>NW_021703781.1:68325757-68379700 GCF_005190385.1 Monodon monoceros
CCCCCCACTCCTCTGCCTGCCCTTCCCGCTCTGTCAGGGACACTACAGTACAAGGAGGAGCTCAGAGTGAGTCTTTGTCCACAAAGGATAAAATCAGATTCATCACCTTTTCAGAGAAAAACCAGTCCTAAGCTTCTGTGAATTTCTTCCTTGATCTTGGGGCCTGAACTGCAGGCTCTTAAAGGTCCAGGAAATAAATAGGAGTGGCTCGTAGGAAGCTGGGAGGAGATTTTGCTGAACTGAAGAGGAAAGTGTTGGCTGACTTTAATGTTCAGTGAATTGTTCGCCCCCTCGGAAGCCCAAGGTGAAAAGCAGGAGAAGGTCTAGGGTGAGGGAGCCTGGAGCCCCCGAGAGTAATTCAGGAGCCAGACCTGCAGAAGGAGCAGCTAAGGAACAGGTAGGAGTCTCTTCCCTGCCCCCTCTTCTGTCATTTTATCACAGGATACCAGGATTAGCCCTGGGGCAAGCAGGTGCCTGGAATAGGGTTACAGGTAGATGGGGAAGGAGGAGGAGAAAGCTGAAGGGGAGGAGGGTGAGAACCAATATCAGACACAGTCTGTAGGGGAAGATAAGAAAGCAAGCAGAGGTTTTAAATGGTGGCAGCAGTGGGGGACAGGGCCCCCTAACGACAGGAGCCACTGGGGCAGCCATTCACATGTAAAAATACTCTTCATAATGCAGCACATAATACTGTCATTACTGGTGAAAAAATAAATAGATTTGATCAAATGACAGATTTATCCAAGTGAAGACAACTGCATGATTTTCACTATTATGAAGAGAGCCCGAAACTTTGCTGAAACTAAAAATGTTTGCTCCTTTGTTCCCCATTAAGTTGATTGTGCGTGTGTGTGTGTAAACTCTCAGGCCACATAGTCTCATTGTGAATATTCTTAAAAACTTTTTCTGAAGGCCAAAGTCATCCCAGACATTTGCTAGAATTGTCTTAAAGTGGAGAAGACAGACACAGACAAGGTGGATAATAGCGTGGGCATGAGCTGCCTTTGCCCTGTGTTGGGGGCGTGCTGGATGGGTTGGGTCTCAGGAGGGATGGGCACAGGCTGGAAGCCACAGCCACGGTCACTGGGCTGTTCTTCTTGCTCCCGAGGACTCTGAGGCCCCTTAGCACAGGGAGAAGAACTCTGACAGAAGGCATCCCTCCAGCCCACCTGATGCTCTCTGCTTCAGCTGGATAAGGATGTAGTTGAACGTGGGGTCACTTTGTCACTTTACCAGTCCCCCTCCTGGGTGTGAGAGGGAGAAACATGTCAGCTCCTTTTTCATTTTAAGCCTATTTCAACCATTCTACCTGCTCTTTTAAAAATAGTTGTTCTGTTTTCCTTTGAAAAAATCCTACCAGAAAAAATTTGGATATTCCCCTTCTAAAGTGCACTTGATTGGCCGCAGCTTGAGAGCTCATCTGGCTGGGGAAGCTGGGTCAAGGACGCCAGGCCTTGGAAGGATAACTGGTAAGTCAGCCCTGCAGATGGGCCTTGGGTTTGTTTACATATTTGTTTATGCACAAAATGTCAAGTATCTGAATGCCAAACGAAGTCTCAGAAGCAAATGTAAGACAGGAGAAAATGTGACTCCCCCAAACCAAAACCTGAAACGCTTCCAAAGTGTGAGTGTGTAAATCCATGTTCAAGGGGTGTTCACCGCAGCGTTATCTGTGGTGGCAAAGTAATGGAAACTGTGATCATCCACCTGTCGGGGACGGTTGACTGAATTATGACGCATTCCATGCTTTGCAGTTCCATAACAACTAATAACACAGAATGAGATAGAGCCCTGATGATGGTCCTGCTCACCCAGTGTAGCTGGCAGTGATGAACTGGTTTGTTTAAGGCCCATGCCATTGCAGTTGTGAACATTTTGAATATTGCCCCTGGATACACTGTTAAGTCTAAAAACAAGTTGCAGAGTGAACCCTATGAATTAGGGTTTTGAGGATGATACTTAATTGTATCCCTTCCCTGCACTCTGACTTTTTAGTGGGACTCTCCCAGACCTTTCCCATCTTGACCTTCCTTGGCCCCTCTGTGCTGTTGGAACCCCCTCTCCTCTTGGCTCCTGTGGTTCCCCATCTTCTTGGTTGTCTTTGTTCTTGTCTGACAGCTTCTTTCCAGGCTCCCTTGCAGGTGCCTTTTCTTTCACCTTCCCTTACTCGTTGGTATTCTTCAAGGTTCTATCCTAGGCCCCCTCTTCTCTCCTCTCTTCTTCTCATTCTGTCATTTCTCTCTCCATGCTTATAGTAACCAGAAAAATAGAAACAAAACCTGAATCGTATGACAGGCTGTTGCGCTGAGGTAATGCACACCCCGCAGCTGTGGCACTTTCATTTCTCACTCATGCCGCATTTTCCCAAGGGTCAGCTGCAGCTCAACTCCGAGTCCTCTCCACTCTGGGGCCCAGTCTCCACTTAACAGCAAAGAGACTTTGCTAAAATACAAATCTGACCGTAAACCTCCCCTTCTGCAAACTTGTAAGAGCTGCCCATCGACAACCAGGTCATGTCCAAACTCATCGTGGCTCAGGTTACATCTGGCTCCTGCTTAAAATGCTATCTTCATCTTTCACCAAATTCTAAAACTCTGTGCACCAGCCCTTGAAAGCCAGTTACAGTTTCCCAAATGTGGTTAACCCTCTCGCCTGATGGTCACGTATATTCTCTATCCTCTTCCCAGGATGCTGCTGACCCCATCTTCACCCTGGCTGGCCTTCTGTTCCCTCACATCTCTGCTTGTATTTCTCATCTCCAGCAGACGCATTTCCTAGTTTCCCAAAATTGGGTTACATGTTGCTTCTCTGTACTTGCATAACACCTGTGCTCACCTGTCTCAGCATTGAGCACACTGCATTGTAGTGCCTTCCCCACCAAACAGAAAGCTCCTTGAGGACAAGGCTAGACCTTACTCCTTGTACACAGATGCTGAACCCTGTTCCTGGCACATAGTAAGTGCTTGATAAATAACTGTCAAACGTGTAAATGAGGAGTTATGTGAATGATCATAACATTTTAAGGACCCTAGATATCTTACCTTTGTTTTAGTAGACATTTGGACAGCAGACAATGGGTTGAGAGTCTGGCCACCAGGCTCCTGGTCCATTTTGTACCTAACATATGATGGCCTTGTCAAGTCCCTTCACTTCCCTGGGCTTCAGGCTTTTGTTTGTCTTATAATGAATGGAACTAAGTGAGCCTTAGCTGAGGACTATGATTCTATTATTTTAACTGTGTTGCTTTGAGATCCATCTTTACATTTTGAAGAGCTCTCATCTTTTATTTTTATATTTTTACATATAAATGTTGCTTTTAAGATGGTCTACAATCCGTAACCTTAGTTATATGTATGATATTCCATGTACAGATCCTAAAATAGCCACCTTGACTTTTCTGACTCCGTTAGCTACTTTGGCATTGTCTAGACACAGCCTCACTTGTGTGTAGGAATCCGACATTGCAGTATATACAGACCCTGAATTTATAAATGTAAACAGACCCTACAGTTTATGTATCTGTCCCTCAAGCTGAGTGGTGTTTGACCTACATAAATCATATAAGAAAGAATACCTTGCTTTCACCATCTATCCTTCCAAAATAACAACACTATCCATGTACTATCAATGTACTTTTGTATGTCTCAGTTTAATACACATTATGCTTTTTCCTAGGCTTGGACCCAACTGGGCCAGGTTTCCACAGCACTCCAAATGAAGTCAGGCTGGACCCCTCAGATGCCAACTCTGTTGATGTTATTCATACAAATGAAGTTCGCTTCCTCTTCGAGCTTGTTAAGTTTTTAACACAAACTGAAACATGGAGGAGAATTTTAGAAGCGTTTATCCTGCTTTTTTAAATTTCAGGTGTTGGAACTATTAATGCTTGTGGCCACCTTGACTTTTACCCAAATGCCAAGATGTGAAGATTTAATTACACCTTTATTTAAATTTGATCTCAATATTTACAAGGAAGCTAAATACTTTCTAAAATATGAGGACTGCTATTATAAATTCAGTGAGCTCCCTGCTTGGATAGAATCCATGTCCTTTTGTATATAATATAATATAATATAAAAATATGTTTTAGCCCAAAACACAGTTGCATGTATGAAGTTCCCAGCAGTTGTGAGATCTGCAAGGTCAGGGTCCACGTCTTAGTTACCTCTGCAACCCCAGGGTCTAACAGAATGTCTAGCATGTTGTACTCACTCAGTAGGAACAAGGAGGATGTATTCATCCAACAAATATGTATTGAGTGCTTACTATGTGCCAAGCATTATTCTAGGAATAGCAGATGTAGGAACGCATACAAAAGACAGAAGTCCCTCCCTGATGGAGCTAATATTCTAATTTGCTAGAAAAACAAAAATAGAATAAGTGCTAAGAGACAAAACAAAGCATGTAATGGGAATATGATGCGTTGGTGACACTGGGGGTGACGTAGGGGAAGGAGATTTTTGATAGGGTGGCCAGGAAGTCCTTACTGAAAAGATGACCTGAAGGAGTTAGCCAGTTAGGCATTCCAGGCTGAGGGGTGGGAATAGCAAATGCAAAGGGCCTGGGGCAGGAGCCTGTGAAGTTCATGGCAGTGAGGAGCCTATTGTGGCTGAAATGAAGTGAAAGACAGGAGAGTACTAGGACATTAAGTTAGAGAAGGAACAGGGCAGAAGGAGATAATACAGCACCTTATGGACTGTAGTAAAGACTTCAGCTTTTACTCAAGTGAGAGGGGAGCCATGGGAGGATTTTGAGCAGAGAGGGACATGGTTTGACTTGCTTTTTAAAAGAATCACTCTGAGTCCCAAATTAAATTAATCACAAATTAAACAAATAATATTTAACCTTTTAAAGTGGTTTCTAATAATAATAATAATAATATCTATAAGGCACTTAGCTATAAGGCACCAAAAAGTTATTATTTGGGAGTTCCATTCCTCCCTATCTCTGCACATCATCATGATGTAAATAATGAACTATATCATACATAGCATATAATAATGCACAGTAATATAACGTATGATGATTCTAAATATCCCATCACCTGATCCCATGTGGTCAGAATAGCTAGATGATGTAATTATTTTATCTTCCATTTGGCTGTTGTAGAGGAAAGATACACAGATCGTGACATTGAGAGTAACTCGACTTTCCTCTTCACTAGAGATAAGTTACAAAGTTTTAATAGCTGTCCTGAAAGAGTAAATGTAATTAGAAATATCTGTTTGCAATGACTATTTAAAAAAAAAAACTGGTGAAACTATGGATACTCAAAATGAGAATTAAAGCCAATTTGACCTAGTGCAGGTAAGTGAAATTCATTCAGAAAAGGCCTATTATAAAACTTATCTCTCTCATTATTTGCCATATTATGATTTAAAATTAGTTCTATTAGGATAAAATATAGATCATAAGACTCCTTTACATAACTATATTAAGTGTTATATACTGAGCACTTGAAATTCTGTAAAAGAATGAATTCAAATAAAACATACATTTATCATAAGCTATCATTTTGAGATATAATTCCTACAACTTTATTGGATTAAAAGTACATTTATCATTCATGTTAAGTTTTAGATGACTTTTAAGCTTCAAGATATTCTGTTACATTATATTTATTACTAAGAAACCATTTACTTTTAAAATTCATAGCTCCCAATATTCTAATGAACCATCTTGTCTAAATCACAATTAATTATGAATATAAATCTGTATGTAAAGAAACCTGATGTAAGAGAAGTCCTTCTTTAAAAAAAATGATGCCAATTCTTTATCTCTGCTATGTTGCATTTCTGAAATTATGCTGTCTCAGTTATCTATTGCATAATGAACCATAGTGGCTTAAGAGAATAATGGTTTTATTGCCCATGATTCTAAGCCTCAAGATGCAGGCAGAGTTCTGCCGAGCTTCTGCTTTGTGATGTGTCCATTGGACGAATGCATGTGATTGCATCCAGCTGGGAGCTGGGCTGGGCTAAGCTGAGTGGGAAGGTCCAAGATGGCCTTCCATGTCTGGGGTCTTGGTACTAGCTCTCCTCTCTAAGTGGTCTGTTATCCTTCAGAGCTTCTCTCCCCAGCCAATTAACCTGGATTTCTTAACATGGAGGCTGGGTTCCAAGAGAGCAAGAGTAGATGCTGGAAGGTCTCTGAAGACCAAGGCCCTGGAACTTGCACAGTGTCAGTTCCTCCACTGACTCACACAGTGTCAGTTCCTATTGGTCAAAGAAGTCACAAGACTAGCCTGTAACCCCAACCCAGAAGGGAAAAAAAAACCCAAAACAACTCCATCTCCTGAAGGGAAGAAGAGTAACATGATATTGCAAAGGGGTGAGGACCTAGGAAGGAGTGATTCTTTGGAGGCCACAAATATAGATAAGTGATTTACCACATACACTAAAACCAAAATCTGGTTTCTCAAAAGTCAGCCAAGCTGGGTAGGTCATTGGAAGAATAGTCCATGTCAAAGAGTAAAAGCATTTTTTTGTAAGGAAAAGAGAGTATAAATGACTGGAATGCTATGATAACTTGAGAATGAACGAATGTACTTAGAACTTTTATGTATTATTGCAATAATCCTATTAGTAGCAGTAATGTTATGCCCGACAATGGCAAAACTAATTTGTCTGTAATTTGTCTTTACAATACCTCCCACCTGTCTCACCTGGAAGCTCAGCTGAAGGTGTGCACTGGCTAACCTTGCTGGCTGTTCTATGACTGAATAGGAGGGAGTTCAGTCACTCCTGCAGAAACAGGGATACGGAGAATTAATTGGTCTAAGGCGGAGATGCTTAGTAAGCTCTAAGTGCTTACATCAGAGATCTGGGAAGTGTTGGGGATATTAGTGTCAGAGCACAGTCACCTACATTTGCATTTGTTTATTTATCCTGATTGAATGTCCCTTTAGAGTCACACGAATTCTTTCGTACAAGAAAATGATATGTAATATTGATAAATGTGGAATATCCAAGCCTACACACAAGGTCTGGTGACCTAGACCCAAGTCAAAAAACTATCATTTAAAATTACTTTTTCTAAGAAATGGTTCATACTATCAGTTAATTGGAAATTGTTTTCACAGAAGTGTTTTCCTTCTTTGATTGCAACCATGCCCGAAGTCATCGCTTTTATGCTGAAAGCATTCTCAATCCTGATGCATTTATTGCTTATCCTTGTAGATCCTACAAATCTTTCCAAGCAGTAAGTAAAACGTTTTGCAGTGTAATTTAATTAGCAAGTCATTTTTTGAAGCATGATCAGCCAACTAAAAATTAGAGCATTGAGTATGTAGCCAAAAAAATGCATCTGCCATTTTGGGAAATAATAGATTCTTTCTGTGCTGAGTACTGAACAGTAACTGGGGTTGCTGGAGGGCTTAAATAACTAAACCAACTATTTGTATTCAGGTTGTTGTGGCTCTTTTGAATTATATCCAATTTTGCTGTTTTGGCCATTTGTTATGCCATAATTAGATGCTACTATCTAAAAGGGCAAAAATTTTTGTGTGTATATATTTTAAATGTCATCCTCAAAGATGCCCCGAGAAGCCTGAACCAATCCATAGCTACAGTGAAACATATTACCATTTACTTGGAACATGAAAATTATTTTTATTAAAATTTAATTATTTATACAGAGCAGAGCTGAGGCGTAGATTGCTCACAGGAGATCCATGCAGATCAATACATTACAAAATGCCAAATCTGATTTTGCTTGAGTCATAAAGCACGTGGTGCCAGATCTGAGCTGAACCTATTTTTCATGTGGTTATCATTGTGAAAAAAGGAGAAAGAAAATCCATTTTGTAGCGGGAAGTGGAAAGGTTTTCCTGCTTGTGCTTTAGACACCTACCCCCTGTTTTATCAGGGAAGAAAAATGGGGGGTTTCCAGCCGAAGTGTGTTGTAAGTAATAGCATTTTGTGAATAAGTACAGTGTTGGGACAGGAATAAGCATTTCCCTCCTTTTACAGAGCAAGGTGAGTGAGCCCTCAGGCTGTCTTCTCAGTTTCCTGAGCAAGTTGTCCTTACTCATATTGTGGCTGGTGAACTGCTGTTCTTGGAAAGCTTGCCATCCAACCACTGGCACTTCCTCAAAACCTTCTTCAAGCTCCAGATGCTGCTCTGAATGGCTAAATGGATCCTGACACTTACTACACCAAAGGCAGGTGGAAGGAAGCAGGTTCTGAGAGTCACAGTGGATTCAGAGTTAGGGGGGTTCAATCTGCTAAACTGGAGAACCACAGGCTCCTGTGCCACATGGATGCCAATTATGGCAACAAGCTAGAGAACATCAAGTCAATTTCCTTGACGTGTTTCATTGTACTTTTACCCAACAGTCATAAAAGATGAGATGAAATTTTAAAAAATAAATAAAATAAAATAAGGAGGGGTTTTAGTGCCAGGCTGTCTGATTCACATTTTTGCTCCATCACTTGATAGACATGCAACATTGGACAGATTGTTTACTTCTCTGGGCTTTAGTTTCCTGATCTGCTAAATAAGGAAAGTAAAAGCATTATAATAATAAGGGACTTTGTAAGGAGTAATTGACCTAAATGCATATAAAGTGCTTCAAACAGTGCCTTGCACATGGTAAGCACTCAATACATATGAGCCCTTGTTATTTTGTTAGTATTTTTATTCATTAAAAATGGAGTTTTTAAATGGGGTGTTTTACTATAGTCCTAGCCTAAGTGTCCATGGTTTAAAAATCTAAAAGTTCAAAACCTAAAATAGCAAATACTCCAACACTGCTACCCAGATTTTTTTAAGTTAATATTTTGTTAGTTTTGCTTTAGATTTTAACACATACAGATAAAATTGAAGTACCTTACATTTCCTTAATGCCCTTCCCTAAGGCAGACTTTGAAGCAAATCAATATACATATATCATATAAATAGTATCATACTGTAAGTATCTTTCTGAATTTGTTTTTAAATTAAATTTTATAAATTTAAGATCTACATTGATGTCTATAGACCTATTGTATTTATTTTGTAGGAATCTGCCACAATTTATTTATTCATTCCCCTACTAATGTGCATTTTGGTTGTTTGCAGTTTTTCTTATTAAAAGCGATTTTGCAATGAACACCTTTGCATATCGCCTTATGTGCTTGTGTAGAAGTTTATGACATATAATGGAAGTGAAATTGTCAACATATTATGTGCATTTCCATCTTTATTAGACATTACCAAATGTCTGTCTGCAAAGTCTGTTAATTTATATTCCCATAAGAAGCAAATGAGAATTCCCCACTCCATGTCTTACCCATACTTGGTATTGCCGATTGTCTTAATTTTTGTGAATCTGCTGAGTATGAAGTTGTATGTTGCTTTAATTAGCACGTTCCTGACAACTGGTAAGATTGAGTATCTGTTTACATAGTTATTGACTATTTGAGTTTCCTCTTCTGTGGATTGTTTATTCATATCATTTACTAATTTTTCTAACAGGCCCTTTTTCTTTTCCCTCAGTTGTTTTTGTTTTATTAAGTTTTGCTTTTGCAAACAGGCAGGATGGTCTGTTAGGCAACTTAGTCATTTTTAAATGCATATATACTTTATTTAGATTCCAAAAATTTCTGATAGTTTAATAATACATCCTGAGTTTATTGAAGGTGAACATTTCTAATTACCTCTTATTTTCTGTCACCAGGGAAATTGCTTCCGTTGTCACAAGGAAGGTTGCCCAATGATGGGTCATTTTGCTGATAGATTTCACCTCAAAAAAATGAAGACTAATAGATCGTATTATGTTTTAAACACAGGGACTCTTTCCCCATTTTCCCGTAAGCATTGTAGCTGAATTTTATTGTAATGCTTTAAGGCACTTATCTTTTAAAATTCAGCAGTTTTTACTGAGTGTCTACTAAATAAGTGGGCATTGGGCCAGACTCCGAGGATGCAGTGAAGAACAATGCAGTGAGTTTAGGCCGGGGGAAAGCAAAAAAAAAAAAAAAAAAAAATCAGTTTCAATTCTGAGTAATAAACTTTCTTTTGGGAGATTTTCAAAGGAGGAACTTCTGCAACCAGATCAGGGGAGCCTTCTGGGGGGGGGGGTGATTTCCAAGCTGACTCCTGAAAAGTGAGTAAGAGGGAGAAGGAAATGGAGTATTCCAGGTAGAAGGAACTGCATATGAAAATGCCTGGAGGTTAAGAGAGAGCTGGAACTGAAAGAAGATCCCCCTGCTTGGATTGTAGAGACCAGGAGGAGGGTAACACGAGACAAGGTGGGAGAGGTAAATTGGATCAAATAATGAAATTGTGCTCCATGTGGGAGGTTTGGGCTTTATCTTTGGGCAGGCAGAAGCAAAAAGGAACTGGGTGAATGGATTTGAGGGATGCAGAAAATGGAGAAGTCAAGGATGATTCTAGCTGGGGGGATGATGTGCCATTTGCTGAACTTGGTAACACAGGCAGAGAGGCTGGTTTGGAGTAAGTTGATGGCTCAGTTTCTAACATGTTAGGTCTGAGATGCCCTTAGGACTTGGGCGTGTACAGTTAGATATGGGTCTCAGCCTCTGGAGATGTGGTCTACGGTTACAGATTTAAGCATTTAGACAGTAATCTAAGCTATGAAAGTGGACGATGTAATTACCCAAGAAGACTGTGTCAAATGAGAAGAAAGAGAGCAGAGAAAGAGGCCCCTGTGAAGGAGACTGAGGAATGAATAGAGAGAAAATACAAAGCTGTGTGGGAGCTAGGGCAAGAAAGATGATGAGGAAGGGAGGGATTCACTGCACCAAATATGCTAAAAGGTCAGATGAGACAGGGGCCCAAAGGGGCTCTAGGGGTGAGCCACCAGTCCCGCCATTGCTGAGTTTGGGGTTTCAGTGGAGAGGTGAGAGTGGGAGCCATACGGCGGTAGAATGGGCTGAGGAGGGAAAGGGAGCTCTTTGGCAATGATTAACTCACAGATTGAAAATTCTCTCTAGTAAAATTTTTCCCCTTTCAGAGGCTTTTCAGACAATTTTATGAAGAATTGCATTTTTTTCTGTGTTATTAAGCATACAACAATTTCAGAATTCAGAATAAAAGATCTGTTTAGCTCTAGATTTTTTTTTAAGTTACACTTGACCATTTGCAAGGGATTTATCCTATTGACAGGCTTTGTGCTGACCCAGACCTGTATTGGCTGGGCATTCCTAGTACATAGCCCTGCAGGAGAGGAAGGGACAGTTTACTTTGCCTCTAAATCATTTTAAAAGCACAGACCTTATTGCTCAATAGGTTTTCTAGATTCTTTTCTGGATTAGTTGTCAAACTATGGCAAATTAAAACTTGGCTACAGAAAGCATACATGACACGGAATACAAATTTAATGGATGAGAAAAGACACACACATTTTCTTAAAGTTATAAAAATGCCTGGAAAATTAAATAATTTTCTTTAAAAAATATTGTTAAGCTATTTACAGAATCAAAATGTGAACATTTATATGTTTTTTAAAATATAATTTCTCACCAAATTCACTCGAGCTATATAAAGTTGTATTTTTTCATGGACGTGAACAGCCCTGTTCCACTTTAACCTTGAAAGTTGTATTTACATTAAAGAAACCAGGATGTCATGCTTTCCATGTGTTTTTAACCCTTCTTTCTCTTTATTTCCAGGTTGGAGGCACAAACTGTCTGTCAAACTTGATGGAAACAGTGTCACTCAAGGAAGTATGTTTCTCTGTGTAGGTGGAACAACAGAGAAGACAGGGGAGTTTGGGGTTGTCAGGTAGGTAAGGACGAGGACCTGGCAGGTAACAGTGCTGCACTCAGTTCTCAGTTCATCTGGCTCAGTAAGGCTCAGTCTTTTCTTTTCCTACAATACCACCAGCTATCTTTTCTTTTTACTTTATATTTTCCAAATATAAAATAGAAATCAGTTCCAGCTACAAAAAGAAAATGTTAGGAAATGATAACATGAAAGTACAGATCTAAATAATAAAGCAAGGGGGAAAAATTGACAGGAAACAAAATATATTTTTAATCCAGTCCATTAATGTTATACAAATTTGGGTAGATCTCTTTTAGTTTTATAGATTCCATACAAATTAAGACACTTAAATAAATTGCCAAATTTCGAATAAGCTTTCTAAGTAGTACCCACAGGTATATGCTATATGCTGGGACAGTCAAAGGTAGGAATAATTCAGTAGAGACACTCACTGTGCACGTTGGACTGAAGTCCCCTTTTATCTTGAATTTTCCTTAATATTTTCTTTGATCAGCCTTAACATTTTTGTATTACATCTTTCATTTTCGTTGCTTAATTCGGCAGTCATTTCAGAATTAACATTATACATACTAATTAGAGGTTAACGTTGTGCAAACTGATGAACGGATTAGATGCTTTGCCTCTGTGAGTTCCGTCGTCTTCAAATACTGGGCAAAGGCACAAAAAGCAGGGATTTTATGGTTGTCTGTTGAGGGCTGCTTCGGATCAACTGCTCTGGCAGCGTCTGTGCTCATCATCTCATCTTGGTGCACCTGCCTCTAAAGATGGGTACGGTCAGTGATTGTCTTGATTTTGGTTCATGCACAGGCTCCAGCCCGTGGCTTCTAGCCCTGCCTCCCACCGTTTGGCTTCGTTCATCTTCAGCTCAGCCACATTACCCTGATTACTCCACCCAGCATTAAATAGATCCCCCCTTTTCCTCCCTTCCTGACTTTATCCATGCTGTTCCATGTTCCAAATACCCTTCCCTGTCTTAGCATGTCTCATATCCACTTGCTTTTCATATCTCCATTAAGCTATTCCTCTGAGAAGAGTTCAACACCATCTTGTGTCTGTGGCTCTGAGGCCCACAGTACACTCGCTGCCTAAGGCTGTGGGGTTTGTGTCCTGCCCAAAGGCAGCTGACCTGGGGCAGGTGGGGAGAAAGGTGCAGTTCCTGCCCCTTCTAAGATTTGTGACAATGTTTTGACATCTCTATACTTCTTTTGCTAATATCTAAAGAAGCTATTTGTAATGTCCTTGCATAGTTATCCAGTCCTCTTTTTTAAGAATAATTAAGCATTTCAGGTCCACAGTAGATGTCTTATCTTGAAATGAAGCCACTAAATGAATTTGTATGCTAGTCTATTCCCACTCTTCGGTCAACCTTTAAGAGTCTGGTGTCACCGTAGATTATAGTTTAGTTATTTGGGCTTCCAATGACACTGTCATGAAGAGCTGCACTGTGTGTGCACTGTGTGAAGGCAGTTCATGGGGCAACAGGGAAATTACCCCAATAATCTGGAAGAAAAGTTGTCATCTGGTAATTAAATCAATTAATTTTACATGTAATGGAATAAGGCCCTAAGAATAGCAACATTCATTTGTTCAGTCATTCAACAAACGTTCAAATGCCTATTATATACTGGGAATTGTTCTAACTGCCGGAGAAACAGACACAGGTCCTACTCTCATGGAGCTTACCTTCCAGTTAGAGGAGACAGACAATACATTAACAAAGGAATAAGGAAATAGCAGCAATAAAGAAATCTCATCTGGTCTAATTTTGGCGTGCATAAAATATGCCTTATGTCTCAAGATAATCTACTTCTCTCTGCTCTATTTCCACACTCACCAAAACATCATTTTTATCATTAGTTTGGTTACCCAATTCTTTTCATACAGATGAAGAAGGTACCAGGGAAAGGGTAGGAGAACATTTTGGTTAATAAAAAGGAAGCATTTCACCATTGTGAGCTGATAAACAGGCTTCTAGTTCTTATATGTTTTGTGTGAATTTAGTCTATCGTTGGTAGTTTGATCATTTCCTGG
Organism: Monodon monoceros; assembly: GCF_005190385.1. Taxonomy (NCBI): domain Eukaryota; kingdom Metazoa; phylum Chordata; class Mammalia; order Artiodactyla; family Monodontidae; genus Monodon; species Monodon monoceros. The sequence goes on from NW_021703781.1 coordinate 68,339,519, forward strand.
TGTCAATAATGCCACAAAGCCAAGACCAGATCTTTTATTATGGAGTACTCATCCCCTAAAAATCACCTAGTCAAGCTTCCCATTTACCTAACCCTTTTTTCAAGCTTCAGAATCATGCTATTCTGAGAGGCTGACCAAAGTGAATGGAAAGAATAAATCTCCTATAAGCAAATGCCAGAAAATGAAACTTTCTCTTCCATGGTACACAGAGATGTTGTCTTCAACTTCAGCATTGTGAATACCCGGTGCAAGCTTATGAGTTTTTTTTTTTTCTCTTTACAGTGGAACACTGAAGCCAGGCATGACTTATACAAATTTAATTGATGCAGACATTAACATTGGAAACATTGCAAGTATTGAGTTCATTTGGAAGGAACTTTCATTTGAACATTCTCAGAATAAGCTGGGAGCAGAAATGGTGATAGATATATCTGGAAAATATGGATATGAGTAAGTCTTACTTTTTCCTTTGCACTTTCAAACATAGTTTAAACTTTGCAAATGACATTTAAAACCCATATATAATTTGAAATTTGAAAATAGTATAAAAATTTGTGCCGTTGAAAGTTTTCAATTAAAGGAGATAAAAATTATTCAAGAAACCAATACTATATTTGTGAAAGTGTTTATAAAATAGTAACTACTCATTAATTAGAAGACCTACCTATGTCTTCCACCCCACCTACCCTGGAATCATATTATTATCCTCTTTTTTCCCCTTTAAATTTTTCAGATCTGCCTTCTGTAGCTAGAACTTTGTAGGACTTAATATTGCCCAGATCCTGAAACCATGCTAATTCCAGATATAATCTCAATGGATTTACTTAATGGGAGCAATGGAAAAATTAAGCTGGTATCCAGACCAAGCTTGGCCCTTGTAAATGAGATAGAAATGTATAGTTGCCTTTTTTCTATATAGAATGTTTTTCTTATTGACAAGCTTTTATATGTCCCTTAAAACCAGACTGAGCCCTGGGATTCTGGGTTATCAGTGACAAAATAGAGCTGAGTTAGTATTTCCCTGAATAAGAGGAGTTGTTACAAGTAGGTGGTGTAACCTCATCAGAAAATGAGCCTCTGTCTGGTTGAGTGTTTGAAGTACATTTAGAGTATTTCCAGGTGGAATAATCCTTGTTCTAAAATGATTTGAAGAATATTTACTATGTTGTTAAATCTCACTAAGACACATTATGTCTATAGTTCATGATGTATAGTAGATGATAACCCTGTGGGTTGATACATCTATCGATTAATAATAAAAACTAATGAGAGCGCATTAGTGTTTGCAAGGTGTTCCTTGGTCTTCAGGGAGTGTGTGAGGTAAGAGATTTTGGAGCTTATCTATGATGTATGTCTCAGGTAGTAATGGGCCCTGAGGATCATCAGCCCCTCCTTCTAGAAGCCCCCACCACAGAATTACTCATCTCCCTGGGCCTTGAAGGTCCCATTGTAAATTTTTATTTAACCTAAAAGCAGCATTTCATTTCTAAAGCCCTTGACTAACCCTTTGTGTTTATAATAACAATATTGTAATATTTAAATGTGTCATTTGTGTTTTTTATTTTGCTTCAATTTTGTCTAATTCAGTTGTCCTCATCCAATGAAAATAAAAGATGAGTGTTTTTATTTGTTCTGTTCTCTGTCACTGGGCTCAGTGTTTGGCCCATAGCACTGTGCTATGAATATTGTTGAAAAGAAATGATGACAGATACTCTGCAGAGGGTTTCTTGATTCTCCTTGTGCCTTGTTGCCAACTGAACCTTAAGAAGAGACCCACGGGTGTACATGAACTTGAGTTGTGGCAGAAAGCAGAGAACAAAGTGGGGTGACCTTCCTGCTGAGCAAGGAGGAGATAGAAGGCTGATTGGAGAGCAAGGCTTAGTGGAAGGAGGAGAGGAGATAAGGGTGTGTTTGGCATGATCTGGCTGAGCATCCTACCTCCCTGGTGCCATATCAGCCTGAGGCCCACACCAGCCCAGGAACAGGGAGGCCATGAACAGCCCTGTAGGAGGCTCTGAACCCTACTGAGTAACTGCATCGCAGCCCCAGCAGTCCTGAGCAACCTGGCAGTGGAGTTGGCCCATGGCTCTGGGGGATGGAAACCTGTTAGAGCAGCTGCCCCGGGCCTGCACTGCTCTCTGCTCAGCCTTTCTTCCTTTCAGGAGGGGGCTGCCAACTGGGAGGAAGAGTTATGAATCAGGATGCTGCACTAGGCTCTGTGTGTCCTGGCTTGCTTCCTTGTTCGAGGCGTCTCTGGGCTGGCTCTTTCTAAGCTTGAAAAGACAAATTGGAGTCACTTAACTTCTGGGAACCCTATTTTAATAAACTGTAGGCTTTCTGTCCCATTGTTCTTAATATCTGTCCCCTTTTTTGCATTATAAGAATGTCATATGAAAAATAGTGCATGAGCTATCCAGGCAGATCTGAAAGTTCAAGGTGACAACATTATTTTCTGTGTGTATTGCTGCCTAGGAAAGCTCTTAAAAAATTGATTCCCTTGCTCTCTGAGTGCCCAGCGTTAAGTATAGCAGAGTATTGGGGTCAAAGGCTGTTAGGACATTCTTCTGCTTCTTGAGCGAACTGCCCTTAATGCTGAAAAGTGACTTCCAATCCCATTAGCCATCACTTTCTCCACTGCCCATTGCCATCAGTTCACACTCGTACCTCGTCATCACATTACCCACAAATGCCCTCCTCTAAACTTGCACATGGGAGCATCCCCCTCTTGGACCACAACTGCTTTCCCTTCAGGCCGACGGAGTGAACTTCTCAGTCCTTGCAACTTCTGTTCCATTACCTTTCTACTTTCTTGAAACCCACCAACCCATTTCCTTTCACACCCAGCTTACGTTGCATGATAATTTAGTTTAGTAATAATGCTTATTAACACCCTAAACTCCCTTTTTTTTTGCATCCTGTTGGGCAAAACCTCAACTGGAGTACACTCAGTGTTCCTCTTCCTCTAGGCCAGCACTCAAATAGTTGAGGGCTACTGGGACAGTCATGTCTCAGAGAAGACATGTATAACTATAAGCTGATCATCAACACTGTCCTGAAATTCTACCTGGTTTTTTGTTTTTTGTTTTTGTGTCTGTTTTTCGCTTTTTAACACCTCTTACCCCAAACTCTCCACCTACTTTATACAGAAAACAGAGGTCATCAGAGAGCAAATCTCTCCTCTTTTTAATCCAAACATATCAGTTACTTACATCTGCATCCGTTTTATCCTTTTTCTTTCTAATAAGGAAGCTACCCCATCTCCCACCCAAGGCCAATGCTTGCCTCTGTGCTTTGGATCTCACTCTCTCTAGCCTTCTTGGGAATCCTATCCTATTGGTTACATTTTCTTTCCTTTGCACATTCAAGCTCTCATTGCTTTAGATTTTTTAAAGCCTAAGTCTCTCCCATTGGGGGAAAACAGTCATTCTCAACCCTGTTTTCCCCTTTAGTCCCATCTGACCTGAAAATAGCTCTCACTCACTTTTCCAGTGACTGCCAGGTACGAAGTTGAATGGGAAGTTTTACTCATTTATTCCATCCCTCAACAGAACTCAGCACTGTTTTTTCTTTTTACTTTTTGTTGTAGAAATTTTCAAATATTCACAGCAGCAGAGAAATTGGTTAGATAGAACTCCCAAGAACTTGTCAACGAGTTAAATGATTTTCAGATTTTGCCAATTTTGTACTAAGTGTGTCCACAAACACACACTCCCTGTTTTTGTTTTGTTTGTTTGTTTTTGCTGAACTATTTTAAACCAGATCCTATGTGTGATACCATCTCTCCCATTTACACATCAGTATGAATCTCTAAACAATAAATTTGTTGAACATAATCATAATATCTATTTTAACAATAAGTTTTAAATGAATTTAAGGTTAACCAAAAGAATTAACCATAATTCCTTAATATCATCTTACATTCAATTTGTTTTTAAATCTCTCAGCTTGTCTGAAAAAGCTCTTTTCGGCAGTCGGTTGGTTTAAATTGGGATCCAAGCAAGATCCACAAATTGCATATGATTATCATGTCCCTAAGTCTCTTTTCATCTATAACAGTTCCCCTCTCCCTTCTTCCACACCAGTTGTTAAATAAACCAGGTCACTTGTCCTGTAAAATTTCTCACATTCAACTGATGGGATCCCCTTGGTATCATTTAGTACATTCCTCTCTCCTGTGTATTTCCTGTAAACTAGTACTTAGGTCGGGACACTTGATGGGATTCAGGTTCCTGTCCGCTGGGCAGTGGGGATTGACCCCCTCCATGCGAGATGGGTAATTTCTACACCTTACTTACAGCTCTCAAGTTAACTGGTGATCTTCTATTCATTCAAAGGATTATATATGTACTCACTTTATATATTTGAAAGGGCTATACCAGTTAGAGTTGTAGGTAAAACAAAATACTGACGGGCTTCAAATCTAGTTGCTAAATGGCAGGCTAAGAGGAGAAAAGTGACTTGAAGAAGGTTTACTAGGGTTTGTGCTCCAGGAAGATTGGAGGAAAGGGGCAAATTGTGTAAAGATCCAATTACAGAAGAGGCACTGAACTCTGCACTATGCCTAGGGCTGGAGGAGGTGGGTCATAAACGTTCCTGCAGAAGTTGAGGAAAATTCAGATACCTGGTGGAGTTGTGTGTCTGTTTCCCCAGGCTCCTTAGATCAGAGTGAATAATAGCAATTACCCTGCTTAACAGAGCCCTCAGGTTGTGTTGACTCCGCAGCTCTTCAGAACAAGCAGGGGGTCTCAGGAACAGAAGTATAATTTATGCCAAGTTATTGTTTCTCAGCCTTTTAAAACCTAAGCTCATGTTAGATAAACATAAAAATCTCGTGTTCCTCCTGGGGTCTTTACTCCTACACTTGGGAAAATCAATCTTTTTTCATATACCCTGTGGCCAAAAAGATTTTGTAAATCTTTACTTTCTGCAGATTGTGTAATAAAAATGATAGGTGTGTTTTCTGTTATGTTTTGTTATTTTTCCCCCAAATGCATACTTATAATACCAGGTGGGCTTCTTTATTTTACACATGATTCTCTAAGAGTTCTGCTCTAAATGATTTAAGTCTTATACTCAGGAGAGTGGAGTCTTTCTATTAGATTTCTCTCCAATACGAGAGAATGTCTGAATGTCTATATAGACTGGGCCAAGATTTTTGGTAAATGCTTTGTCCCATATACAGTCTATTTTCAAAGTTTGAGTTTTGCAAATATTTAACCTTTCCAGAGTCATATATCTTTCTTTTCTTTTCGGAGGCTTTTTTTCATTCATTCATTTAAAAAACGTTTATTGCGTTACCCTTATGTGCCAGGCATTGTGCTAAGTCATAAGGTTATATGAAAAACAAGAGATAGTCCTTACTCTTGAGGTACACACAGCATTGCAGAGGACACAGGAAAATAAATCCTTGATTATAATACATCATGACAAGGACTGTGATAGGAGCAGGCACAGGGGTGAGAGTGGCATAGAAAAGAGCCAGCTTACTCAACTACTCTCACACCTTCATCCTTCACTCACTGATAATGATAAAGAGAGAGAGCAGTAGGTTTTCATTTCTGAATTCTGTGGTTGTCATACATACTGTTATAAGAGATTCCATTTGGAATTCAGTGTACTTTATTTTTCCAGTACCTGTGGTCCTGGAGAAACAGAACTGACATTTCTCTCAAACATTCACACATAAATCTATCCATCAAGGATCTACTGATCGTCAGCTGTGACCAGAGGAGCAATAATTTCCTTGAGGGTCCCAGGAGGAGGGAGCAAAGGCCATGCCCAATAGATTTAGGATGACGCTAACCAGAGCATGACTAATCCACTCATCTTGGGCTCGTGTAAGACCCAGTCCAGTGGTCCTAACGGAGTCAACTGCAGAGCAATGCCTATGCATCATGAAGACAGATGCAATTACCAAACTTCAATCCATCATTTAGGAATAACCACAGCAAACCTAAAATTTAAAATAGCTTAAGGCTAGAGATTTGTGTGTGGAGATGAGAATACCACTTAAAAGTAAGGGAAACAGCATTTTTCCCGGACTTTTACCTTGAAGAGCATGTGGGCAGCAGGTGATGCCTCTGGACGCTGTTCATTAATATGAGGTAAGACTCTCAAGCTCTTTGGTTAAATAAGAATTCTGTTCAAATCATAATACCTCATGCAAGAGTGAGAAAAAGGAAGTGTTAGTGATTCCCTTCTGGATTAAAATGAAAAGGTATGCACACTTGTAGCTTCTGGAAAGCAGAAAGGAATTTAAATTTTATCTCTACAACAAAACAATTTTAAGTCAACCAGTCAAAATTAGACCTTTCACAGGATGAGGTTTACTTTCATGGGATATAACATCACCATCTAAAGTCCAGGTGTTTGACTAACATTTTCATTATACACAATGCCATTTGCTTTTTCTCCCAAGCTGCAGGGGAAAATGCCACATTTTCCCTGTATTATTTGCAGAGGTTTCTTTTACCAGCACTTACGAAGCCTTGTGGATTTTCAAGGACAAAAACTGTAATTCTATTGGTTATCACAAAGAGAAAGACAAGCCCAAGGAGTCCAAAACACACAAGTTGGAAATAGAAAACAAATGGAATATGGGACACATGCTATTTTGTCCCAACAATGCAGGTGATGTTTTCTGAAATCTCAGAAACAGAAGGTTCTTTCTTTTCGAACTTTCAAAGTATCTTAAAATTTAGTGTAGTGAATGTAGAGCACGGAATCGTGAATTGGAGGTCTGGTTCTGATTCCAGAATCAATTAACGAAGTGAACTCAGACAAATAATTTCACTTTGAGCCCCAGCACGTCCACCTATAAAACAAAGATCATATGTATGATTTCTGAGATAGCTTTCTCATTCTGAAATCCTTCGGCTAATTAGGTGAGGGTATGTATACCTAAGTGAGTGGATAGATGGGTGAATCAATCATTTAAAAATAAAATTTGGATTTTCTTGTGTGTTCATAATTCTTCCCAACCATATAATGCTCTCATTAGGGATCTATATGTTTTTATGATGTACATTGATTGGCCCTAAAAAATTCATGTTTTCTTAAAGTTTGATTTGTCTTTTTATTGTGGAAAGCCTTGCTTGAGTTTAATATATAATTTATTAAGCCGCCCTCTAGTGGAAGAATGAGCATATTGTGTCATCCAGTGACAGCTTAATAGTCAACAAACCACTGTACAACACTGTATGAATTTTTAATGAATCAAACCTCAGTGCTATATGCAGTGAAATTTTTAGTTCTCAAGATCGCAATATATCACTCTGGTTAAGTTCCCTTTAAATTCTGATTTGGAACCAGTCTTGAAATTTAAGAATAACAGGACATGTAAGGGTAGAATATCATTTTTAAAACTTCCCCCATCATTGAATTGTTGCTCTTGGAGGAAGAGTGTGCATTGAGTTATAAAACATAGAGGACGTTTTGTTCACCAAATGCATGAATTACATCAGTAAAGGAGGAGAAGTTTTGGGTCCTGGACTCTTTGCTGGTTTGCTGTTGATTTCCCCCAGCACATGTTTCAGGTGGGACAGGGACTGTGCCTGTGGAACCAAGAAGGTGAACACTAACTATAGTAGTGATAGTCCAACTTCACAGAATATCTAGCGTGTGGGGGCAGAACGGGCACACGTTGTGGGTGTTCTTCAGTTATCTGTCATCAGCTTATATAAGAACTTAGAATTCTTGCTCACTAGCCTCTGTTTCAGTGTAATTGCTGTTGATGTAGTAATCAAAAAAGATATTTCTCTCCAGAGACTGAACTTTCCCCTTAGTTGAACAGCATCCAACAGTGTGTGAACACAACATTTAAGCTCTGTCCACAAGCCAACTTAACACAACTAACTGGTCAGTTTTGTTTTTAAAAAGTGACAAGAGCAATTTAGTCAAGCAACAAAGTTGTTTTTTTAAATAGGATTTCACCAGTTATTGATTCGATTTTAATATATCAATGCACCAATTCATCCAAAATATAACATTGGTTGTATGTATAGAGAGTGTTATGGAAAAAATAGTTAGAAAGGATTGGTTCAAGATGGCGGAGTTGAAGGACGTGCACTCACTCCCTCTTGCAAGAGCACCAGAATCACAACTAACTGCTGAGCAATCATTGACAGGAAGACACTGGAACTCACTAAATAAGATTCCCCACATCCAAAGACAAAGGAGAAGCCGCAATGAGACAGTAGAGGGGCGCAATCACAATAAAATCAAATCCCATAACCACTGGGTGGGTGACTCACAAACTGGACAACAATTATACCACAGAAGTCCACCCACTGGAGTGAAGGTTCTCAGCCCCATGTCAGGCTTCCCAACCTGGGCGTTCGGGAACGGGAGGAGGAATTCCCAGAGAATCAGACTTTGAAGGCCAGTGGGATGTGATTGCAGGACTTCGACAGGACTGAGGAAAACACAGACTCCACACAAAGTAGTGTGCACATCAGGACCCAGGGGGAAGAAGCAGTGACCCCATAGGAAACTGAACCAGACCTACCTGCTAGTGTTGGAGGGTCTCCTGCAGAGGCTGAGAATGGCTGTGGCTAACCATGGGGACAAGGACACTGGCAGCAGAAGTGGGAAAGCACGCCTTGGCATGAGCCCTCCCAGAGTCTGCCATTAGCCCCACCAAAGAGCCTGTAGCCTCTAGTGCTGGGTTGCCTCAGGCCAAACAACCAACAGGGAGGGAACCCAGCCCCACCAACCAGCAGACAAGCAGATTAAAGTTTTACTGAGCTCCGCCCACCAGAGCAACACCCAGCTCTACCCACCACCAGTCCCTCCCATCAGGAAGCTTGCACAAACCTCTTAGATAGCCTCATCCACCAGAGGGTAGACAACAGAAGCAAGAAGAACTACAGTCCTGCAGCCTGTGGAATGAAAACCACATTCACATAAAGATAGACAAAATGAAAGGCAAAGGACTATGTACCAGATGAAGGAACAAGATAAAACCCCAGAAAAACAACTAAACGAAGTGGAGACAGGCAACCTTCCAGGAAAAGAATTCAGAATAATGATAGTGAAGATGATCAAGGACCTTGGAAAAAGAATGCAGGCAAAGATAGAGAAGATGCAAGAAATGTTTAACAAAGACCTAGAAGAATTAAAGAACAAACAAACAGAGATGAACAATACAATAACTGAAATGAAAAATACACTAGAAGGAATCAGTAGCAGAATAACTGAGGCAGAAGAATGGATAAGTGACCTGGAAGACAGAATGGTGGAATTCATTGCCATGGAACAGGATAAAGAAAAAGAATGAAAAGAAATGACACCCTAAGAGACCTCTGGGACAACATTAAATGCACCAACATGTGAATTATGGGGTTCCAGAAGGAGAAGAGAGAGAGGAAAGACCCGAGAAAATATTTGAAGAGATTATAGTCAAAAACTTCCCTAACATGGGAAAGGAAATAGCCACCCAAGTCCAGGAAGCACAGAGAGTCCCAGGCAGGATAAACCCAAGGAGAAACACACCGAGGCACATAGTAATCAAATTGACAAGAATTAAAGACAAAGAAAAATTATTAAAAGCAACAAGGGAAAAATGACAAATAACATATAAGGGAACTCCCATAAGGTTAATGGCTGATTTCTCGGCAGAACCACTGCAAGCCAGAAGGGAGTGGCACGATATATTTAAAGTGATGAAAGGAAAAAATCTACAACCAAGATTACTCTACCTGGCAAGGATCTCATTCATATCCGATGGAGAAATCAAAAGCTTTACAGAAAAGCAAAAGCTAAGAGAATTCAGCACCACCAAAACAGCTGTACAACAAATACTAAAGGAAGTTCTCTAAATAGGAAACAGACGAGAAGAAAAGGACCTACAAAAACAAACCCAAAACAATTAAGAAAATGGTGATAGGAACATACATATTGATAATTGCCTTAAATGTGAATGGATGAAATGCTCCAACCAAAAGACACAGGGTTGCTGAATGGATACAAAAACAAGACCCATATATATGCTGTCTACAAGAGACCTGCTTCAGACCTAGGGACACATACAGACTGAAAGTGAGAGGATGGAAAAAGATATTCCATGGAAAGGGAAGTCAAAAGAAAGCTGGAGTAGCAATAATCATATCAGATAAAATAGACTTTAAAAAATGTTACAAGAGACAAGGAAGGATACTACATAATGATCAAGGGATCAATACAAGAAGAAGATATAACAATTATAAATATATATGCACCCAACATAGGAGCACGTCAATACATAAGGCAACTGCTAACAGCTCTAAAAGAGGAAATCGACAGTAACAATAATAGTAAGGGGACTTTAACACCTCACTTACACCAATGGACAGATCATCCAGATAGAAAATTAATAAGGAAACACAAGATTTAAATGACACAATAGACCAGATAGATTTAATTGATATTTATAGGACATTCCATCCAAAAACAGCAGATTACACTTTCTTCTCAAGTACACACAGAACATTCTCTGGGATAGATCACATCTTGGGTCACAAATCAAGCCTCAGTAAATTTAAGAAAACTGAAATCATATCAAACATCTTTTTCAACCACAACACTATGAGATTAGAAATAAATTATAGGGAAAGAAACGTAAAAAACACAAACACATGGAGGCTAAACAACACGTTAATAAATAACCAAGAGATCACTGAAGAAATCAAAGAGGAAATCAAAAAGTACCTAGAGACAAATTACAATGAAAACACGATGATCCAAAACCTATGGGATGCAGCAAAAGCAGTTCTAAGAGGGACTCTTATAGAATAAAATTATTTATTAGAATTTTATAGAATAAAATTATTTCTTATTCTCAAGAAATAAGAAAAATCTCGAATAAACAATCTAACCTTACAGCTAAAGGAGCTAGCAGAAGAAGAAGAAAAAAAACCCAAAGTTAGTAGAAGGAAAGAAATCATAAAGGTCAGAGCAGAAATAAATGAAATAGAAACAAAGAAAACAATAGCAAAGATCAATAAAACTAAAAGCTGGTTCTCTGAGAAGATAAACAAAATTGATAAACCTTTAGCCAGACTCATCAAGAAAAAGAGGGAGAGGACTCAAAGCAATAAAATTAGAAATGAAAAAGAAGAAATTACAATGGACACTGCAGAAATGCAAAGCATCATAAGAGACTACTACAAGCAGCTCTATGCCAATAAAGTGGACAACCTGGAAAAAATGGACAAATTCTTAGAAAGGTATAACCTTCCAAGCCTGAACCAGGAAGAAATAGAAAATATGAACAGACTAATCACAAGTAATGAAATTGAAACTGTGATTAAAACTCTTCCAACAAACAACAGTTCAGGACCAGATGGCTTCACAGGTGAATTCCATCAAACCTTCAGAGAAGAGCTAACACCCATCCTTCTCAAACTCTTCCAAAAAATTGCAGAGGAAGGAACACTCCCAAACTCATTCTATGAGGCCACCATCACCCTGATACCAAAACCAGACAAAGATACTACAAAAAAAGAAAATTACAGACTAATATCACTGATGGATATAGATGCAAAAGTCCTCAACAAAATACTAGCAAACAGAATGCAACAACACATTAAAAGGATCATACACCGTGATCAAGTGGGATTTATCCCAGGGATGCAAGGATTCTTCAATATACGCAAATCAATCAATGTGATACACCATATTAACAAATTGAAGAATAAAAACCACATGATTATCTCAATAGATGCAGAAAAACCTTTTGACAAAATTCAGCACCTACTTATGATAAAAACTCTCCAGAAAGTGGGCATAGGGGGAACCTACCACAACCTAATAAAGGCCATATATGACAGACCCACAGCAAACATCATTCTCAATGGTGAAAAACTGAAAACATTTCCTCGAAGATCAGGAACAAGACAAGGATATCCACTCTCACCACTATTATTTAACATAGTTTTGGAAGTCCTAGTCACGGCAATCAGAGAAGAAAAAGAAATAAAAGGAATCAAATTGGAAAAGCAGAAGTAAAACTGTCACTGTTTGCAGATGACATGATACTATACATAGAGAATCCTAAAGATGCCAGCAGAAAACTACTAGAGCTAATCAATGAATTTGGTAAAGTTGTAGGATACAAAATTAATGCATAGAAACCTCTTGCATTCCTATACACTAACAATGAAAGATCAGAAGGAGAAATCAAGGAAACAATCCCATTCACCATTGCAACAAAAAGAATAAAATACCTAGGAATAAACCTACCTAAGGAGACAAAAGACCTGTACTCAGAAAACTATAAGACACTGATGAAAGAAATCAAAGATGACACAAACAGATGGAGAGATATACCATGTTCTTGGATTGGAAGAATCAATATTGTGAAAATGACTATACTACCCAAAGCAATCTGCAGATTCAATGCAATCCCTATCAAATTACCAATGGCATTTTTTACAGAACTAGAACAAAAAATCTTAAAATTTGTATGGAGATACAAAAGACCCCGAATAGCCAAAGCAATCTTGAAGGAAAAAAACGGAGCTGGAGGAATCAGACTCCCTGACTTCAGACTATACTACAAAGCTACAGTAATCAAGACAATATGGTACTGGCACAAAAACAGAAATATAGATCAATGGAACAGGATAGAAAGTCCAGAGATAAACCCACGCACCTGTGGTCAACTAATCTATGACAAAGGAGGCAAGCATATACAATGGAGAAAAGACAGTCTCTTCAATAAGTGGTGCTGGGAAAACAGCTACATGTAAAAGAATGAAATTAGAACACTCCCTAACACCATACACGAAAATAAACTCAAAATGTATTAAAGACTAAATGTAAGACTGGACACTATAAAACTCTTAGAGGAAAACATAGGAAGAACACTCTTTGTCATAAATCACAGCAAGATCTTTTTTGACCCACCTCCTAGAATAATGGAAATAAAAATAAACAAATGGGACCTAGTGAAACTTAAAAGTTTTTGCATTGCAAAGGAAACTATAAACAGGATGAAAAGACAACCCTCAGAATGCGAGAAAATATTTGCAAACGAATCAATGGACAAAGGATTAGTCTCCAAAATATATAAACAGCTCATGCAGTTCAATATTAAAAAAACAAACAAACCTATTAAAAAATGGGCAGAAGGCCTAAATAGACATTTCTCAAAAGAAGACATACAGATGGCCAAGAGGCACATGAAAAGCTACTCAACACCACTAATTATTAGAGAAATGCAAATCAAAACTATAATGAGGTATCACCTCACACCGTTTAGAATGGGCACCATCAGAAAATCTACAAACAATAAACGCTGGAGAGGGTGTGGAGAAAAGGGAACCTTCTTGCACTGTTGGTGGGAATGTAACTCGATACAGCCACTATGGAGAATAGTATGGAGGTTCCTTAAAAACTAAAAATATAATTACCATATGACCCAGCAATTCCAGTAGTGGGCATATACCCAGAGAAAACCATAATTCAGAAAGACAGATGCACCCCAATGTTCATTGCAGCACTATTTACAATAGCCAGGTCATGGAATCAACCTAAATGCCCATCAATAGACGAATGAATGGATAAAGAAGATGTGGTACATATATACAATGGAATATTACTCAGCCATAAAAAGGAACAAAATTGGGTCATTTGTAGAGACATGGATGGACTTGGAGACTGTCATACAGAGTGAAGTAAGTCAGAAAGAGAAAAACAAATATTGTATATTAACACATACATGTGGAATCTAGAAAAATGGTACAAATGAACCAGTTCACAAGGCGGAAATAGAGACACAGATGTAGAGAACAAGTGTATGGACACCTAGGGGGGAAAGTGGGGGTAGGGGGTTGGTGGGATGAATTGGGAGATTAGTTTTGACATGTACATACACTTATATGTATAAAATAGATAACTAATAAGAGCCTGCTGTATAAATAAATAAATTCAAAAAAAATAGAGATATGGTAACCTGAATGTCACAGGGTTAACTAAACACCTTGATTAGTGTTTTATAGGGTGACATTTGATGTGGTTTCTGTAATAATTCTTTATGTTAAATTTTGATTACTTCTCCCAGCAAAATGACAATAGTCAGTTCTATGACAACTGATTTTAAAGTTAGAAGCATTCCATTTTTATGTAACTATGGAAAAATGCTATGATTAATGAATCTTTGAGGTGCTGATACTTCTTGCACTGAATGGGGCAAAACCCTGCCATCTCTTTGTAGCTCTTGTCGTCAGAGTAACTCATGTTTCAGGGGTTCTCTGCATCTTTAATCCTCACACTTTATGTCCTCTCCTTCTGTGGTTCACTCCATTGACGACAGGCTGGTCTGCCACACTACTGGAGAGGTTAGAAGGAGGATAAATGGGGCCAGTGGGTGAATCACATGTTGGTAGAAACAGTGAAAGCTGGAAAACTACACTTAATGTACATGGTGTTACCCAGGTCACCGTATAGGATAGAAGCCCCCAAGAGAGGGACTGCCATGGTTTGCTTTTATTTATTTTAATTGAAATAAACATACATACAAGAAAGTGCACAAATCAGAAACGTACAGCTCAATGTATTTTTTCAAAGTAAACACACCTATGTAAAGCTTTTTTAAAAGAACAGTAATGGCATTACAGAAATCTCCTTTGTGCTCCTCTCAACCATTACAAATTACTAATAAGGTAACCACTATTCTGATTTCTATTACCGTAGTTTAGTGTTGCTTGTTTTTCTTAATTTGATACAAATGGAATCATGCAGCATTTATTCATTCTCAGTTTGGCCAACGTTATGTCTATTGTTGCAAATAGCAATAGTTTGATCTTTTTCAGTGTTGTGTAGAGTTCTTTGGCATGACTATTTATCTATCCACTCTACAGTTGGTGGACACTTAGGTTGTTTCTAGTTTGAAGCTATTGCAAATAATGCTTCTATGAATATTTTTGTATGTATGAATATTTTTGAGTGTATATTTTGTGTGCATTGTTTCAAGTATAAACCTAGGAATGGACTTGCAGATTCATGAAGTGTGCACATACTCAGCTTTGCTAGGAACTGCCAGGAATCTCTGCAGGGGAGTGCAGCCATTCACACTGCTGTCAGCATTGGAGAGTTCTTTTTGCCTCCACAGCCTCACCACACTTGGTATTGGCAGTCCTTCTATCAATAATTTAGCCATTCTGGTGAGTGTGTAGTTATATCTCGTGTTGGTTTTAATTTGAATTTATCTGATGACAAATGATAGAGAAAGCATCTTTTCATGTCCTTACATGGCATTTACATATCCTCCTTTGTAATTACTAAACATTTATGCCCATTATTGGTTTCTCTATATGTCATTGATTTGTAAATTTTTTTAATATATATTCTGGATATGAATCCTTTGCTGGATATACATATTGCTAATATTTTCTCCTTGGCTGCTTGCCTTTGCCTTTTTGCTTCCTTAATAGTGTCTTTTGATAAATAGAAGTTCTTAACTTTAATCCATTTTAAGTTCAATTTATCAGTCTTCCTCTTAAGGATTATATTTTTAATGTTCTGATTAGGAAATCCTTTACTACTTCAAATTCGTGCAGATAAGCTCCCATAGTATCTAACAAAAGCTTTAGTGTTTTATTTTTAAAACCAAGGAATTGATTTTTTTAGTATGGTGTGAGGTTAAGAGGTAAGAGGAAGATCCATTTCAATATGGATATTTAGTGGATACATTCTTGAAAAGATCACCCTTTCCCCCATTGAATTGCATTGATACCTTTATCATAAATAGGATGATTTGCGTATCTGTAGGTCTGTTTCTGGACTCTTCTGTTTCATTGATCTTTTGGTCTATCTTTGGGCTCATATCTTAATTACTGTATCATTATAATTAATATTGACATCTGACAGTGCAAGCCCTCCCAACTTTACTTTTATTTTTCAAGGCTGTCATTACTCCTCTTTAACTTTTATCATTTCCATGTAGCTTGTTTGGGGCAAATGAACACATTTACAATATTGATTATTTCCATGATCATAGTATACCCCTCCATTTAGTTAATATACATAGACATCGTGAACTGATGACTACAGCAAAGCTAACTAACATACCTTCTCCTCACATAGTTACCATTTTCAGTGTGTGTGTGATGAGAGTACCTGAAGTCTTTTAGCAAATTTCCAGCATTCAGTGCAGTATTATTAACTATAGTCATCATGCTGCACATCAGATATGTATATGTATTCATCCTATATAACTCCAAATTCTCCCCATTTCACACACCCCCAACTCCCAGTAATCACCATTCTACTCTCTGCTTCTGTGTATTTGACTTTTTCAGATTCCACATATAAGTGAAATCATGGGGTTTTTGTCTGGCTTATTTCATTTAGCATAATGTCCTCCAGGTTTACCTATGCTGTTGCAATGGCAGGATCTCCTTTTTTAAAGCTGAAGTATATTCCATTATCGATATCTATATCACAATTTCTTTATTCATTCATCTGTCATGGACACTTATGTTGTTTCTGTATCTTGCCTATTGTGAATAAAGCTGCAGTGAACATAACACAGAAATCTTTTCAAGGTACTGATTTCACTTCCTTTGGGTATATATCCAGAAAAAGGATTGCTGGATCATACAGTAGTTTTATTTTTAGTTTTTTGAGGAATGTCCATGCTGTTTTAAATAGTGGCTATACCAGTTTACATTCTCACTAACAGTGCATAATGGTTCCATTTTTTTCCCACATCCTCACCAACGCTTGTTCTCTCTCGTCTTTTTGACAACAGTCATTCTAACAGGTGTGAGGTGATATCTCATTGTTTTGATTTGCATTTCCCTGATGATTAATGATGTTGAGCACCTTTTCATATACCTGTTGGCCATTTGCATGTGTTCTTTGGAAAAATGTCTATTCAGGTCCTTTTACCATTTTTATTTTTTAAAATTTATTTATCTTTGGCTGCATTGGGTCTTCGTTGCTGCGCGCGGGCTTTCTCTAGCTGCGGCGAGTAGGGGCTACTCTTCTTTGCAGTGTGCGGGCTTCTCATTGGGGTGGCTTGTCTTGTGGAGCACGGGCTCTAGGCACGCGAGCTTCAGTAGTTGTAGCATGTGGGCTCAGTAGTTGTGGCTCATGGGCTCTAGAGCGCAGGCTTAGTAGTTGTGGTGCACGGGCTTAGTTGCTCCGTGGCATGTGGGATCTTCTCAGACTAGGGATTGAACCTGTATCCCCTGCATTGGCAGGCGGATTCTTAACCACTGCGCCACCAGGGAAGCCCCCTTTGACCATTTTAAGATCAGATTATTTGTTTTTTCACTATTGAGTTGTATGAGTTTCTTATATACTTTGGATATTAACCCCTTATCAAATATACGGTTTGCTAATGTTTTTCCCAACTTGTACGTTGTATTTCATGTTGTTGGTTGTTTCCTTTGCTGTGCAGAAGTTTTTTAGTTTGATATAGTCCAACTTGTTTACCTTTGCTTTTGTTGCCTGAGCTTGTGGTGTCATATTCAAAAAAATCATTGCCAAGGTCAATGTGAAGGAGCTTATTCCCTAATTTTTCTTACAAGAGTTTTATAATTTCAGTCTTTGTCAATCTTATGTTTAAGTCTTTAATCCATTTTGAGTTGATTTTTGTGTATTCTGTAAGATAAGGATCCAATTTCATTCTTTTGCAGGTGGTTATCCAGTCTTCCCAACACCATTTATTGAAGAGACTTCCTTTCCCCACTGTGTTTTCTTGGCACCTTGTCAAAACTAGTTGACCATATATGATTGGGTTTATTTATAGGCTCTCTATTCTGTTCCATTGGCCTATATGTTTGTTTTTATGCCAGTACCATACTGTTTTGATTAGTACAGTTTTGTAATACAATTTGAAATCAGGAAGTGTAATTCCTCCAACTATGCTCTTCTTTCTTAAGATCACTTTGGTTATTTGGAGTCTTCTGTGGGTTTCATCAATTTTAAAAGATTCTCAGCCAGTACCTTTTCAAATATTGCCTTCTGACTCATTATATTTCTCTCTCTTTCTGGGACATCAAGCACAAATGTATCAAGCTTTGTCTTTGTGTCCCGTATTTTGTTTATGTGCTTTTCTATATGTATCAGCTGTATTCTCTCTGTCCTTTAATCTGACCTTTTTACTGACCTATATTCCTGTATACTAATCTTCTATTGTTTCTGACCTGCTATTAAACCTATCTACTGAACTCTTAATTTCAGTTATTGCATTTTTGTTCTACATTTTTCTACTTGGTTCCTCTTTATAAATTACAGCTTTCTAGTGAAATACTCCATCT
Source organism: Monodon monoceros (assembly GCF_005190385.1). Taxonomy (NCBI): domain Eukaryota; kingdom Metazoa; phylum Chordata; class Mammalia; order Artiodactyla; family Monodontidae; genus Monodon; species Monodon monoceros. Next base: position 68,357,767 of record NW_021703781.1, read on the forward strand.
CTTCATCTACTTTCTTGAACATTTTAATCATAATTACTTTAAAGTCCTTATCTAGTACCCAATGCAATCAAAATATGTTGTTGTATGACTAACTAGAATAGTGTATTTTAGAAAAACTTTTCTTACAAACTCGATTAACCTGAAAACAGTTTTATCTGAAATTCTATGTATAAATTTGCATGGTTGGAGACAGAATTGTGGTATATATAATTTATTTTATAAATAAAAATATAATTGGTTTATATGTAGTGTAGAATCTTTGAATATAATGTTGAAAGTGAAATATGAATCACTTGTCACTTGTTTTCAATAGTATTAAACTTAAGCTTGGCAATATAGTCATTTAGCAAGTAAATTACTGGGTTATTTGTTGAGTGGGTAATATTGATCAGATCGGTTGCACTGTAAGAGGGAATATTATTAGGTTTAGTTAGTAGAAGTAAAATAAATTTGAAGAAGATTAAACAGGTTTACATGACCTCATACAAAAATCTAAGTCAGGAAGAAGTCAGCAGATTTTATAACTAAATTCCATTGAACATACACAGTATGCCAGCTATAATTCCAAGGGCTTTGCACATTTTCTGATTCAATTTTCACAACAACCCTATGAGGTAGGTTTTATATACATATGAGACACCTGAGGCACAGAGAGGTTAAGTGACTGGCCAAAGATCATGCAGCAGGTCAATGACAGAGACAAGATTCATATCCATACAGTCTGGCTCTAGAGTCACTAAGTAATACTGCAAAAGGTGAATTAGTTGGTGTCACTGAGAACTGATAGTTTTGGCAGGGGAGAAAAAATGTACAGATGCAAAATTAATGAGCTAATGTAAAATCTTATAATACTGAATTTGAATTGGAAGTTCCAGTGTGAACTCATAATCTATTTTATCGTCTTTAAAAAAGCTTTTTTTGAAGCCAGTTTCTTAAAGGCCAAGAAACAGGGCTTCCCTGGTGGTGCAGTGGTTAAGAATCTGCCTGCCAATGCAGGGGACCTGTACAGGTTCGATCCCTGGTCCGGGAAGATCCCACATGCCGCGGAGCAACTAAGCCCGTGCACCACAACTACTGAACCTGTGCTCAAGAGCCCATGAGCCACAACTACTGAGCCCACGTGCCACAACTACTGAGGTCTGCATGCCTAGACCCCGTGCTCTGTAACAAGAGAAGCCACTGCAATGAGAAGCCTGCACACCACAAGGAAGAGTAGCCCCCGCTCAATGCAACTAGAGAAAGCCCACACGCAGCAGCGAAGACCCAACGCAGCCAAAAATAAATAACTAAATAAAAATAATTTTTAAAAAAAGAAACAATGACAACCCAGTAGTGATGAACACCCCTAGCATTCAGATTGTGGCCTCTAAATGCTATTTCCTGTTAAAAAGAACCAAGCCTCCTTGGAGCAATGGCTGATTCCACATAAAAGAGAAAGATAGAACATTTTTTCAGACCCAAAAGCAGGGAAACTATCAAGTGTTAGTAGGATCATGTCAAAAAGACTGAGAAGCCAACAACTCCTTAGAAGCTCCTACTGGTTGCAGATAGAACAAAACAAGCATCAATAAACAGTAGTTATATGGCAAAGGACTGAAAGAATTTAAGTATATTTTATCCATGAGTTCCAACTTATAATTTAAATAAAAACAAAATTTTATTAATCACCTTTGAAGGATATTAAACTCATTACTTTGAAAATTGACAAATAAATGGGAAATTGATCATTTATCCTGCCTTTTCTATATGAACTGTAACTCAGAGTAATTAAATACTTACTAAAGAGGCAAGTAATAGTAAAGAGGCAAATTTCTCTTTATAGTAATATTCCAGCTAAAATATGAAAAAGGAATGCTATAAGTAGAATATCATTATTTTTAAACCCTAGAAGGAGCTAAGCAATGATTATCCCATGACTGCTAGCATCACAAAAAGAGACAACCAGATATCAGGACATCAGAGTCTAGGAAGATACTATCTTTCATTGCTGTGTAGAATCCTTAAGCAGCAGCTTTGACAAACAACTTCCTCGGCATTCTGCTGGGAAGGATTCAGGTTTTGGTTCTCCCGAGTAGATTTTATCACTGTCTCCCAAACTCGCGTGTGAATTCGAGTCATCACAGGATGTTTTTTTAGATACTGAATCCTAGATACTGCCCCTGAGTGTATGAGCCAATAGGTCTCAGTTGAGGAATTGATATAATAAAGTTCCATAGGAATTTCTGATATCCAATCAGGTATGGTAACTCTTGATTTGTGTCACTTATTGTCCCCAGAGCCTCACCTAGTATCCTGCATGGAGCAGACTGTAGGCAGGTGAAGCCTTGGGATTTTTGGAGAATCCATCAAATGGCTGATGTTCTCAATCACTCCTCTACCTCATTGCTGGAACCTTAAATTCCACCATCGGCACTTAAAGTGTTCAGCTTTTTACTGCAAAATAACTAACTAAAGATGGGAATGGAAAATGTGATGACAATTTTCACTCCCAACCCACAGTCCCACTACTAATTGATCACCGTCCTTTTCCCCACTGAAATCAGATGTGACCTCAGAATCCTTCTCACTCCAATAATCCAGGCAGTCACTACCAGTTACTTATTGTTGATACACAAATCAAAATCGATTTGTCATCCTGGGCTCAAGGTGTGACTCTTATCCCTCGTGCCCTTTGAGTAGGCAGAAAAGTATAATCTTTTTACGTTTCTTAACATGCATAGGGTTCTGAGAGTAGAAGGCGGTAAAGTGGGAGAAATCCAGAACACTTCACCTATCGAGGCTGATGATGGTGGATGTATTAACTCCTTCAACAGGTACGTACAGAGTTGACCATGTCCAGGTACCCGGCTGGGCAAAATACAGACACAGTCCTATCCCTGTGGAGTTTTCTGTTCCACACTTCACAGGGGGGATCTGTCAAGGGGCGAGCATGTGGTTTGGCAGTTTCAGAGGAATAAAGAGATGAAACAATTGTGTTCACATGCCTTTGATAAATATGGAATGTAACACTTGCTACGATTTCCACAGAAATCTGGTTCCCTTCTTAACAACTGCAGCACGTACTGTAAGGATCCAACAAGTCCTTTAGCCTCAGCAACCGTTTTACTTAACAAGAGCAGTTCTCAGATTCCCACATCATTTGTGGGTTTATTTGTCAACTGAACTTGTTAATTTGCCTAAGTTGTTGTTACTCTTGTGTTTGATATAGCCCCAATGTTACGAAAAAGGATCAATGGCTCAAAAGTTATTCATTGAGATGGAAAATCAGAGATGAAAATAGTAGCAAATACCATAGTACGGAATAATATAACAAACACAAAACCAGCTCTGAGTCAAATGAATCTGGAAGGATGAGAGGAACTAACTGAATGGCAAAACATCTTCCATTTTCCTTCAGGGCTCCAGTATACAAATATTTCTCCAAAAGTAGCGTAAAGTTTTTGACACTCTCCTTTCATTTTTAAGCAGAACATAGTGACCTCTTTGTTAAGTATATTGAGTATTTTTTAAAACAAGCAAAACGTCATACCTTCCAGTATGAGGTTTATTAATAGCGGATGAGATCAAGAACACAAAGGCATTTTTCAAGCTCACGTTCCTTGTAGCAAAAACAGGTACAAGTCATAGAATCACAGAGGAGTTTACAAAACGAGGTCCAAGGTCAGAGACAGACACTTTTGAGAGAGCACAGAATAAGCTATTGGTGAAATTCCTTTATCAGATGAAATTGTTGGACTTTCATAGCATTATAGAGGAGGAAAAATATATTTTTCCTCTACCCTTTACATCGTTGACTGGGAACCCTGTAATAAAAGACATTAACAAGAAAAAAGCATACAAATTTATTTAATATAAGGTTTATGTGACACAGGAGCCTTCGTAAGGAAATGAGGACTTGAAGAAACAGTTAAGCTTGAGTGGTTTTATGCTAGGTTTGATGAGGAGTGGAAAGTCATGGGAAGATGTGATGGGGCAAAGAGGATGAGCTAAGTGTAATAAACTGGGGGAAATTATCAAGGCCTGTTCATTCACATTCCTCTCTGCGTCCCTTCCTCTGGGTAGAGGGAGGGCACCTCTCACATAGGGTGCTCCAGGGAAGGGCAGAAAGTCCTCCCTGTACATGCCATTTCTAAAATTCCTTCAGTTTAAAATGTTCAATATGCCAAGGTGTCATATTTTGGGGCAGCATGTCCTGAACCCCATCGGTACAAACAGCATACCACCCCATGGAATTGCTATCACTGTGTGTACCCTAGACACATAGCTGTAGAAAACCAGACATGTAAAGCCGTGCGAGGGGAGACGTTTGATGACTTTTCCTCCTCCCGCTGAAAGTCCATGCTCCAGGGGGAAGGACTTCCACAGAGTAAACGACAGGTTAGTGAACCATAAGATAAATTGGAAAAGGTGTACTGGGATCAGTACAGACAGCAAAAAGGCTGTGACTGCACAACCGGGAGGCACCAGAAGTCCAGTTAACGCATGCCTGGATTTGCAAAGAACAGCGGGTCAACAAAACACCTTCTGATCCTGACACTGTGTTGAAAAAAGTGGTGACATTTTGAATATGATCGTGTTATGGCCATGGAACGTGTGTTTAGCATGTTGTGTGCAGAGAAGTGAGCTTAAATTCCGAGAGGAAGTGTGTTTACGTGAAGGAGATCAAAAGCATTTTCAATACACATTTTCAATGCCCCAATGATATCCACTCCACAATTTCAAGTGAGGTACCTCAGCAATATATTCATTCATTTTTATTCAAGAACTGAGAGCCTGAACCTCTCACTTCTTGAATAAAATACATGTTTTAATGCCGATGATAAAATTTTGGAATTTCTAAGAAGAGCAAACTGTGGTGAAAAACTACTTGATCTCCAAGATTTTAATATTTACTGTCACTTGATAATTTTCCCCTCCACTTCCTGCACCTCTATTCCTGCAGCTAAATAGGCATAGCTTTAAGAAAAAAGAAGAAACCTCCTTAATATCCTCCTTTAAGGTATTTAGAATGCTGGATTCTCAGATATTCTTCATTCTCTGTAAAACACACCAACTGGTATCTACAGCGCAGTGACTCAACATGTGCCTATACTTATGTGTGATCTCAAAGATTTGCCAATTGTACTTGTTAGTATAGGTATCCGGTTGAATTAAGCATTGTGCCATCATCATTATAAATGATTATACCATATCATTCCATATCATTTTAACTGGTGATATTAAAGCACACACCAGAATCTCAGGAGGAGCTTTGAAAATCCCAACATCTAGACCACTCTCTAGCCCAATTTACATCAGCATCCCTGGGGTGTGTCCCAGGCATCAGTATTTTCTTTAAAGATCTTCAAATGATTCCAATGTGCAGCCAAGGTTGAGAAACAAAGATTGATCACAAGGCTATATCTTAATTAGGGAGCAAAAGAAAAATTTCAGCACAAATTATTAGCTTGGTGGGTTTTCTCCCCCCTCTTTTTTATCACAGCTCACAACAACCAGGCTACCTTCACTGGTTCTGACGAATTTTAACTCTTTCCTTTTTTGATCCCTTTTACTGAGTAGTGGCATGTGACAAGTCTTGTGATTACCATTTGGGAGCTCTAGGATGTAACCAAGCTTTATATAACTGCCAATGAAGTTTGAGATATTGTGAAAGAAGGCCTCTTCCCTCTACCCACCCCCTGTCCCCAAGAAGTCCTACATGCATGGACATATTCAGACACCTTAATAGCCTGCTAAGCAGACAGAGAATACTTTAAAAGAGGTTGAGAAAAAATAGCACAGTGGGGCTGGGCTGCAGAAGAGCACTGAAGGGCAAGATTTCATGCCCAGGAGGGAATTACTGTACAGATACCCACGGAACGCTAGTGTAGCAGTGAGGATCGCTGGCGAAGGAAGCTCCCCAGTGTCGCCAGGTGTGGGGGAAGCAGGAGACGATGCCTCTTCTTGAGAAGAACCGAGGAGAGAGGAGAAGTTAAAGGCTGTCAGGCCTGTATCCCCAGGCCCTTTGTGGAATTCCACTGCTCTGATGAGCATCATTCTCGAAATCCAGTCACTGCCACCTCTCTAGAATCCACGTGGGAAGCCACAGGAACAGCTGGTGATCTTTCTGCAAGTCCTTGTTTCTCATACTTTCAAACTCATGCTCACGAATTTATTCGACACATATTTGCCTCAGGTAAGAGCCTGTGTGTTTGAAAAACAACACAGGGTACAGTTTGGTCAGAGCACAAGGGAGGAAGTGAGAGGACATAACGTCAGGGAGAAGAGAGACCAGCCTTATAGGATGTGGTAAGGACTTTGGAATTCATTCATTTCAAGAAAGTTGGGGAACAAGTGGAAGATTTTGAGCATTCCTGTAAGTTAACGCCATAATAGAATAACTTTATCCTTAACTTTTGCAGAGATGTTGGCTAAAGATGTGTCCAGTTTTTGTGAATAGGTTCGCTATTAACAGACTAATATCAGCCTGGTGACTTTGGTAATCTTATATTGTTTTCTTAAATTCCTGTTGGGTGTTTTATTTAATGAGTTGATCTTCCTGAAGCATGACTTCCTTGCAACTTCTCTGCGAGTAAACCGTCTTCTTTTCTCTTCTAAATGCTTTGGTTTCTGAGTCATTCTTTCATCCAACCCATGGGCCTTAGTGACATCCCTGTGCTCAGAAAGGAGAGCAGATTCATGAGAACTGCCTTTCCTCCTGCCAGCAGTTGTGACTGTTGGGGACCTGAGCTGAGCAAGGGTACTCATGGTTGGGCTGTCTCAAGATGTGACGTGTGACTGAAGGACAGGTTTCTGTGGCAAGTCCACGCAGCCCACGTGTGCTATTTGACGGCCCTCTGTTACTGGCCCACTGGGCAACTTCAGCCTCACGGAAATGGTGTCTGAGGACCCAGGCAGCACTGGGTATTTGGATTTTTGGGGGGTTTTCTGCACTGAGATTTTGGGTTTCACTTGACGTCAGGCTGCCTGGGAATCACAATTCCCACAGACATGATAAGAAACAAGGGTTGTATTCAAGTGCTCTACCAAATCATGAATTTTAATTTAGGGACAGCAAATGGAGAGGGAATTTTTTTCTCTCTCATATAGAATAGCTCCATTCAAGATACTAGGGATATGGACAAATATCATTTCTTCAGAAATATTCATAACGCTGTGGCCCAAACCATTAAGGATGTTTGCAGCCCCATAGGAGATTTTTTTTTTAACTTGAATTTTAATGGATTTTAGGGGGAAATCATTGAATAATGAAGTACTGAAATATTCTAAACTACTTTTCTACTGGGAAATAAATGGCACTCTAGAGGCCTGAATAAATCATTACAGCTAATAAAATTTCCTGATACTGCCTCCAGTAAATTTGCACCAGAAAAAATGAATTTGCATAGATTTATACAGTCAAATAAGGTCAGTCTAAAAAGAATGCTGTTAATCCAGCATTTGGGCCACATAAATTTAGACTATTCATTATGTAACCATAATCGCAGTGGATGCCCTTTGTAGCTTTCCCAAGACTGGAGGATAGAAGGCTTACATTGCTAGTAATACTTATTACTGCCAGTAAGAGAGGGCTCTGCAGGATTTGTTCCAGATTTGACTCAAAAGTCTGTGTCTTCAGTCATTGCGGGCTTTTGGTTTTTTGCTTGTCAAAATGATATCTCATTTTAATTTGCATCTCTCATTATTATACTTCATTATTACATTTTATATATTTTGTTTTTTATATGTAATTTTCACTGTTCATTTTTATATTTATACATATTTTTAATTTCTAAACATCCTGTTTATGTGCTTTGCCTATTTTATCTGTGTGGTTTGTCTTCTCCTTATCAGTTTATAAAAACTCTTTGTATATCAGGGATATTAATTTTTTGCCTGACCTATATATTGCACTTATTTTCCCCAGGTTGTGGTTTTTATTTTTTCTTTGTTTTTATTCTGTGGAGATGTTTTTAACCTTTATGCACTGTCAGATTTGGTGTAAGAAATGAGGTTAGGATTGACTTTAATTTTTTCTTCAAATGGTTCATTAATTAATCATAATGTTCCACTGGTTTAATGACACCTTTATATTAGATTATATTTCTATAGATGCTAAGGTCTAATGCTACTTTCTCTGTTCTATTCACTTGTCTATTTTAGTTTCTCTGCCTTGGCACTATTGAAATTTGGGGGCCAGATTATTCTTTATTTGGGGCCAAATTACGGGCTGGGGTGAGAGTGAGGGGCTGTCCTGGGCACTGTAGGATTTTTAGCAGCGTCCCTGACCTCTATCCACCCAGTGCCAGTAGCACCCCATCCCTGAGTTGTAACGATCAAAAATGTCACCAGATATTGCCAAATGTCTTTGAGGGGCAAAGTTGCTCCAGCTTGGGGGCCCTGGTCTATTTCTACCCCAGTATCTCATTATTCTAATAAATATGGCTTTATCGTATATTTTAGTATCAGCTTAGACAAGTTACCCTCCTCTTGTCAGAATTTCCATGTTTAGACTTCTAGAACTTAGAATCATTTGGCAAATTAAGAAAAAAATCCTGATATGAATAATTATAAATCAATAAAGTTGTTACATTAAAAAAAGTTCTGTCAGGATTTTATTGGGTTTGCATTAATTCAAATATAATCTGATAAGAACTGACATCCTTCATTACATGCAGCCATCCTCTTCACATGTGTCCACTGAATTGGGCATTTTTCTGATCCCTTAGTAGAGTCCTATGATTTTCTTTGTAAAAGGTAGAGTGGCACTCTTGCCTAGTGGTTAAGATCATGAACTTTGGTTCAAATCCTGACTCTGCTGTGGTCTATGAATGATCTTGGGAAGCTATTAAACCCTTCCGCAGCTCAGGTCTTTCAATTACAAAATGAGTATAGTAATAACACATAACCACAGTTTACTTTGAGGATTAAGTGATAGCATAAAAAATCCCTCACCCTCAATAGGTATTTGCTGTTAGTTACTCTTGGGATTCCTAGATATTTAGTCTCTTATTGTTTTTGTGAGTAGACTCTCCTTTGTGATATAAATTGTTTCCACAGAAAGGAATCTGTTGAATTTTGCATATAATGTTTATAACTGACCACTTTACAGAATTCTCTTATTGTTTTCAATGGTTTTTTTTCATAAATATAGTGATAGCATCTGGAAATAAGAGAATATTGCCCCCTCCTTCCCAGCTGTGTATTACTTGTTACTGAATTGTTGCATTATTTAACACCTTCAGAACAACTTAAATTATAATAAATAACGAGCATCCGGTGTAAATGAAAATGCTTCTAGTCTTTCATCATTAAGCATTGGTTCCTGAGAAGTATTATTGTTATGTTAAGGAAGTAGCTTTCTAAAGTGTTTTTTAAATGAGGTGTTGTAAATTAACAGGTATAAAGTTTCAGTTATGCAAGGTGAATAAATTCAAAAGATCTATTGTATAACATTTTGCCTGTAGATAACCATCTGTATTATGCAGTTAAAAATATGAGGCTTCCCTGGTGGCGCAGTGGTTGAGAGTCCGCCTGCCGATTCAGGGGACATGGGTTCGTGCCCCGGTCCGAGAAGATCCCACATGCCGCCGAACGGCTGGGCCCATGAGCCATGGCCGCTGAGCCTGCGCGTCCGGAGCCTGTGCTCCACAACGGGAGAGGCCACAACAGTGAGAGGCCCACGTACCGCAAAAAAAAAAAAAAAAAAAAAAAAGTTAAGAGGGTAGATCTCATATAAAGTGTTCTTACCACAATAAAATAAAAATTAAATTAAAAGAATAAATGTTGAGTAAAAGGGTAGACAGATCAATGGAACAAAAGACAAAGACCCGAACAAATATGGAAATGATACATTGTGAAACTGGCATCTGCAGGCCAGTGGGAAGATTGGATTTTTCAACAAATAGTGCTTGGACAATTGGTCATACACATGAAGTTGGACCCCCCTACATCATTCTAAAAAATCTATTCCAGGTGTATTAAGACTTAAATATAAAAGGAAGAACTATAAAACAATTAGAAGACAGTATCAGATATCTAACTTCTGAGTTAAAAAGGATACCTGACAAAGAAAATAATATATATTTAATTACACTAAAATTAAGAACTTCTGTTCACAAAAAGAAAACATAAAGAAAGTAAAAATCCCACAATCCCACAATCAGAAGGATATAGTGCAACATTCTTAACGAACAAGATATTTTTATCCAGAATATGTAAGGAATGCTTACAAATACAATAGAAAAAAATAACCAAATAAAAAATGGTCAAGAGGCACTTACAGAGGAAAAAACCCAAAGAGCCAAAGAAAAGACACTTAATAGCATTGATAATCAAGGAAACACTGACTGAAACCACGAGGTGGTTTTACTGCCAACAGATTGGCAAAACTAGGAAAGTCTGATAATATCCAGTTATTGTGAGAATGTGGAGCAACCAGAGCAGTGCTGATGGAAATGTAAGTTGGAACAATCTCTTTGGAAATAATTTGACACTATCCAATAAAGACTAAGAACAGAAGACCCTACAACCTTTCAAGTCCAGCCCCAGATCTGGAAGCACACAATCGCAAGGTCGTGTATAAGGATGTCCACAGAGGGGCTTCCCTGGTGGCGCAGTGGTTAAGAATCTGCCTGCTGATGCAGGGGACACGGGTTCGAGCCCTGGTCTGGGAAGATCCCACATGCCGCGGAGCAACTGGGCCCGTGAGCCACAACTACTGAGCCTGCGCGTCTGGAGCCTGTGCTCTGCAACGGGAGAGGCCGCGACCGTGAGAGGCCCGCGCACCACGATGAAGAGTGGCCCCGCTCGTCGCAACTGGAGAAAGGCCTCGCACAAAAACGAAGACCCAACACAGACAAAAATAAATAAATAAATAAAAGAATGTTCACAATTTTTGTAACACTAAAACCAAATACAATCCAAATATCAATAAACAGAAAAATGGATAAATTAATGGTGGTATAATCATACAGTATAATACTATACAGTGGCAAAAACTGAACCAAAGCTTCACGTAACATGGATGAACTTCAAAGACACACTGTTGAATGAAAAAACCAAATCGCAGAAGAATGCATACGTAATGATTGCATTTATAGAAAGTCAAAGATATGCAAAACTAAACAGTATATTTGTAGGCATATAAACACATATTGTGTTTCAGACACACACAGTATTTTTTTAAAAAGCAGGGGAGTGATAAACAAGATTCATGACCACCTCTGATCGAGGAGGAAAGGATGGAATGGAGGAGGGTCATGCAGGGGATTTGTTCTATTCCTTCAGTTGGGTGCTGGATACAGGGTGTTTCCTCATGTATGCGCTCAACAAATACTTATTCAGAGCTCTCAGTGTGTCAGGGGAAATGACAGTGAACAGAACAGACATTCTGTTTTTTGGAGCTAACTTCTGGTGCTTAGAGATAGACAACAAACATGATTAATAAACAGTATATGTTATTTAGTGATAGGTGCTAAGAATTTTACAAATGAAGCACAGAAGGAGATGAGGAAGTGTTGACTGGGGTGAGTTGAAATTGTATATAGGGTGGCCAGGGAACACTGGCTGTGGAGGTGGCATTGGGGTGCAGCCCTGAGGACGTGTGGCTCAGCTGGAGAGCTGCAGGCAGAGGAAGGACTGAGGCCTGAGATGGGAGAAGTCAGCCCTCCAGGAATAGCAAGAAGTCAGGTGGCTGGAGCCAAGTGGGGGAAAGGTGAGTAGGAGGCCAGGTGGGAGGGGCCAGGTGGGAGTGGATCTCAAGGAAGATTTTGGTTTTCCTCTGAGGGAGACGTGACACTATTGGGAGGTTTTGAGCAAAGGATTAACAGTCACTTTATCATGATTCTTTATGCCATACACATATTTTACAAGTATTCTTTTGTGACAATTCAATGTTAATTTTTAAAGCTATTTAAGAACTAAAGTAAGTCCCTCTTCTTCTCCCACGCCCCTTCTCTCTGCTTTATTCCCATGGATTTATGGAATGGGAGATAGGTGAACGTGCAATTCAAACGCTGTAATTAGTAAATAAGCTTTGAACACAGTTATAAATAGCAAAGGCTGTTGTTATTAGGGATTTGATGGTATGTTTTCTAAGTAGCAAACTGGAGAAGCTGTGCAGAACTCACCTTTGTGAGAAGCCCAGTCTCTGGCTGTGACAGAAAAGTTAGCTTGATGTTCGCATGACTAAATGCCGTGAAGAATTAGGACTCTGATTCTTAGAAGTTTCTGTTCGCTGATGTTTTAACCCAGTTCTGAGATAATGAGAGCTCATTAAAATCCCTGTGCAAGATTTTACAGGCAGCTGGTGTGACTAGGCCTATTGTACAAGATAATTCACTCTTCCTCTATCCATAACTAATCTGATTTTGTCAGAACTAGTTCTTCTCTGTGTGTGTGTCGTTACAAGCAGGTCACTCACCAAACTTCTTGATCATTCATTATACACAAAGGTCTCTGCCCTTTTATTCGTCTTGCTTTCTTTTTTCTGTACCTGCTGTGTTATCTGGGCACGGAATCATCTTTTTTAGGGATACATATTCAGGACGCAAAGGCACTGACTCTCGGGAAGCTCTGCTGCTGGCCTCACAGGGTGCAAAGGAGCTGGTAGGCCAGGCAGATGCTGTACACATAAGTCTCCAGTTCTTCTCACCAGAAGATCTTTTCTGACTATTTTTTTCCCTGATGGAATTTTCCAAATTGAATCTCAGCTTACTCTCTCATAATTTTATTGGTGGTCTATAACTCATTCTTCCTTTATGCTTTAACCACAACTCCTTCATTTAGGTCACTTTTTCTTCTGCATTATTGTCGAGAGGTAAATTAGCCAGGCATACATTATTCTAAGTCAAAATACACCCATTTTTCTAGAATGCCAGAATTATTTGGTTGGGTTAGCAGTGAAGAATTATCTTTAATTTTCTGTTTCTGAATTTACTGTGGGTTAGACAAGCTGTTCATAGAAGAAATACGAGGGCAGGTACTTTTTAGTGTTTGTTTGGCAGCCTTCCCTAACAGGCTCTGTGGTAACAAAGTTCTTTTCAACCATAAGTATATATATATATATATATATATACATACTCAGAATTGCAGAATAAAAATGAACTGCATTGAAATAGTGACTCATTTAAGCATTGATTACTCAGATGTAAAGATAAATTTAATGTATACACTTATGACCTTCCCTCAATTGTTAATGATATAAATTTTCAATGGTTAACATAGGAAACATATCCTTGGAAACTTTGCTCTTTTTTTGTTCTTGATCCATGGAATTACAGGCAAAAGAAAACATTTATCCATAAAAGGGCATTTATACTCTAGCATGATATATGGAACCTCCTGAAACTGCCTGGTGAACTGGGAAAATTTATCCTACTTAGATATTACAAATGCTTTTTTAAATATGTAAAACCTATTTCATACCTATCTATCTATATTAAAATTAAATTTAAATATATCGTGGCTTTGAGTTTTCTGTGCCATATCAGCTTAAAAATATCACTGTTAAATATCTTTGAGAGTTTGTTTAGGTATAATTTACATAAAGTAAAATGTACGATATGGCTTAAATGTATGTCTTGATGCATTCTTATGTATACTGTGTAACCTCTATCCCGATCAAGATGTAAAACATTCCCATCACCCTGGAGAGTTCTCTTCTGGCCCTGTCCAGTCAGCCTCCCCTGCTCAGAGGTAGCCACCTCTCTGACTTTATCACCATATGATAGGTTTTCCTGTTTGTGACCTTCATATAATAGGACTCATACAATATTATTACAAATGTTTTTAAGTTTTAAAAAATTGAATTATTAAATAGAATTACCATATGATCCAGCAATTCTACTTCTGGATATAGACCCAAAGAAATTGAAAGCAAGCCCTTGAACAGATATTTGTACACCTGTGTTCATAGCAGCAATATTCAGAATAGTCAAAAGGTGGAAACAACCCAACTGACCATCCATGGATGAATGAATAAGCAAAATGTGGTACATACATATAATGGAATATTACTTGGCGCTGAAAAGGAAGGAAAATCTAACACAAGTTGCAACATGGATGAAACTTGAGAACACAGCTCTAAGTGAAATAAATCAGTTACCAAAGGACAAATGCTGTATGATTCCACTTAAATGAGGTACCCAGAGTAGTTAAACTCATAGACACAGAAAGTAGAATGGCAGTTGCCAGGGACCATGGGGAGGGGAGAGTATGGAGTTATTCTTTCACGGGCACAGAGTTTCAGTTTAGCAAAGCGAAAAGAGTTCAGGAGATGGACGGTGCCGATGACAGCACAGCAATGTGAATGTATTTAATGCCTGAACTGTACACTTCAGAATGGTTAAGATGGTAAATTTTACGTGATGTGTGTTTTACCACATTTTTAAATTAAATTATTTCAGTTATTTTTCCATTCTTTGAAAGCTAGAGTCAACAAGTTTTTGGACTTGTTTGTAGATGCTGCTGTTGGGTGCAATGGCAGATAAACACAAATACTGTGTTAAAGGAGATGTCTTATGAAAGCTTTTGTAAAGTGCTAAAATCCTATGCTTTCAAATTACTAAATGGGTAAACGTTTGGTTATGCTAAATATTTTTTCTTCAAAATCTGTATTTATAAAATACCTTTAGAATCTTGAAAGAAATCTGTACATTGTTTCATTTATAAGTGCACTTGAATCCAGGATATCCCCAGCTGCAGCCAGAGAGGGAAAAATTCACACATGAAAAGGAAAGACTTCTAACCAAGATGGGACCGTTATGCTCTCAGTTTAAAGCCTAAACCAAGAAAAATAAAAAACCAGTATTACTTCTCCCTCTGAATTAATGGTCCTGGCTACCAGCAATAAGTGGGAAAAAAAAGAGTCTGCAAGTATGCTGACCTGAGAAATGCCAGGGATAAGACATTTCCTTGCTTAGAAAAGAGCATTATTGCTGCTGATGTTGAAGTCAATTGTTGACACATTTGTTTCGATGTTTGGATGTGAGCTTCTGGGAGGGAGGATAGACGGAAAAGAAATACCTACTACAATGTGTGTGTGTGTGTGTGTGTGTGTGTGTGTGTGTGTGTGAAGAACACTTAACATGAGATCTACCCTCTTAAATTTTTAAGTGCACAATACTGTATTGTTGACTCTAGGTACAATGTTATACAGCAGATGTCTAGAGCTTATTCATTTTGCTTAACTGAAATTCTATGTCTTTTGATTAGTAACTCTCCATTTCCCTTTTCCAGCAACTGGCAACCACCGTTCCACCCTCTGTTTCTATGGGTTTAACTATTTTCAATACCTCATATAAGTGGAATCATGCAGTATTTGTCCTTCTGCAACTTTATTTCATTTAGCTCAGTCCTCAAGTTTCATCCACATTGTCACGTATTACAGGATTTCCTTCTTTTTAGAGGCTAAATGATATTCCATTATGTGTATATGCTACATCTTCTTTATCCATTCTTCTGACAATTGACACAACTCAATATCATGAAAACTAATAACTCACTTTAAAAATGGGCTAAGGACTTGAATAGCCCTTTCTCCAAAGAAAATATAAAAATGGCCAACAAGTGCATGAAAAAATGCTGTGTCACTAATCATCAGGGAAATACAAATCAAAATCACAATAGGATATCACCTCACACCTATCAGATTGGCTATTATCAGAAGAACAAAAGACAACAAGTGTTACTGAGGATATGGAGAATTTGGAACCCTTGTACAATGTTAGTGGGAATGCAAAATGGTAAAGCTGCTATGGAAAACTATACGGAGGTTCCTCAAAAATTTCAAAATAGAACTACCATGCAATCCAGCGATTCCATTTCTGGGTAATTATCTGAAAGAATTGAAATCAAGAACTCAAAAAGATATTAGCATTCTCATGTTCATTGCAACAATTCACAATAGCCAAGATGTGGAAACAAACTTAATTTTAACTCATCAAGTACCCTTTGGCAGACAGAGGTCCTCAAATAACATTCTGGATAAACTTGAAGCTCATTCTCGAATGCTTTCCACGTAATTTTCCATGAGGAGCCATTCTGGAATCCTCCTCTGGGGAAGATATTAACATCTGCTCCTCTAACGATAACAAAAGCAGACTTCAAGATTACTTATTATTTTCTTACTTAATGCCTATGTATTTTATCTAATCAAAATAAAGTTAAACTTACAATGCTTTTTTATTTATGATGCTATAATTCTACTTTTCCACCAGAAATTATGGTTTATTCTTGCCAAAGATATGTGTTCCCAAATACTCATAGCATACTGTAATAGCCGAAAACCAGAGACAACTCATTGTCTGCCAATAATAAAGTGGCTAAATAAATTGTGGTATGTTCATGCAATGAAATAACACACAATGTTAAGAAAGAAGGAACTACTGATACATTCAACAACATGAATTATTCTCACAGACATAATATTGTGTGAAAACTGTCAGACACAAAAGAATACATACCATATGATTCCACTTATATGAAGCTCAAAAACAGACAAAACTAATAAGCAAAGGTGATATAGGTCAGCTTTTCATTTGTTTCTTGAGGTTCCCTATAGCACAACCAATTTGATATTTTGGATGATTTATATCAATTTGTTAAAACTGAAACTAATAACGGATGAAATCCAGTTTAGAGACCAAATTAATTAATTAAATTGCTTTAGATATATTTATATCTTTTAAGCAGAACTGATTGCAAATGAGGTCAAGCTGGCTTCTGAATGAAGTTTAAAAATCATTGTCATTCACAGTAGTTTTCTGTTGAATTAAGGGGAGAATGTGTATAGATGATCACACTTATACAAATGCTTTGGAACAAACTCCTGAGAGTGGAGCCTGTGGAACCTGGTAACAGGTCAGGTTTTTTTCGTTTGTTTGTTTTTTTGACATGGCACATTTTGTAATTAGAAGTCTTTGTGATTTTCCTCTTGACCATGTGAAAAAAAGGGGAAATGCCTTGGGAAACTACTTTGCAGTGTTACCTGGTCCACAGTTATCTGCCCAACACCCACAAAAGATGCATGTCAGCTCCCACCACCACTCTGTGGGACCCAAGTTTATGTCTTTAGTGTACTTTCGCTCCTGTCAACACAGTCGTATTTATTTCTTTCACCTGAAAAGTGCACGAACTCTCTAGAGAAGTAGTAAATTATTCAGGAAACAAGTGTCTTCTCTTTGAACACATTTTGGGGAATAACATAATATCACTTCTATCTTATACATTCTCATGCACGGGGTTAATCTAATGGCAACAAACAATGGGACAGAAAGAATTTAAACATTACAATCCTATATATGTAGTCTCATATATTTTAATATTGAATTCGCCAGAAGTTTACTCTGAGTGAGAAACTGAATTTTGAGAATTTTACTGTAATATAGGCATAGATATTTTATTTTTTAATGTATAAAACGTAGTATCATGGGCTGTAAGCAGGCTAACTATTGTAGTGCTATATGCAAGATTCTTCCACTAGAGGGCCCTTCAACTAAATGTATATATTGAAGGGAAGTGAAAAAAGGTTTTTTGGGTTTTTTTCATGATTAAAAGATTAAAAAACAATCAAAAGACTTTTTAATCTCTGCCATTAATGTATATCAGTGGAAAGTTATTTCAAATGAAAACATACAGCTATTCAACCAGAGCTATATAAGGTGGCAAGTCTATGATTAGAGGAGAATGTCATAAACAAAATAAAAAATAAAATCCTACTCTGTTAGCGCTGCATGGAAACCTTAAAAATAATTAATTTAGAAATACCCTAACCTCATTCCAAAAACTATTCTTAGTAAAGGAAGAAATCTTAGAAATAATTTTTAACATATTCAATTTCACCAAAATTGGAGACACCAAGGCTCAAAGAGGGGAAGTGATTTGCCCAGGGCCAGAGCACCAGTTACTGCACAGTCTGGACCAGACTCCAAGCCCCGGTCAGTTCCATGCTTTCCCCACTATTCTCTAATGTAACAGTATTCTCCACCTCTATCAACATCCCTATCTATCTATCTGGAATAAATCCTTCTGATTCTCAAGTACTGGGAAAAGTCCCTGAAGCCCCCGACTTTGGGGCTGAGCGAGAGGTAATACTGCAGTTTTCATCACTAGAGGTGGAACTGTGCCCCTCCTGCCACACACCTATGGCCTTAAATTATGTCCCAGGCTTCCCTTTAGGTGTTGCTGTGGTTATTTCTGATTATATAAATTCATCGATTTTAATTTCTACTGTCTTATTTTAATTATCTATTGGTTTTTAGTAGTTGCTCTAGGGACACATATATCTTTAATTTTTCACAGTCTACTTAGAGTAAATATTGTACCACTTCACATAAACGTTAACAACTTTGCAAGTGCTTAGGTCCATTTTCCACCCTTCACTGTCCTTTATGCTATAGTTGTCATATCTATTACATGTATATAACATGACTCATCCCACAGGACGATATTAAAATCAAGTAACAGATTAAAAAAATTATGAGTGGAAAGATGATGTTTATTTGCCCACATATTTACCATTTCCTGTGTGTTTCATTCCAAGTTTCTGTCTTTGGAATAGCTTGTAGTTCGGTGGACATGCATTCGCTTTGTTTTCTTTGATCTGAAAATGGCTTCCTTTCACTTCATTCTTGTTTTTAAAATACGTTGTTTTATTTTGCAACTGCTTTCCCATATGATTTTCTCTCACAATAATTTTATCCCCATTTTATGACAAGCTATTGAGGACAGGGTACTAAGCGACTTACTCAAGACAACATAGCCAGGAGGTAGAGTAAATCAGGACTTAAATCCAGATCCTCTTCCTGTCATTCCCTAATCCACACATTAACTACTTTTCTGAGTTATCGCAATTTCATCCCTTCATGTTCCTGCTTATAAATGACTGGCATAATAGAAAGATTGTGGAATTTCAAGTCAGAGGATCTGGATTTAAGTCCTGATTTACTCTACCTCCTGGCTATGTTGTCTTGAGTAAGTCGCTTAGTACCCTGTCCTCAATAGCTTGTCATAAAATGGGGATAAAATTATTGTGAGAGAAAATCATATGGGAAAGCAGTTGCAAAATAAAACAACGTATTTTAAAAACAAGAATGAAGTGAAAGGAAGCCATTTTCAGATCAAAGAAAACAAAGCGAATGCATGTCCACCGAACTACAAGCTATTCCAAAGACAGAAACTTGGAATGAAACACACAGGAAATGGTAAATATGTGGGCAAATAAACATCATCTTTCCACTCATAATTTTTTTAATCTGTTACTTGATTTTAATATCGTCCTGTGGGATGAGTCATGTTATATACATGTAATAGATATGACAACTATAGCATAAAGGACAGTGAAGGGTGGAAAATGGACCTAAGCACTTGCAAAGTTGTTAACGTTTATGTGAAGTGGTACAATATTTACTCTAAGTAGACTGTGAAAAATTAAAGATATATGTGTCCCTAGAGCAACTACTAAAAACCAATAGATAATTAAAATAAGACAGTAGAAATTAAAATCGATGAATTTATATAATCAGAAATAACCACAGCAACACCTAAAGGGAAGCCTGGGACATAATTTAAGGCCATA
Source organism: Monodon monoceros (assembly GCF_005190385.1). NCBI lineage: Eukaryota > Metazoa > Chordata > Mammalia > Artiodactyla > Monodontidae > Monodon > Monodon monoceros. The sequence continues at coordinate 68,377,325 of NW_021703781.1, forward strand.
GGTGTGTGGCAGGAGGGGCACAGTTCCACCTCTAGTGATGAAAACTGCAGTATTACCTCTCGCTCAGCCCCAAAGTCGGGGGCTTCAGGGACTTTTCCCAGTACTTGAGAATCAGAAGGATTTATTCCAGATAGATAGATAGGGATGTTGATAGAGGTGGAGAATACTGTTACATTAGAGAATAGTGGGGAAAGCATGGAACTGACCGGGGCTTGGAGTCTGGTCCAGACTGTGCAGTAACTGGTGCTCTGGCCCTGGGCAAATCACTTCCCCTCTTTGAGCCTTGGTGTCTCCAATTTTGGTGAAATTGAATATGTTAAAAATTATTTCTAAGATTTCTTCCTTTACTAAGAATAGTTTTTGGAATGAGGTTAGGGTATTTCTAAATTAATTATTTTTAAGGTTTCCATGCAGCGCTAACAGAGTAGGATTTTATTTTTTATTTTGTTTATGACATTCTCCTCTAATCATAGACTTGCCACCTTATATAGCTCTGGTTGAATAGCTGTATGTTTTCATTTGAAATAACTTTCCACTGATATACATTAATGGCAGAGATTAAAAAGTCTTTTGATTGTTTTTTAATCTTTTAATCATGAAAAAAACCCAAAAAACCTTTTTTCACTTCCCTTCAATATATACATTTAGTTGAAGGGCCCTCTAGTGGAAGAATCTTGCATATAGCACTACAATAGTTAGCCTGCTTACAGCCCATGATACTACGTTTTATACATTAAAAAATAAAATATCTATGCCTATATTACAGTAAAATTCTCAAAATTCAGTTTCTCACTCAGAGTAAACTTCTGGCGAATTCAATATTAAAATATATGAGACTACATATATAGGATTGTAATGTTTAAATTCTTTCTGTCCCATTGTTTGTTGCCATTAGATTAACCCCGTGCATGAGAATGTATAAGATAGAAGTGATATTATGTTATTCCCCAAAATGTGTTCAAAGAGAAGACACTTGTTTCCTGAATAATTTACTACTTCTCTAGAGAGTTCGTGCACTTTTCAGGTGAAAGAAATAAATACGACTGTGTTGACAGGAGCGAAAGTACACTAAAGACATAAACTTGGGTCCCACAGAGTGGTGGTGGGAGCTGACATGCATCTTTTGTGGGTGTTGGGCAGATAACTGTGGACCAGGTAACACTGCAAAGTAGTTTCCCAAGGCATTTCCCCTTTTTTTCACATGGTCAAGAGGAAAATCACAAAGACTTCTAATTACAAAATGTGCCATGTCAAAAAAACAAACAAACGAAAAAAACCTGACCTGTTACCAGGTTCCACAGGCTCCACTCTCAGGAGTTTGTTCCAAAGCATTTGTATAAGTGTGATCATCTATACACATTCTCCCCTTAATTCAACAGAAAACTACTGTGAATGACAATGATTTTTAAACTTCATTCAGAAGCCAGCTTGACCTCATTTGCAATCAGTTCTGCTTAAAAGATATAAATATATCTAAAGCAATTTAATTAATTAATTTGGTCTCTAAACTGGATTTCATCCGTTATTAGTTTCAGTTTTAACAAATTGATATAAATCATCCAAAATATCAAATTGGTTGTGCTATAGGGAACCTCAAGAAACAAATGAAAAGCTGAACTGAGCAGGAAGAGGTATGAAAACCTTCTTAGACTTGAATTTCATGGGATTAAGTAACTAATTCATTATTAGTTTTTAAAGCAATTTCCTAGGTTACTTTCTAATAGCAAGATCTTAAAACGACTCATCATTAAATTTAGCTTTCTTTTCACAGTAGAGGGGCAAGATAATGACCCATGACAACTATTGATGCCTTAAGAATTAGATGTACTTTTATTTTCTTTATAAAAATAAAGAAAAATATCATGGCTAGGGAATATTTGGAATGTTTTCATATCTTCCCTCAAGTGGACCTAAATCCCCTTGTTCCTTTGTAGATGTTATTGTCAGATTATCTCGGCAAATCAAGGTGCCAGAGGTTCCCACTGCATACACTATTTTATTATTGACTCATTTCGGCACATTCTGAAGAAATTTTACTCTCCAAAAGTGGGCACTTGTCTTCTGAGGTTCACATCGCTGGAGACCCCTGGGCTCCCAGCTCCTGGGGAAGCTGAAAGGAGAACAGATGGGGCCACCAGGCAAATCACAGCCTGTCCATCCTGCAGCTCTGGGTTAAGAACGCAATGCATTCTTAAGAGGGATTAATCCCTCTTAAGAGGGAACTTCAAATAGTTACATGTTAGCCTGTGAGAGTGGTTTCCAAGTGTTTTCAGTCCTGGACCACGTGATTAGAAATCCAGTGTCCAGGGGTAGGTGGTAAGCATGATGGTCTTTTTTTTTTTTTTTTTTTTTTTTTTGCGGGACGCGGGCCTCTCA
>NW_021703781.1:68379800-68739800 GCF_005190385.1 Monodon monoceros
TTTTTTTTTTTTTTTTTTTTTTGCGGTACGCGGGCCTCTCACTGCTGTGGCCTCTCCCATTGCGGAGCACAGGCTCCAGACGCGCAGGCTCAGCAGCCATGGCTCACGGGCCGGGACACGAACCCGTGTCCCCTGCATCGGCAGGCGGACTCTCAACCACTGCGCCACCAGGGAAGCCCGATGTTCTTTTTTTATTGATGCTAATCTTGGAGTTGGCAGAGCATGTGTTTCCCATATAAATTTTACCCCAGGTCAGGTGCTTTAAAGACCTCATTCAGGGGGTTCATTTGCTATATTTGTATTGATAGATGCAGTTCCCAACATCTCCAAATGTATAAGCTCCTTGACCCCAGTTTCCAAGGGTGATAAGCTCTTATTCTTTAGTTGGCAGTTTAGTAACCTCACCTTCTCCCTTTTAAAGCATGTCAGGTTTTGGAATGAGCCAAATTGGGGCCATCCAGATTCGTGTTTCTCAAATTTCAATGTGCCACAAAATCTCCTGCAGACCCTGTTAAAATGCAGATTCCAACTCAGCAGATTCAGGTGGCTTTTGCATTCCTAACTAATTAGCTCCCAGGTGACGTTGACCCTGCTGGCCCATGGACCACACTTTGAGTAGCAGGAATCCAGATTTCTAACAAAGGGAAAGAGATATCATATGTAAAAAGAATTCTCTCCTACACTCTGCAGATGGAGACTGAGTCTGGGGACTGTAAAACCATTATGTGTATAAAGAGATTTCCCTGGGAAAGTATTATGTTTTGTCAATCTTGCTAAATAGTTGATATTATGTACTTCTTTTTCTTTATGCAAAAGAACTTCAAATATTATTCCGAAAACTTCCAGTATTCTGTGAGGATTCTACTAGATTAGGGAAAGCTAGGAAAACTGTTGGAGAAATTATATTTGTTATAAACATTGAGCTGATTCTGATTATCCATTAATGAGTTAGACTCATCTAAAGGAATCAGTCTTTTTTCTAAATTTTTTCACACATTTATCTATGATCTAACTATTCAGAACAGCTCTTGGGAACTAAAAAATGAATCATAAGGTACAAACTTTCCTTCATGACTGTAATTTGTCTCTCAATGTGATTCTGATCCAATTGACAGTAATCTATCCCATTGGTATATCCTGATCAGGATACTAACTAGGAAAAAAATTGTCTTTAATGTGTAATCGAGTCTGATTTCATAAGAGAATTTATGGTGTGTAAACACTTAAGAAGTGGCTATTCTAGTAGCATTCTCAACTCAGAGAGCTTTGCAAGATATCTTTGCCCTTCCTGTAATGTTTAATTGAGGAAAGTATTTGTCATGACATGGCAATGACTAGGGAATGATATCACCCATAAAAAGTAGGATGTTATTTCCAGTAATTTTTATGACTCACACAATTTTCTCATACATTTAAGAAATACTTTATATAACTGCTTATCCAGGAAAGGATATTTAAGAGAAAATGGAATTTCACTTTAAACTATATTTAATATAACTTCGGTTATCCAAATTACTGCCTCATCTGAAGTATTTGCTTTTCAGCTACGTGTTCAGTACTCTCTAGACAAAGTTATAGTCATCATATAAACAAAAAAAATGTAATTGGCTTAATTATCTATTATTGTGTTGACTGTGATTTTCCTTATGCACTATTAATTACTCCAGGAGTTGTTCAGATTATAAATTCCCTCAGATAGTTGGTCTTTCCCTAACAGTTGTTTTATTAATCAGCCTCATAGATCTTACTCTTTGCAAACACAGCTTAGTATTTATCCAAAGATGCAAGCGGACACCTGTGCCAATTTCTGAAAACTCTCCGTCTTCATAGCTTCCTGCTCTCCAGTACTTTGCTCTGCAAATTCTAACTACTTTAGCCTCTGCTCTCTATCTCCTCAGTAAAATGAGCCTGCCTTGCTCTAATAGGAATCTCCCTCCTTGTGCTGGGGTCCAGGAAATGCCAGTGATTGAAGGTCTCAACTCATTTGTTTTCCTTTTTTTTCCATTTATTACAGTCTTGTACTACCCATTGTTCAGTCTTTGCAAATCATTTATATATATTTTTTTTTCCAAACTTTTAATTATTTATGGTAAAAGGGCAAGTCTGATACCAGTTGCTCCATCCTTACTAGAAGTAGAAATCCTTCAGCTTATAATTTTTTAAGTAGACTTTGCTACTTGCCTTACAAGGTTGGTTATGAAATGCACATGGTGAGACAGCCTCTGGCTTTGCCTGCCTCTCTGTGAGGTTCTTCAGGTCGTTTCTAATTGTCTGACCCCCAAAGCATCTTAGGTATAAAAAAAAATTGGTACAAATTATTAGTTTAATATTTTTCTTTCTTTCTTTTTTCTTTTTCCTTCACTTGCTATCTCTCTTTTGTCCCTCTTTCACCATAGCTCTCAGTATCCAAGCTGTGATCTCTGGGTCTGTTGAATTTTGCATCTCTCTACCTATTTGCTGTCTCTTCCTGCTCAGTGACATCTGGAAAATCTTGTTATTCCATTTGTTAAGTACCCTGTAGTTGGATCCCATTAAACTCTCTTGAGAGCTCATGTCTTGAAAGGAGTTCAAAGTGGCTGGAAAATGGACCAAATGGGTATGCAACAAGGTTAAAAACCTCAGAGAAGGTAACCATATCTGTAAAGCTTTACTTGTGATAAGAAGAGTTAATTTGATCTAGAATTGTGCTATCTGTTATGATAGGTGCTAGCCACATGTGGTCCCTTGAAATGTGCCACATGTTGAAGCAATAATATTTTGGGTATTTTAGATTAAATAAGTTATTAAAATATATTTCACCTATTTCTTTTTACTTTTTAAAATGTGGCTTACAGTATATTCCTATTAGGCTGTGCTGATCTAGAAAGCACAGGGCTGGGGTTTTAAAAACAATAGTGGCCAGTCTGCATTTTAAACCTGACTATCAGGCAGTGTGTAGAGGATAGAGAGTGTCCTGAGAGCAAGAAAAGCAATTAGAAGTGTGATGGCCCAGGAAAGAAATGATTATCATAGTTAATATCACAAAAGTTGCATTTCCATTTGAAAAAATACTGCCATTTGCTGCATTAGTAGTAAGGGAACAAAATACAAATAAAACAAGTTATCTAAAAAATATGTGTGGCTTTGTTTTGGAAAGCAGATACCCAGTCTTATACATATACATATATACATACACATTTAACATCTTCTACGGTACCCATTCTTGACCATTTTTAGATCAACTGTAACACAGCCTTGGAGAACATGGCCTTTTGTGGATTTACGCAAGTCATCTGGAGCTGGAGGAAAGAATTTGTCCCCAAGACTTAGCTCTCGTGCTTACCAACAGTGTGACCCTGGAAATGTTGCTTAAACTCTCTGAGTCTCACTATCCTCATAAGAAAAATAGCTAAAGCTTCCACAGGTTCTGCAGGACATTAAACGCATACTTTATAAGTATGTAAAACTGAATAATTAATGCTATAAAATTCTAAGTATGCTTGTTCTTCTTTTTCACAAAGTAAACCATCTTCATACATAACAGAGGAGGGTTGACTATAATTTCAGTCCCTGAGTCTGGGGGAACCGAAATCCCTCACGTTTGTTTTGTTTTTTTTTTAATAAGCACACTCAGCTATAAAGTGTTTTGGTGTTTTTTTTTTTAATTAATTAATTAATTTATTTTTGGCTGCATTGGGTCTTCACTGCTGCGTGAGGGCTTTCTCTAGTTGCAGCAAGCCGGGGCTACTCTTCGCTGCGGTGCGCAGGCTTCTCATTGCAGTGGCTTCTCTTGTTGCAGGGCATGGGCTCTAGGTGCATGGGCTTCAGTAGTTGTGGCACATGGGCTCATTAGCTGTGGCTCGCAGGTTCAGTAGTTGAGGTGCACGGGCTCAGTTGCTCCGTGGCATGTGGGATCTTCCCGGACCATGGCTCAAACCTCTGTCCCCTGCATTGGCAGGCGGATTCTTAACCACTGCGCCACCAGGGAAGTCCCAGAAACACCTCACATTTGGCAGGACGGTTGCTCTGGAAGGTGTGAGGCCACAATAACCCTCAAATTATTGCAGTCTCCTTCTGCTCAGGGAAGTCTGGCATTCTCATGTAGGCACACTCTCCCTCCCATTGAAGGCCCTGGCTGTGGGCTGAGCAGGATAAGGGAGGACATGACAGGCTCTGTGAAGGTTAAGTAAATGAGACCCCGTTTGGCTAACATGTCAGTTATCTGTCTGCACAGGTGTCCCAGGGTCTTTCTTTCTCTCACCTGGAGTTTGTTATCACAAGGCTGCCAGAATCAGAGCCTAAACATACGTCAATATTTAACTCCTCTGCAAACATGGCTACTGGATTAGAAACATCTAAGTTTATCTTTTTATTTTTAAATGTCCAAGGTTTCAGAGTCAAAACTGAATCAGTGTTATGTAGGGCTCTGCTGAATCCAGGAGACATAGAATTATTTTTCAATGAAAGCCCACTTTCAATGCCATGCAATAGCTGGAGAAGTACTGCCGTGGCTCTATCAGCCTTCACAGGGCCCACCCTCTAGCCCACAATCCTGAGATGTGAGGAGTAACAAAAGCTAGTGGAGAGCAGAATTTTGGTGGTAGCTCCAATCCACCTGCCTGTGGTGCTTGAGAGTTTCCTAGGTGCCCAGCACACTGAACCGCTCTATCTACAAGTAAGTTGCATCTGGGGGCCCAGGCAACACTGGGTGAATTCTCACCAAACCTTGAAGTATCATATGGCCTCAGGCTCCTTGTGAAACAATGGTCACTATCAGGGTCTGAACTGAAAAATACCCAGTAAAATTAAAATTCTACAAAAATAGAGTGAAGAATTGGGCAACTGCTTTTTATAATTTGGGAAGTGGCAGGAAAGGGGATTTTTTAAGCCAAGAATTGGAAAGTAACCTGGCAAAGTATTAATGTTTGCATCCAAATCTCATGGTAAAATTTGCAACCCAGGATTCAGTGTTTGGTACCTGAACTGTTCTTGGAAGTAGGAGAAGTCATTGCACAATAAAATAATCTTTGTTGGTTGAGGTAATGCTAGTTGATGTAACCCTGAAATATCAGTGACTTAACATAATAGGAATTTATTTCTTGCTTAGGTAAAGTTCAAAATGGGTGTTAGCGATTGATGGGTGGCTTTCATCTAAGCAGGGAACCCAGGCTCCTTCCAGCTTGTGGTTCCACCAGCTTCAACACATGGCCTTCAAAGTCACTGTTCTTGTCTGCATCAAGCCACAGAAAGGAAGGCATACGGCAGATCACGTGTGGGTTTTTTATGAACAAGACTAGAACTGATGTGCATGTGTGCACTCACATCTCATTGGCCAGTTGATCATGTGGCACATCATACTGCAAGACAGGTTGGGTAACAGAGTTTAGTTCTATTCCCTGTAGGAAGAGGCCAGCAATCTCTCCTATACACACTATAAACAGACATAGATAGCATGTTAGTGATGTGAATGGAACAATATAGTTCATAAAATTTTACAACCGAACCAAAGGGTTCAGCAAGGTTGAGTTTAGGGGAAGTCATTCATCCAGAATTGACATGATAGACTGTTGATTACATATAATTCCTTTCTTAGCTTTTATAACAGTTTGGGAAATTGACTCTTCCCAAAACACTATAAAATTTGAACTTATTTTAGTTTATTAAAAAAAAAAATTCTCCATGAACTCTAGTCTCTGTTTCAGAACTTAGTGACTTTTGGTCCTAATTCTACAACCTATGTTGAACAAAGGTCTCCTTAACTATGGATTAAATTTTGTACTATCTAAAATGTCAACTTAGAAATCTTGTGTGAATTAGTTGGTAATTCACACAGAAGGTATTTTATTTTATAGTCAACTCCAGAGTGAACATTGGCTCCTTTTTTTTTTTTTTTGGTTTGTTTACTTTGCTTGTTTTCAGTTAAAAATCACAGTTCTTTACTGTGAGATTGTGTAGGCGGTTGTTCCTATAGAAATTATTCAAACTATATTGCTTTTTATATTCATTTCCTCATTTGTTTGTTCCTTCATTCATGGGGGATGTGTTCAGGGCCTGCTGCAGGCCAACATGTCTAGATGCTGACGTAAGACAAGGCCTGGAGAATTCCAGCTTTCTCAGAGTTTATGATCCACAACTGATTGTGATGGGTGTCAAATGAGGCTAGTTCTGAAGGGAGGTGTTTCTAGAGGAGAGAGGGAAACCAACCCAATCAGCGCTGGAGAAGAGTCCCTAAGGATAGGATTAAATGCTGAGACATGAAGGATTCAGTGGGACTTTGCCACTGCTCCCATCCATGGGATTCCTTCCTTGCAACTTCTGTCCTGATTTTAACATTTCCCTTGCCCAACATTCCTGAATTTTCTTCATACACAAATAATTTTCTTGCTTTTTTTCTGTACCTGTAAACTTTGTCAGGGAACTGAATCCTTTGACCATTTTTGACCTACAAACGTGACAATTTCATACGATTCGACCTATAGCTGTGATGCTGTCAGGCCAAATGCTCCAGTCTCTTAAATATAGTAGCCTATCCCAGTCTTTTTAAAATTAATTTTAAGCAATGCGATCACCAACTGAAAACATACCAGTTCTTTTCTATCAAATACTTCTCTTCCATATTTTATTTCCCAGACCATTTTTTTCCAAGTTGAATTTTGTTTTTCTCTTATGCACAATTTCATTTGGTGATGGGGTCACTGATTTCACCTCTATGTTCTTAGAAGTACTCCCAGTTCCTTTCATCAGTTCATTTATTCTTTCCTCCATGTTATTGTTGAGAAATAAACTAGTCCTATGGACTATCAAAATAAACTGTCAACAGCTTTCCTAAAAGAAATGAACTCTCTTGTAGAAATGCCTCTATTTCACTGTTTTGGAAGGTAAGGCAAGGTTGTACAAAAACTGCATGAGCTGGTAAGCTTTTAGTATTTGTGGTCAAGACTGCTGCTATCAAATCTATGAAAACAATTTAGTTTCACCCATACCCACAGACCTGCACAGAGAACTGTAAACTAAAAAACGGGCAGGCTAGAACCTTCACTACAATGAAATTATGGTGATTCTAAGCATTGTATAATCACATTGAAAGAGAACTGTGCTTATCTACCCTTTTCTCATCTTTCCAAAAGTACTGTGGAAAATTTTACCTACTCTATCAATCTTGGTTTATTTATGGTTAAAATTAGAAATACATCCTTGGAACCTCCTCTTTATTCATGCCACTTTTCCATGGAACTGCTCAAAAAGATAAGGTTTGCCTATAAAAGGACCTCTAGGTGCTATCTTGTGGGCAGAACTTGACAGAACGGCCATGGTGAGTCTGGAACATGTTTACCAGGTCTAATTTAGTCGAATTTACCCATTTTCCCTCAGAGGTCTAACTGAACTTGAATTATCCCAATCTTTTAAGAACTTACTTAGCCAGTCTTAATTATATTTTAAAATTTTATTTAGATGCTGCTAATCTGGACACTTTCACTGTTGCTGGGAGCAGTAGTAGGTAAGAAAAAATATTTATGTCATGCTGGAAGAGACTTGCTGCTCAATACTTGGAAGAAGGGCTACAACACCTGAATTCCAGCTACTATGAGGATGAGAAGTAGAGCAAGGGGGACAGATCCATGGTTAGGAGCACAGCACTGGGAGTAGGGCTGCCAGATAAAAGCTAAGACGCCCAGTTAAAGTTGAATTTCAGGTAAAACGAAGAATATGTGACATAGTTATATAAATGATTAAATTTATCATTATAATAAATAAAATTTAAAGTTAAGAAAATTTAAATTTATTGTTATTGTTATAATAAAAAATTTATTGTTTATCTGAAACTCAAACTTAACTTGTATTTTCATTTGCTAAATTTAGCAACCCTAGCTCGGAGTCAAGTGTAAGCTTTGAACCCTGGTTCCATCAGCCACAACTGTATTTCCCTGAGTAAAATTCTTAACCTCTCTGTGCTTCACTGTCTTCATCTGTGAACTGGGCATAAAATGCCACCCCTGTTGTAGGGTAACTGTGAGGCTTAGGTGTGATAAGTCACGTAGATCATCTTGCCCGGCACGTGGCACATATCGAGAATGCAGCGCCCACGACGACTACTACTCCTATTCCTGCTCCCACTATTAATGGAGACTTTATCCCCCTGGAGAACCCTTCCTTTGTGTTGTTCTTTTATGGGTTAACATTCAAGCACAGAGTTGTGTCAAGCCATGGGCTTTCTGTTTGATTATTTGTGAGCAGCTTCTTCATCACAAGAATCCAGGATGCCCCTCAGATATAGGTCAGAGACCTAAATACTCACCCAGGGGCAGACGTAAAGTTTTGGCATTTGCACGAAACTTAAGCTCTCAACCCAAAGCCCAATGTTTACGAGGAGGTAAGCGCCTCACCCCCTACTACCAAGACCTGGGGACACCAGACTGCTCCCTTCTTGGGCACCAAGGGCCCAGAGAAGACATCTGAGTTGAGAGGCTCAAATGAGTCCTAGCATGGGACTGGACAGAGACAGAAGGGGAGTGAGGCGGTCCTACATAGTGGAAATGAGAAGCAGCAGCCTGTCTTTAGCTGGGATGTTTTCTGTTGAAGCTGTTTTGTGAGTGTGTATAAAGGAAGGTGTTTGAAGATGTGGAGGAAGAAAATATGCCACAAAAGGTAGTTTAACTCATGTATTGTCAGAGTGACCATCAAAAAGAACATCCTGGTGAAACTAACACTTCTGGGTGATTGCAGGAAAAGAAGTCTGCTATGAAAGACTTGGTTGCTTCAGTGATGATTCCCCTTGGGCAGGAATTGTAGAAAGACCCCTCAAAATCTTGCCCTGGTCTCCAAAAGATGTCAACACTCGTTTCCTCCTATACACTAACGAGAACCCAGACAACTTTCAAGTAAGAACACTCATGGTTTTCAGAACTAAGTTTCATCTGTTTTATGTAATAAGGATACTGAATTTTGTCTTCTAAAGAGAACAAATCAGACAGTGGAATTTGCACCTCTGTAGACTGTTAGCACAGTGACCGTATTATTTTATATAACTTGTTTATAAAAGGTTTGTTTGATAATTTGTTTAAAGTATCCATTACTTGATATTATTTTTATTCTACCTCTATGGTACCATTTAATACAATATTCTAAATATGGATATTACATATATATAATCTCTAAGTATTATGTATAACCTCCCAACATACTTTGTATCTATAAAACACGCACAGACACGTACATAGCCTTCCTTTGGGTGGAGACAAGACCCTACCACCAATATTATAGCAGACATATTACCCCAAGTAGGGCAAATGCAAAAATGTCATGACATCTGGAAAGTATCGACTTGGTGATGATTGCGAATAGCTTGGTTGTAATGAGAGAATCCTTACTCACAAGGATCCCAAGTCCCAGGAGTCTTCTCCCATCTGCCACTTCCCTCCTCGTAACAGTTCTATTTGATATTTTCAGAAACTTGACATTAAACATTTTTCTCCCCCAAATAGAAACTCGTTGCAGATCCATCTACTATCACAGACTCCAATTTCAAAACAAATAGAAAAACTGTCTTTATTATTCATGGATTCATAGACAAGGGAGAAGAAAGCTGGCTGCACAACATTTGCAAGGTGAGACTGTAAATCTCTTAAGGGAAGTTTGTTTCCAGAGTGATAATTAACAACAGAGAAGGCAAGGCCCTACCCAGGCAGGACAGATGCCTGCCACCATGAGGCTGGAGGATCCTCTGACCCCACTGGGCCTGGGGTTCCCAGAGGAGGTCCAGGAGGTGACACGGGGTGGAGGGGACCTGGGACAGTCAGAGCAGCAAGGCTGGCAGGCATTTGGTGGCTCTGGGTAGCGATTATTTAATAACTAATACAGAGATATTTCTAAATTTTAGCAACAGATGTTGCCATACTGATGCAACATTTGTTGCATTTTCAATAGCTTTTAGTCTCTTCAATAGGCTTTGATTTCTGTGTGAAGAACTAAGATAACTCATTTTGCCCAAACTAATTATTTTCCCTTGCTACTCTTTTATCTCCTATGGTAGCAATAGCTAAGAAAACTGTGTAGATTTTCATTTCTGGCTTCTGTTGTTTCAGCACTAGTGATCCTATTTTCTTAAATTTGCCTTTGGCTATGTGCCCTGTGATAATGAAGAATTAAAAGACAGAAAATCAAACAGAATAAATTTTCCAGTAACTGCTAGTGCTTAAGGAACATTGTCATTGATTCATTTCTTCATCAAGATTTTGTGGCCAGCTGTGGCGCAAAGATGCAATCATTTCTTTAGAGGTCTTATTTCAGGCCTGCCTGTGACTCAAGCCAAAGGCTGATCTGAGTTAACTCCAGAGAGTTTCAACTGATCTTGAAGACAGTTAAAATGAAGGGGCTAATTAACTACACAAGTTTAAAAATAATCAGTAAAACCACAACTTGTCTTCGAAAATAATTTATAGATGATGATTATTGGGCTGGGGTAGAAGGGAGGGTAGTAATAGATTTCTATACTACAGTGAAGAAAAAAGAAATATGATTCTCAGCTCAAAAGGTATGTAGATTTTCAGATATGCGTATACAATTTATTTCTGAGATCCGAAAGCAGATGTGTTTTTCTTGCATTTGACTTGGCTTTGGGCATTATAATGGAGGAATGAGTACATTAAGTTAGAAGGTTAAATGCAGTAGATTCAAGTTCTGATTCTATCTTTAGCTAACCAGGACACTAGCAAATCGTTTCCCCTCTTTGGATTTTTCTATCTGTAAAATGAAACAATTGGAGATGGTTTCTAATATTGCTGCATTCTCAAATTCTTCTTGGAAAACAGGTGGGGATATGCATAAATAAATACTCAAATAAATAAAATTCCTGCCAGATCTAGCATTCATGAAACTATCATTGACCCCCATCCAAAAAGGCTTCCAGCAGATATCTGAAAGTTTATATTTTTATGTGAAATAACTTCAGTCATGTACAATAAAACGTGTTCGCACAAAAATTTTGATTAGTATTTCCATCATGGAGAAGCTTATTCATTTGCCTTCAATTGCCTTCAATACCTATATTTAAAGGGTCCTAACATAGTCTTTCATTTATTCTATTATTTAGTAGATATTTACTGAGTGCCTACTATGTGCCAGGAACTTTTCCAGGCACTGAGGATACAGAAGTGAACAAGACAGGCAATGCCCTGAGGTGCAATCTAGTAAGGGACAATGTCTTGTGATGTTTATGATGCTCTAATGAGATAACCCATTGTACCATATTTTATACCCTTTTCCCTGCAACAAATGTCTATGCATCTGTTGCTGTAGAAATCCCAAGAATCCAGTTCCCATTATGGCCAAATCTCTAGTTTGGAGCCAATGTTAAGCTTTAAAAAGGATTCCATAACCATAACAGATTAAAAGTTTTGTTTATTGGTTTGGGGTTAAAAAGCGAGCATGATATTGTGTAGGTCAAGGAGGGAATTTATCCTGGTCTTCAAGAATGTTAATTAGTAACTAGGAAAGATGTTGAATTATTTACTTATTTATTGTGTCTCTTCCATCAGAACCTGTTTAAAGTGGAAAGTGTGAACTGCATCTGTGTGGACTGGAGAAGTGGCTCACGAACTGGATACACACAAGCCTCACAGAACATCCGGATTGTGGGAGCAGAAGTGGCGTATTTCATTGACGTTCTTGAGGTAACTACCTCTGGGTTATACAAAAGCCCATGCACATTGCTCTCTGGATTCTCTTCCAGAAAAATTGCTGTATGTATGATAATTGGTAAAGTATTTTCCTACTTAGAGTTGGCGTTCTCCTTGATTAAAAAGAAAAATGCAAAAAAAATCTAGATTTGGGCTTCATCAATATGCCTATTAAGGTGAATAAACTGATTTTTAAGTGCTATTATTCAAGCAACCAGGTAGATTGTTTCTACTGAATTCCATCATTAGTTCTTTTAATTTTACCAGTTATTAAGCCGAGTTGATATGATAATGTCAACCTGAAGATTAAGGTAGAGGTTTTGTTGTTTGTTTGTTTTTATCTTTTTAAGAGAAGCACAATGATAACAAGCTAACCTGAGCTGGTAACTAAAAACTTAGAAAATCTTAAACCTGAAAGTGCTTAAGTAATTGCTCTCATTATTCTTTTCTTTTATTCTTTTTTAATTTTTTTCTTTTTCTTTTTTTTTTTAAATTGAAGTATAGTTGACACACAATATTCTATTAGTTTCAGGTGCCAAAATATATATTGCAATGTCTGGTTGGTGGAGCGGCAGATCAGTTATTGATCAAGTTCACCATCTTACTTGAGTGCAGTTTGTGACGCCCCAAAACAATTACAACAGTAATATCAAAGGTCACTGGGCTTCCCTGGTGGCGCAGTGGTTGAGAGTCTGCCTGCCAATGCAGGGGACATGGGTTCGTGAAGATCCCACATGTCGTGGAGCGGCTGGGCCCGTGAGCCATGGCCGCTGAGCCTGCGCGTCCGGAGCCTGTGCTCTGCAACAGGAGAGGCCACAACAGTGAGAGGCCGCATACACCCCCCCCAAAAAAAAAAAAAAAAAAGTCACTGATCACCATGAGAAATATTATAATAATGAAAAAGTTTAAAATATTGTGAGAATTACCAAAATGTAACACAGAGACCCAAAGTGGACAAATACTGTTGGAAAAATGGTGCCGATAGACTTGCTCAATGCAGGGTTGCCACAAACCTTCAGTTTGCAAAAAACATAATATCGGTGAAGCACAGTAAAGCAAAGCATAAAAAAACATGGTATGTCTGTACCACATCTTCTTTATCTACTCATCTATTGACAGACACTTAGGTTTTTTCCATTACTTGGCTATTGTAAACAATTCTGCAATAAACATAAGGGTGCATATATCCTTTGGAATTCATGTTTTCATTTTCTTCAGAAAAATAACCAGTAGTGGAATTGCTGGACCATATGGAAGTTCTATTTCTAATTTTTTGAAGAACCTCCATACTGTTTTCCACAGTAGCTCTACCAAGTCACATTCTTACCAACAGTACATGAGGGTTCACTTTTCTCCACATCCTCGCCAGTGCTTATTATCAGTTGTCTTTTTGATGATGGCCATTCTGACAAGTGGGAGGTGGTACCTCATTGTGGTTTTGATTTGCGCTTCCTTGGTGATTAGTGATGTTGAGCATCTTTTCATATGTCTGTTGGCCATCTGTATGTCTGACTTGGAAAAATGTCTATTCAGGTTCTCTCCTCATTTTTTAAATCAGATTCTGTTTTTTTATATTGAGTTACGTGAGTTCCTTGTCCACTCTGAATATTAACCTCTTACCAAATATATAATTTGCAAATACCTTCTCCCGTTTAGTAGGTTGCCTTTTTGTTTTGCTGATGGTTTCCCTCACTGTGCGAAAGCTTTTTGGCTTGAGGTAGTTCCATTTGTTTATTTTTGCTTTTGTTTCCTTTGCGTGAGGAGACAGATCCAAAAAATATGGCTAAGATGGATGTCAAAGAATATACTGTCTATGCTTCTTCCTGGAGTTTTATGGTTTCGGGTCTTACATTTAAGTCTTGAATCCATTTTGAGTTTATTTTTGTATATGGTGTAAGAAAGTGGTCCAGTTTTATTCTTTTGCATGTAGCTGTCAAGTTTTCACAACACCATTTATTGAAGAATAATCATTACTTTCTAATCCAAATACTTGCTTCACCACCTCTGGGTAACAAGTCTTAATATCCATCAAGAGTCCCCTCTACGTAGTAGAAGAATAAAAGAGAACACTACTTCCACCAGTTTAAACATTACACCATCGCCATTTCTCATGATAAATGAAAAGAAAAATCCATGAAAATTGACTGCTTTAAAGGAGAAGCTTCCCTTCTTAAAAATTGAGTTTTCAGAGCGTTCTCTTTTCTGCCCATCGTGAATTTTGCTAGTTTGAAAACATTCTGAAGAAGCTTTCTTTCCAACAGTCGTCATTTGGATACTCACCTTCCAGGGTCCATGTCATTGGCCACAGTCTAGGTGCCCACGCTGCTGGGGAGTCAGGAAGGAGGACAAATGGGACCATTGGACGAATCACAGGTTGGTCAAAGCTACAAAGTTGGACTAAATGAAGCCTATACGGGGTCTAAAAGGACAAAAATTTGGCACAGACCTGCTTTTACCTGAGGAGACAAGTTTTCACATTTTCCGAATTAGATCACATGATCAGAGAAATCGGTGTGTTCTGAGACCTTATGAATTTGTTATTAATACCAATCTTTAGTCTACAGAGCCCTGTTTAACATATAAATACTGCATGTGACTAAAATGTGAATTAAGACCATCTGGAAGTCTTATTCATATCTATTTTCTCTTTGTCGGGTATTCACAAAGGATGAGTTTGGTGAATAGAAGAAATGGCATAAATAATAGAAGCAAATAGAATTAAACCCAAAGAGCTCAAAAATGTATCATTAATTATATTCTGCTTCATAGCAATTGATAATGAGTCCAGTCCTCATGAACCACGACCCGGGAGTGGTGGGGACAGATAGCCTGGGTGCCCTGGGCTGCCTGGGCTACATGCTGCTAATTAGATAAAAAATATGATTTTACAAATCTCAGACTGGTTGCCTTTAGCCAATGGAGTCATATGTTGGATACCCAGGTCCTACAACAACCTTGTAACTTTATAAGAAAGACTTTGCTATCCTGGATCTGAGAAGTGACTATTTCAGGAAATGATTACTTTATTCTTGCATCTTCCCTTCTTTATGTTCTTCCCAAATCCCCTGTCTCCGACCCCCTGATTCTCTTGTTTGATACTTTGGATAAGTTGGTTACATTTGCATTGGTGGGGGTGTCTGGGATATCTCTTTAACTTGCTGGAGAGAACATTCTTTCTCATAGTCCATAAATGCTTATGAGAGCCTGCTCAGTCAGGCCCTTGCCAAGCTGTGGTCGCAGGGACCGTGAAAGCCGAGACCCTTGCCCTCACAGTAGTTTAGAGTATAGGTGGAACTCTTTTAGCTTGAAAATCTCTTAAGAGTCCAGTGTTTCGCAGAGTCTGGCTCCTCTGTTGTAGCTGTGCTATTGACAGGGATTGTCCCAATGACTAAGCAACCGTAAGTAGGGCCAAGTTCCATGGTTTGAGGAAAATTCACTTTAATGCAAATAGTAAATTAGACACAGACTTCCCTTAGAAATTGGTAAGATAGGGAAGAACCAGCTTATTTCATTGCACGCATTACTCATGATTACCACCAAAGCTGCACTCATGTCTCTAAAGAGAAAGGTGAACATGCATGTCCACTGATAGGCACTGACATGACTCATCCTATCTATTTTAGGGTTGGATCCAGCAGAACCGTGCTTTGAGGGCACACCTGAATTAGTCCGATTGGACCCCAGCGATGCCCAATTTGTGGATGTAATTCACACAGACGCTGCCCCCATAATCCCCAACCTGGGTGAGTTCCTCAATTTGTCCCCCTGGAGTGTTTTTTGAGTCTATACATAAGAGTGTTTTAGAGTGTTTTGAGTCTTTACATTAACATCAACTTTCCCATATTTTAAAATTCCTCAGGTTTTGGAATGAGCCAAGTTGTGGGCCACCTAGATTTCTTTCCAAATGGAGGAAAGGAAATGCCCGGATGTAAGAAGAATGCTCTCTCTCAAATTGTTGACATAGATGGGATCTGGGAAGGTACAACGATTATGTATATGAAGAGATTTTCTTGGGAGGGGGTGTGAATCTGTGTTTCCTTTTGATAAACTTGCTAAATATTTTGGTATTGTACAGGTCTCACATTTTCTATAACAAAGAACTTTTAGTTGTATCCCCAAGATACAGGTTTTCACTGGCGGAGGTGGACATGAGAAGACTATAGGAAAGAGAGTGTATTTGTAGTCAACTTTTCAAGGATCTAATTCAGGGAATTCACTACTCAGTCATACCTATCCCTTACAGACCAATCTTTTCCTCCTAGAGTTATTTTTCCATTTCATTTAGCTATGGCATAACTATTATAATCTTAAACAGATTATATTAAATTCTGATTGCATCTCAAATCATAACTACCCTTCATAAATGATTTTGTTCTGTGACTACCATGAGTTCACACTAATTAGAAAAATCTATTCAACAACTGTATTCTGACCATGACATTAACTTGGAAAAATAAAATCTGTCACTGATGTGTAATCATGTGTGATTTTAAAGGAACTCGCAACTTTGCGGCCTGTAATCACTTAAGAAGCTACAAGTATTATGCTGACAGCATCCTCAGCCCTGATGGCTTTGCTGGATTTCCTTGTGCCTCTTACAGTGTTTTCAGTGCAGTAAGTAGATTCTATCTTGCACCTAAAGAATTTTGTGACCATCGCTTCTCATGACCAGTGTGGTTCACTATACGTGACATGCATTCAGTGAATGTTACTATATGACTGCCACATGATTTATACTTTCAATAACACATATTTATTTTAATAGTGATAAAGCATTGGAGAACTTTGGAGAAATGCGCTTGTAAACTGAAATATCCCAAATCTACCTTGCTCTCTACCACTTCTGTATGTGTCAGCTAAATGTTCACACTTGGTTTGGAAATAATTCTAAGTGCAAAAATTGTCTATGGAAATCTGATCTATGGTTGCAGGATGCTGATGAACACGAACAACTTGTTTTAAATGTTAACCTTATAAAGGTATATGATTACGGGCATGTGGACATTTCTGTGCAGTCTCATAATTGCCAAGATTTTTTTTAGAGCGTCCATCTTTTTTTTGGTATTCTCTAAATGTCTAAGTTGGGATCCTTAAATCTGATCTTGAATATGACATATCAATTGCCTGGGTTTTTTTTTACTATTGCTTTTCCTTTCACAACAATTTTTTTTCAAATAAAAATGTATACCCTATGTTATTTAATATGTAAATTTTCAAGTAACGTGCTAGGTGAAATTATAATTATCAAGTAGATATACTTTAGCAATGAAGAGACAGGATCTGATTCCTAGTTCTACCATTAAATAGTTGAATGATTCGGGGCAAAATACTTAACTTCTCTAAGGCACTTCCTTCATTTCAAAATGTAAATAAAATGGTAGATTCCATAGATTTGGTGGGAGGATTTAATAAGATAACATGTTTTAATTGCTTAGCCCAGAACCTAAAATATAATAATTAGCGTTCAACAAATGTTAGCTATTATGTGTAGGGGAGAGGGGCTGGGTGCATATTTTATTCACAATGTAGCTTGCATATGCAACGAGAATGCCCTCTCTTCTTTGGTCTAACTTTATTTTTATTTTCTTCCCAAATCCCTATTTTCTAGGTAATGGGGAAAACAAACAAACACAGAAGCTTTAGGTTTCATCCAGTTAAAATTTAATCTGATTCAATAATATAAACAGTCCTTTTAAGTGATGCTCACACACTTTTATAGGAAAACAATTCTCAGTTTTGCAGATTTCTCAGCCTTTGGACCACCTCTCTCCAAGCTGGTATTGGGCAAGGTGATCATGGTGGTGGTGGTCAGTGTGTGTGTGGAGCGCAGAGAGGAGGCTTCGGGGTCCGCCTTCTTGACGGGCTCATAGCTGTCATCTGCAGGTGATGTCTGGGCATGTCCAAGCTACTGGCTTGGGCAATGCTCTCAGAGAGCTTTGGCCATTTCTTCCTGGCTGGCTCAGTTTCCCTTAGCTTTTGCTGAATGCGGACCCTGAGATTCAGCCCATTCCCCATCTGGTCCACTGATTCAGGAGTTCACCACTTTCCTCTACTGTGGGGCAGCCTTGCCCTTTCATAGCAGGAATTTTTATGTCCGTCTGCCTCAGCCTCTGTTCATCCCCCTCCTTCTCTTCTCCTCGCAGTTTCTTGGCCCACGAAAAAAGGACATTTTCCTATATGATATCCATTTCTCCAGACCTCATGGCTAAGCCTGACTGACCAACTAGAGCATCTTCCCTTCACACTGGGAGAATTCTGAGATCTGAATCTTCCAGACTTGATATGCTAAGTGGGAGCTAGAGAAAATTGAGAAAAGCTTGACTTTTAAGTTTATTGTCCTCCCAGTGAGTCCTATTTTGTGAACCAGAAGCTGATTATCACCTCCTGCTCTTTCTTTTGCAATTTTTCTAAAATAAATCCTAACCACCTAAAGGCAGATGGGTGTCTTGGGGCAACCGGAACAACTTAGAGAGGCAAAAGAGAAAGGATTAAAATGTAAATAAATAAATAAATTCTCTTAGTTAATTTTTATAATATTTATGTTAGTGTCATGTTATTTAATAGTGAAATTGCTGACATCATTGTAAATAATGAGACATTTTTAACCTTTGTTGAGATACTGTTAAAGTCTTCTTTTACTATCAGAAGACGATTGGCTTTAAAATATTTGAAAATTCAACAACACGTGGAATAAGATGGTACACTTTTTAAAAAAGAGCCTCCTCATTCATCATTTGTTTATTCTCCTTAGAACAAGTGCTTCCCCTGTCCAAGTGAAGGCTGCCCGCAGATGGGTCATTATGCTGATAGATTTCCTGGGAAAACCAAAGAAGTGGGCCAGACATTTTATCTAAACACCGGTGATGCCAGCAATTTTGCCCGTAAGTCCCTATTTTATTTGTCTTAAATTCTCAATACTATGTATCTTATCACGTCCAGTGGAAATGTGTGAAATTGCTTTTCCGTACAAAAGTTTTAAACACTCCTCCCCAAAATGGAAAAACACATCAATGCCATGCTCAGTGTGAACATGCTAATTTGGGTGGCATAACAGAGTTTAGGGCCTGAATTATCAATGATGCAAAAATAAATTTCTTCACAGTTGATTCTGGTACCGAATTCAGGAGGCTTCTTCTGCTCCAGCCTCTTCACACTCTATTAAAAGTTTCACTGTGCAAAATTCTGAGGTTTTTACAAGCAGAAAAGCAACCCAGGAGAGAGATGGCAGAGGTTGTGGGAGTGGAAATGAGGTGACAGATTCAAGAGATATTAGGATTGTAGACTCCATGTGTGATGGGAATCAGAGAATGCAGGAATGGTGAGACTTGGGGACAGACCCTGGGTTTCTTTTCTGGGTAATAGAGGAGGAAAACTATTTGGATGGGAGTCAATAGGGTTATTAGCTGCATTGTAAAAACTAAAGCTAAATTTTATCCCCTTCCCAGTTTGGCCCAGGCTAGCTCTAAATGGCAAAAAATTGTAGTTCACTATTGACTAGTACCATAAAATGGTTACCATAAATTAATACAATTCCAATGGTGATGAAAAGTTGAATTATAGAATGTTAAAGATAAATATAGATTATTTAAACAAAAAGATGACAGTACTCTAAAATTTTGTGATCTATAAAAATGAAATAAACTGATGAAAATACCACACTATTATTTTTCCATTATCTTTTAACATAAAGTTCTTATAATGTTCAAGAATAAATTGTTAGGTTAAAAAAATTGAAAACAAAATATATAACTTAGTCCCTTGGCTTGAAATCTTTTGACTTTGGAAAGGGTCTGTGTTCCTCCCCTCCCCCAATGTCTGCCCTCTGAACATTTAGTTAAAGGAATATCCATCACTATTTGATTAGAAGAACTACCAAAACCATACAAAAATTATTCAAAATTCAGCAGTAGTGGAATCCAAGTTAGCCTGTTTCCAGAATAATTTTCCTAAAAGCTGATAGTTTGCAAATATTTCCCCCTTGCAGGTTGGAGGTATAAGGCGGCTGTCACACTGTCTGGAAAGAAGGTTAGAGGACACATACTAGTTTCTTTGTTTGGAGATAGAGGAAACTCTAAGCAGTATGAAATTTTCAAGTGAGTAAACTACTACTCTAAGCTCCTTCAATGTTGGAATACTTCACACATACAATGTGTGTCATGGACATAAGAGTTTATTCATTACTATATGGGAATATAGGGAAGGAAAGGTTTTTTCCCTTTACCTTTCTTGGCTCTTTGGCTGGTCTGGTAATCAAATTAACATAGGACAGATTAACAGGGGAAAAAACTAATTTAATTATGTACATATGGGGGTCCCAGAAGAATATGAGACCCACAGGCAGTGAGACAATTGAGGCTTATATGCCATTCTGAGCTAAGGAGAAGGGACAGGGGTCTGGGACTTCAAAGGGGAGAAAGACAATCCACAGTAAGATGGGAAGAACAAAGGTTTGGTGCACAAAGGTTTGCCATGACAGGCAGAGACAACAGGACACGGAGAGGAATTTGATCTCCAGGCCCAGCTGAGCTCCCCGCCAGCCTAGCACACCTAACCCATATTCCTTGCAGCTATCTCAGGTGATAGTTCCCTTCCTGAACCAGGCCTTCTATCTAAATTCTTTTAGGCAGTCAAGGGAGAGGTAAAAGTTATCCTTGAGTCTGCTGGGTCTCGATTTCCTTCAGCTCAAAATAGTCCACCTGCCAAAGTGGCACATTCTGGGGAGACTTGTTCTGAACCCCTTCAGAAGTACAGTACCGCCATGTGTCATTAAAAGGAAGAGACTATTTCACCCTTGTACGTTAATACATTTTAGAACTCTGTTTCTACATTTTTTCTCTGCTATTTCCTGAGAAAACCACAGATGTTTATTTTGATGCATGATTTATAATCACTAAATAATTATTCTACCCACAAAACAACTGGAAAAGGATGATATAATGATGTCATCATTTATTAAATTGTGGGAGGATTGTGACTATAACATGTTTGAAGTTTTTATGAAAATAAGGATGACTTCAAAGTAATATGAGATATTGATGGCAAATGAACTACCACTGAGTTGGCATACATGTCTACACTTATTTAACCATTAGATTCACAAATGTACTATCAATCATCTTACTAGAGATACATTGTTAACTGGTTTTAGAAACATATATGTGTATATTTATATGTATGTTTATGTATATTCATGTATGTTTTTATTAACTTCTTCATTCCCAAGGGGCATTCTCCAACCAGACAGTACTCATTCCAGTGAGTTTGACTCAGATGTGGAAGTCGGAGATGTGCAGAAGGTTAAATTTATTTGGTACAATAACGTGATCAACCCAACTCTACCCAGAGTGGGAGCATCCAAGATCAGTGTGGAACGCAATGATGGAAAAGTGTAAGTAATAAAAATCCAAAGAGATTTGAATCATTGTGTCACGTTTATAATTCTACTCCCACTGAAAGACAACTTTAAGTCACCTACAGTGGTTCTCCTATATCTCAGTCACCACTGCTTCCTAATACCTTTTGTTTCTTTAGAAGAAAGTGTACATCTTTAGGAAAACAACTTTGATAGATTTGTAGATGACTGTTGTACGATCGGATACAAGTGTTAGAATGAGAATCTGGCTTCACAATCCTAAGGTGAAAAGAAAGAGTTCATTTAGCAGCTGTGCCTTGTGCTATGTGTGTGCTTAATATGTGTATCTTCCCCAGGCTTCCTGGGTTCACCAAATTGCCACTTAAATTACCGAGAAAGCACTTATCAAGGAATACAAATAGATTCTCTTGTGTCATTAGTCCTTTTAGTGAAGACAAAGGTCAACCCTTGGTTCTAATCAAGACTAAAGTGTGTGTGCACCAACGGATATTTACCATAGTGAACTACCAGAAGCAATGAGGTGGTGATGATGATAATCATAACAATACCAATATCAGCCCAAGTGTTTTGAGTATAAAGCCAAATTCTGAGGCACGGCGCTATGCTGCTTCTGCCGTCATATCGTTCAGTCCTCATGTAAGTCCAGTGTGGAGACTTCTGCTTCTGGCAAAGATGGAGTAACAAGAGCCCAGATTTACCTTCCCAACTGAAACAAACAAAAACTCAGACAAAATATGTCAAACCACAGTTTTCAAGACTCTGAACATTAGGCAACAAAGGAAAGTGATCTCCGAGAGATAAGAAATAAGGTAGAGTCTTCAAATTGTCCCGGCTTACTGCCTTGAAAGAGTCTCCAGGATGTCACACAAAGAGGAAAAATTCAGGCAGAACCCAGTAAACTACCTGAGTTGAAGAAACAGAACTAAGAATCCAAAAAATCCAAGGCAACTAGATTTCACGGGACAGAGGACCAGAGAGGAGAGAGCTACAGAGAGGAAATCTCAGGGAGCTGGACAATTTCCTTAAGCATTCAGCAGAGGACTGATCAGCGATCAGCACATATAGATGAAGAAACTAGCCAAGGTCTGTGAAGGATCCACCTGAAAGGATTAGAGAGAATAGTACCCAGTACTCTTGCAGGGCTGGGAACAGTACTTGTTTCCTCCAACCAGACCAGAAAAGCTCATAATTCAGGAAATGTTGGGTAGAGTATTTAAGAAGGTCTTCCCCTCAGTAGCGGGAAAAAAATTAGCCTAGAATTAGGAAGACCTGAAAGGATCAAACTGTTTCCAAATAACTGCACCCCAGAACAGAGCTCAAGAAAATTTATAGGAATACAAAATTATCCAGCAGTTAACAGGCTAAAATCCACAATATATGACATTAAATGAAAGTTTGCCATGTATATAAAGAAGCAGGAAAACACAACCTATAATGAGAAAATCAATCAATTGAAACCAAACCAGAGCCAGCACAACTGTTAGAATAGCAGACATAGATTCAAACAGTTAGTAAACCTGTATTCCATTGGTTTAAAAAGGCCAGTAGAGGTATGGCCTATATATAGAAAAAAGGCCCAAGTTGAGTTTCTAGAGATGAGAACTACAATATCTGAAATGAAAGAGCAGATTAGACATTGTGAGAGAAAAGATTAGTGGAGTTTAAGAGGTAATAGAAAGTATCCAAAATGAAACACAGAGAGAAAAAAATTTTTTGATGAAAAGAATATCAGTGATCTGTGAAATAACAAGAAGTCTAATATAGTTCTCATTGAAGACTCTGAAAGAGGAAGGAGAGAAATATATATTTGAAGAAATAATGGCTTCAAAAATTTCAAACATTGTGAAAACTGTAAACGTATAGATCCAAGTGATACCACAAAAAACATGAAGAAAACTATGCCAACACTCATGAAAATCAAACTGCTCGAAACCAGTTATAAAGAGGAAAACTTAAAAGCAGCCAGAGAAAAAACACACATTACCTACAGAGGAATAAATATAACAATTACAGGCAGATTCCACATCAAAAACAATGCAAGTGAGAAAACAGTGGAACAACATCTTTTAAGTACTGAAAGGAAAAAACCGTTAACCTAGAATTCTATATCCACAAAAGTATCTTTCAAAGAAAAAGATGAAATAAAGACTCTTCAGACATATCAAAGCTGAAAGAATTCATCACCAACCTGTCAACATCATGAGAAATGTTAAAGGAAAGTCTTCAGAGAAAGGAAAGTTATACTGGTTGTAAAAGAATCTACAGAAAGGCATTAAGAGCATAGGAGACAGTAACTACATTGGGAAACGTATGAGATTTTTAAATATGGTTATTTAAGTCTTTAAAAATAATTGACAGTTTAAAAAGTAATGGCAATATTTGGGGGAGGGGCCGTTATAATGTGTATAAGTAAAATATATGAGAACAATGCCATCAGGCATTAGGTAGGAGGGAGAAATGGAAACACACTCTTATCATGTTCTTATACCATATGTAAATTAAAATATTATCACTTGAAGGTAAAATGTGATGTTAAAAATATATGGTATAAATTCTAAAGCAACCACTAAAATAGTAAAACAAAGAACTATAGCTAATAAGCCAAAAAAAGGAGATTAAATGGAATTTTTTAAGGCATAAAAAGGGGGAAAAACAGCATAGGGAACAAACTGGAAGATAATAACTGTATCAATAAATGTATTAAATTAAAATACGACAATTAGAAGGCAGAGATTGTTCAACTGGATTTTAAAAACTCAATACACAACCGTATGCTACCTACACGAAATGTACTTTAAATATAAAGACACAAAGAGATTAAAAGCGAAAGAACAGAAAATGATATTCTATTAATTATTAGGGAAATGCAAATTAAAACCACAATGAGATACCAACATAAACTTATTTAAATGGCTAACATTTAAAAGATTGACAATATCAAGCACTGGTGAGGATGTGAAGAATCTTGAATTCTCATATACTGTTGATGGGAATGTAAAATGATGCAACCACTTTGGAAAACTCTTTAATAGTTTCCTAAAAGGCCAAACATACACCTACCTACAATTCAGCCATTTCTCTTTTATGTGTTTACCCAAGAGAAAAGAAAGCATATATTTATACAAAGATTTGTACATAAATATTCATAGTACCTTTTATTGCAATAGTCAAAATCTGGAAATAAACCAAAGTCCACCAACAAGGGAATGGATAAACAAATTGTGGTCTTCTGTACAATGGAATATTACTCAGCAGTGAAAAGGAACAAACTAGTGATACATGCAGCAACATAGACGAATCTCAAAATAATTATACTCAACAAAATTATACTGAATGAAAGAAGCTAAACAAGAGTGCATACACCTTTGATTCCATTCATATAAAATTTTACACAATTCAAAGTAGTCTATAACGACAGTAGGCCAGTGGTTGCCTGGGGGAAGGGAAGATGGAAAGGGATGGGAAGGAGAGATTACAAAGGATAGGAGGAAAATTTTGGAATAATGGATATGTTTACTCTCTTGATTGTGGTGATGGGAAATAAGTACTGTTATGAAATTCAATGAAAGCTCAATGCCAGAATTCATGTGCAGGAAATCTGACTACAGTAAATCCTTAACTACCACAATAGAAATTCAGATCACCTTTATTTATATATACTGTGTGCCCTTCATTTCTTGTGACCCTTTTCAATATTAGTTTTTTTCTGATGGTATATCTTAATTTATTATATTCTAATGGGAAAAATGAAGAATAACATTAACTTATGAATTGCCATCAGATGAGAGGGAGCTTTTAGTCAAGTCCTTCACTAATTTGCACTGAGTTTCATCTTGTCCAATATTTTTCTTTTTTAAAATATTTATTTATTTTAACATCTTTATTGGAGTATAATTGCTTTACCTTGTTGTGTTAGTTTCTGCTGCGTAACAAAGTGAATCAGCTATACATGTACATATATCCCCATATCCTCTCCCTCTTGCATCTCCCTCCCACCCTCCCTATCCCACCCGTCTAGGGGGACACAAAGCACCGAGCTGATCTCCCTGTGCCATGCAGCTGCTTCCCACTAGCTATCTATTTTACGTTTGGTAGTGTATATATGTCCATGCTACTCTCTCTTTGTCCCAGCTTACCCTTCCCCCTCCCCGTGTCCTCAAGTCCATTCTCTACGTCTCCATCTTTGTTCCTGTCCTGCCCCTAACCTTTAATTTGCTATTTGCACATCGGCTAGCCATTAGATTACAGAGAAGAAAATGAAGATGAAGAGAAAAGAGCATTTTCTGAGCATTTTCTATGTGCCAGGCACTTTATATATGCTTCTGTATCTTATTAAAGAAAATTAGCTCCAAAGCCTCCTAAGTATTGCTCAGTCTTAATGAGTAAATTAGTCATTTCAATTCAATGCTGAATTAAAATAAGAATGCCTAGCCAGTGTAACACCAGGACCTCAGGATCTTTACTCTGGCTGATTTCTTGTCATGCCGCTGACCCTACTCTTCCTCAGGTGCATTCACTGACAGTGTGCCATGTTTAGTAGGTGCTTTGGGGATGTGACAGATGGGCCCTCCATGTCCTTTGGAGTGTCCAATGATACCTCTTCTTTCTGCTATTACATAGCCATGGGATAAAATTAGAAAGGAAAATGCAGTCCTTTATACCCAAGAGGTATTCACTCGGCCAGGGTCTAGTTTTGGGCACAGGGTGTGCCACTCACTCAGACTGAGGGGAAGGAAGTGGCTGTGTGTCAGGAAGAGCTGACTTTTTGTTTTCTCTCCCCAGGTTCAACTTCTGTAGCCAAGAAACTGTGAGGGAAGATGTTCTGCTTACCCTCACCCCGTGTTAGGAGCTGCTGACATGTGAACACTGAATCTTACTGCTAATAAAATCTAGTGGTGAAGCACTACATTCCTTTCTTTGCCATCATGTCCATTATTTCCAATGAAATGTTTGGATAATGTGATTAAGTTCCAATATTTGGAGCTGGTCTGAAAAACCACAAATGACTGTTGAATTTTGCTACATGTTACCTGGCATTTGAACTTGGGAATATTGTTTACTTGATACTGACGTCATGCCCATTACTATTACTGATGTCATTCTTATCACTTAAGGCAGGCTTCCAGGTCCAAAGTGACCCTCTTGATGGTGGTGGGCACACATGATAAGTACCCACCTTTGCCACTTTTTCCATCGTCTTTAATCGACATCTCAGGAGGATTGACACATAGGGAGTCTCCAGTTCTAATCTGAACTTTTCTCTTTCAAATCCTTGGCCATGTCTATTTCTGTGTCTGTGTCAGTTGGGCCCTCTGAGAATCAGACGCCAGGGAAATGTCTGTGATGGATGAAAGAGGAGAGAGCAGGAGTAGGCAGGAGAAACTTCAGACCTCAGTGCAGGTCTAACACCCATGAGAGGGGAAAGGAAGGAAAGATTGGGTGGGAAGAGCCCCAGCCCTCAGCAAATGTCTGAGAAAGTCTTAGCCAGGTCGATGGGGAGTCCCCAGGGGAAGGTGACCCTTGGCAGGAATCCTACTTCAGGCAGGAGTAGACAGGCTCTCGTACCCATGCCATGCTCAGCCATGGGTTGAGGCAGCTGGCAGCAGTGTGGCCTCTGTGTGAGTGCCCTGCGGACCCAAGGGGCGGCAGCTGGACCGCCAGTCATCTCTGGTCCTGCAGCAGGTTTTCCTGAAGGGATCTGAGCAGACACCACAGTGGCCCACCTTGTTCCTTTTTGGATTTCTCTGGAAATGACACCAGCTTGGTCATTTCCTCATTGGAACTGAATTAAATACATTACTTAATTCAACAAACATTTATGGAGCCCCCATTACTATATTCCAGACACTGCTGTTGGCACGAAGGGTGTAAAATAAATAAAATACATTTCTCACCCTCCAGGAGATTGTAGTCTGATGAGGGAGCTGGACAAGGAAACAGTTATGAAACAGTGTCAGGAAGTACGAGTTACTATCCTGGGAGGAAAGAAGCGTTGGCATTTGATTTGGGGAGAGACGTTGAGAGCAGGGGTAGGATGGAGAAAGGCTATATAAAGTAAGTAAAGGGAAAGAAAAGGGGGTTAAGCCTCCCAAAGGAGTGTAGGGGGCCAAGGGTAGGGTAGCCTGTGCCCCAGGTGCCCATCCTATGAACAATTCTGACACTTTCTCTCTGTGGTTCAGATTGCGCAGCAGAGTCAATCCCCAGTAACACTTTTCCTCCTACTCTCCACTCCCCTTACTCGTGCTTCCTAGAGTCACTTCCCAGATAAACTCTCTGCACCCAAGCCCTTATCTCAGACTCTGCATTCAGGGGAGCCTAAAATAAGACAAGGGGTGAGCATTCCAATAGAGGGGACAGCTTGTCCAAAAGTATAGTACCTGAGCATGGAGTGTTTGGCAAACTGCAGTGTGTTACATCTTGTAGACCATGTTCAGAGAGGAGAGTCATAGGAGATGGGACCAGATTGGGCTTGATTGACCATTTATTCCTCTGACAAGCACATGTTGAGCACCTAATGTGTGTAAGGCACTCTGCTAGGCACGAAGAACACACTGTGAGCAAAAGGGGAACCCGGTGCCTGCTTCTGAAGGTCCATGACCATCAGATGATGGAAGATTCCCTAAGTGATGAGCAGAGACCCCCAAAGGGCTTTGAGAAGGGCAGTGACTTGACCCATGTTTGGGGTTTAAATCAATTGGTACTTGCATGGAATGCAAGTTCTGATCCATTTCTTGATCTAAATCCTGCTCTACTTGGCCCAGAACTTTCAGGTACTCTGGGATCCTGGAAGCTGGGGCTGTTCTGGAAATTACCAGGGCTCCTATAGAGGGTGCAGACTTTTGGGCCTAATTCTCCCCAGCTGGCACCAGGGTCTGTCTGCCCTGAGACTTTCACTTGTTAGCCAGCCCACAAGAACGGGTGGAATCTACCAGTGCCCTCAAGGGCTTTGGGAAGTCTGAGCTACACTCAGAACCTGAATTCACATCCCACAGACAGGGCATCTCTGATGAAAGAAAAAGAAAGAAGTCAATGGTTGACTGATGATAAGGCAAAGTTTTGCACCCCCCACTTCTGTTACTACAAACACAGGGAGACATTCAACCAGTTCAAGGGATATTTAGAGCTGTGGTTCAAACGAATGCAGGTGAGTGTCCAGGCTGTGAAAAAGACTTAGAAAACAGCTTTTTCAGCACAAAAACTTCTTTGGAATTAAGGGGCTGCTAGAACCCAGCTTGAACCAACCTACTCCTCCCCTCAAATTTACAAGATCGTTCTCTTACAAGATGACAAGTTATCTGTACATTGTGAACTTGAAATTGAAGGAGAAAACGAGGACAGAGCTGACTGGCTAGAGGAAGGCAGCTACTCAGCTCCATCTGGATATGTGGACATGGCAGATAATGGCTGGCAACCTCATTCTTCACCTTTGTGACTTTCAAGGAGTCAGACATCTTGAAGACAGGAGAGCTGTCTGGTGGAAATGAAGTCCCATTTTCAGAAGAGATCCACAGATTTGTAGGCACATGAGTCCTGCCTTAATTCCCTGAATCTGACCAGGATATAAGTTCATTCAACATATTTCAGTTGTTATTCTTATTTAAAAGCCTCGCCCAGGAATCTTTCCATCTAGTGTGGAGTGAATTAACTGGTCTAAGAGGCTTTAAAGGAGAAGCAGCTTAGACCCCAGTCTTGCTAGGGGCTTTGTCCAATTAAATCCCTCAGGACATTTAATCAAGAGCCAGTGCATTAGAGCACAGTGTGTATTGACAGATGTGGGAGTTTTCTCACTGTCTTAGAAAAGAATAGATGCTCGTCTGATTCTGTGTACCCAAGAATGGTGACAGTGAGTGCAATGAGAGCTGCTCTCTCTGAATCCCAGGCCTGGCTGAGCTGGGTTTCTGTATTGGTTAGCTGCTGCATAACAAATCATCACTAAACTCGGTGGCTTTAGACAGATTTGCTCACAAATCCCCAGGTTAACTGGGTGTTTCTTCTGGATTCACTCATGTGTCTGCCGTCAGAGTGGGTTGAGTCAGAAGTGCAGCTTATCCTGTCTGGGTCTCTCACATACTTAGAGGTCGGCTGGTTTTGAGCTGCTCCAAGATGTTGCTGCCATCACGTTTAATAGCCAAACCAAGTCACACAGCTAGCCCAGATTCAGGTGGTGGGGTAATAGACTCCAGTTATTGATGGAAGAAGCTGAAAGATCACATGGCAAAGGGCAGCTTCAGGAAGGGGAGGGGGTAAAGAACTGTGACCATTTTCACAATCCATCTGTCATCATCTAACCTGTTTCTCCACCCGGGGAAGCCTGGGGCTGGGGAAGGAACAGGTCAGGTGTCAGGAGGCTTTTCACAGCAATGGGTCAACCCAGGCTCCAGACTCTGGCCGCCTTTTTTTTTTTTTTTAAATTTTATTTATTATTATTATTATTTTTTTTTGCGGTATGCGGGCCTCTCACTGCTGTGCTCTTGCATTGCGGAGCAAAGGCTCCAGACGCGCAGGCTCAGTGGCCATGGCTCACGGGCCCAGCGGCTCCGCGGCATATGGGATCTTCCCAGACCGGGGCACGAACCCGTGTCCCCTGCATCGGCAGGCGGACTCTCAACCACTGCGCCACCAGCGAAGCCCTCTGTTCTTCTTATACTGCCTTTTCCTCACTGCTGTCGTCAGAAGTGAGGGTGCCCTTTTGGTTCACTTGCTTTTGATGTTTGTAGAAAACAAAGTGCTTCGATACAGCACACTTATTCTTGAACAACTAATGCTCATGAATACAGGGTTGCTTCTTCTTATCTTAACATAATGCAACAGTCCTGATCAGCAAATCCACTCCCCAGTGTTGCCAGTCACTCTTGATAACTCAAGAAGATCATCTCTTCATTATTTCAAATCCCCTGCCCACTGGCACTGAGCCACTAACTGTGCACTTTGGTACAAATTAAGTAGAGTCAGTTGATTTAGGATTGCTAAATTTACTACTACAGAACCACTTACTTCTTGCTGAAGGTGCCCAGCTCACAACTTCACCTCCATCTTTTGGTGCACATCCAGGCCTTCCCAATAGGACCCATATCCCATTGCTAATTAATTCAGGGACAGAGGGGTGGAGGGGATCTGAGGACGACCTGCCGAGGTGTCCAGAGTGGTTTCATTTCTTGGGTTTCCCTGGGTGTCACAGTTCAACAACTTCATGGATTCCATGAGATGCCCCAATATTCTCCCAACAAATCTCTCCTTTTAAAAAAAATTTAACTATCCAGAATTGATTTCTGTTGCTTACAACAAAAGCCCCATAACTAACATACCTCTAAAAAGTTACTGTTTAAATAGTTAATGGTCTCTCCTTCACTGTTGTTTCACGGGTGGGGTGGAGAGAGTAGCCAACATACACAAGGAGCAGAAACCACTATCAACATGTTCAATGTACATATCTTTTGCTCCTTAAATTCCACTTGTAGGAATTTATCCTACAGACACACCATCCATCCAGAAGACAAATGTATAAGAATATTCAGGGGGCTTCCCTGGTGGCGCAGTGGTTGAGAGTCCGCCTGCCGATGCAGGGGACACGGGTTCAATCCCTGGCCTGGGAAGATCCCACATGCCACGGAGCAACTAAGCCCATGTGCCACAACTACTGAGCCTGTGCTCTAGAGCCCGTGAGCCACAACTACTGAGCCCACGTGCCACAACTACTGAATCCCCGTGCGCCTAGAGCCCCTGCTCCACCACAAGAGAAGTCACCTCAATGAGAAGCCCACGCACCGCAATGAAGAGTAGCCCCTGCTCGTCGCAACTAGAGAAAGCCCGTGCACAGCAATGAAGACCCAACACAGCCAAAAATAAAATAATTAATTTTTAAAAATCAGTTTGCAAAATAATGTATAGGATTTGTTAATCATTTATATTTTGTATATTTTTAAATAAAATATAATATATATACTCATAGTGGATAGAATATCTTGGAAGGACACACAAGGAGCTGGTGAAGCATCATTTTTAACTTTGTATTGTATCAGATGTAGAGGGGCATATATTACCTATTTACAAACATGAGTGAAAAGAATTTTTTTTAAGAAAGAAAAACTAAGCCCTGGGCTTCCCTGGTGGCGCAGTGGTTGAGAATCTGCCTGCCAATGCAGGGGACATGGGTTCGAGCCCTGGTCTGGGAAGATCCCACATAGAGCAACTGGGCCCGTGGGCCACAACTACTGAGCCTGCACGTCTGCAGCCTGTGCTCTACAACAAGAGAGGCCACGACAGTGAGAGGCCTGCACACCGCAATGAAGAGTGGCCCCCACTCGCCACAACTAGAGAAAGCCCTCGCACAGAAACGAACACCCAACACAGCCAAAAATAAAAATAAATAAATAAATTTATAAAAAAAAAAAAAAAAAAAAGAAAAACTAAGCCCTAAATGCCCATGCCTCTCCCCTTGAGTGTCTGGAGCCCACACTTGCTCTCACCACCCCACACGAGTGGCTGTTGGAGATTAAATCTTCCTTTCCTGCCCAGAGGACGTCACATGAGCTCTGATCACCTTAAGGCAGTTTCAACCATTTAACTGCTCTGCAGGGGTGAGCGTGGAACCCACAGATGAACTTGGCAGTGAGGTGAGCTGAGGGGGAGGTAGGCATGGGCGCCTGACCTTTGGGGAACCTGTGACAATCACGTGATGATTGTTTCTCCTAAATCTAATCAGATGTTTATATTCTTGCTTCTCTGAAGAACAGCATCTTCTTTTCTCCTCCTTAGAACTGTGCCCTCTCACCATTCCCAGGACTGAAATCCACTCAGAGAATAAGGATAAAATGTCTATGAACTCTATTCATATGTACATTCTTTCTTTCATTAATTTATAACCACTTCAGTGTCAGGTTCTAGAAGGTGGAGGGCACAGCAGTGGCCAAAGTAAATGAGGTCTGTGTCCACATGGAATAGCATTCTAGGTGGGAAAAGGAAGATTGCAAATAAATAGAAAAACAAGAGAGATAATTATAACTTGTGACAAAGTGATGAGAAGGAAACAAATAAGGTGCTAGGGATCGGGTGGGAGACTGGCAGTGGAGGGGCTTCAAAGGTGGCCAGGGGTGGTCTCACTGAAGAGGTGACATTTAAACTAATCATTGAATGACAAGAAGGAGCCAACCCAATGGAGGTCTAAGGAAGAGAGTTTCAGGCCACCGGAATGGTAAGTGCAAAGGCCCTGAAGTAGAAAAGAACTTGGCATGTTTGACGGAGGCCACTGTGGTCATGTGGGGAAGGTCAAGTGGACAGCAGGAAGAGAAGAGGTCCAGGAGGCAGACAGAGTCATCTGACATCTCCTATCAGCCAAATTACCTATTTTACCCACTGTTAGATTATCACAAATCTCGTCCTGCGTCAGCACTGCAACGTCAAAGGAAAGCATAAATGCCTTTGTCTTCTCCATGGTCTTTGTCAAGTGCTCCAGCACCTGCCTGGACCGTATGAACAGACTTCCAAAGCTTGAATACCTCATCACTTAGGTCAACCAGGTGGCTGAAGTCTGGAGAAGGGGGAAATTTATTTTCTATTTCAACTTATTCTATGTAAGTAGTTCCCCTATTCTTTGCAGTGGATTGACACTCAACAAACCTTGTTGATAACTTGCTCAGAACAACTGATATTCAGCAGCTCCTTATTTCACTCTGGATTCAAATCCCATCTCATCACTCATTAGCTGTGTGACTTTATAGGCAATGAAAGACCTGTCCCTCTGTTTCCACATCTGTAAAGGGAGGCAAATAATGGTACCTACCTCCTGGGGTTGTTGTAAGACATTAAATTAGGTAATACATGGAAAGTACTCTGACTGCACATACTAAGCCTCACTAACTGTTGTCTGCTATTCCTTATGACTCTAGGGCAAGTCTTTTCCATTTTCTTCATAGAAGGGCCCTCCAGCCTGGACCCCAGTGTCCTGATTATTCAGGAGCAGAGTGAACTTTGACACGGAGGCATATTTAACTTGGGGGCGGGGTAGGGCACCAATGGCATTTGCCATGTGAAGGCTTATCTTCTTGTTGTGCGAACCAGACAAGCTGCTCACAGATGCTTGGGTCAGTGGGTAATTCATGACAGCCTCAGAGGGAAGAGTCTTGTAGGACAGGTGTGCAAACTTTGGACGGTCTGAGGAAACTCGACAGACATTACGTGGTCTGGTGACATGGGCTTTTATGGGCTCCTGAACCCAGCTATTCCAAATTATAGCAGGATAATATAATAATTGTTATTGTTTTAAACCCTTACATTTTGGGTTGGTTCATCCCATAGCAATAGGTAACTGGAACACTAGTTAGTGGGAGATTGTGGTCAGAGGCTGTTATGGGGGCCGTTGACTCTCATGTGCTCAAGTATTACTAGACTGCCAGAGACAGAGATAGACAGACAGACAAAAAGAAAGAGGTGGTTTTCTTAGACACTTCCTTTCACTGTCAGCGATTTGCAAGGGCATTTCCAGCCATTCTAAGTGAGAAACACAGCCCTCCACGATTAGAGTTTGCTGCAGTGTCCTCAGCGGGACTTGTACTAGGTGATAAAATAAAACATTGGAAAGTGGGGCCCACTCAGCTCATAGTTACAGGCACATGTACATAGGCGCAAAGTTAGAGACCTTTCACCTCCTTTTAATCAAGCATTCTTTCATCTTCCCAGACTTGTGGGAAGATTTGGCCTCTATTATTAACCTTGTTTTGTGTATTTGGGCAGATTAAACTATTAAGTGCACACAGTATGTTCTATAATCACCTGCTGTTTCCTCGAAGCAGTGTCCAATTGATAAGGCTTGAATATAAGAAAACAGCCCGGGCACTTGATCCAGAGGGAAGGAAGCCCTAGAACATCCAACAGGGTAAGTCTCCCGCCAGCTGTGAAGGAGGGAGGTGGGGCAAAGAGCCTTGCATTCTTTTTTTTTTTTTTTAAGATTCCTTTTTTTTTTTTTTAAATGGTACAGTTACTTTTTTAAATTTTTATTTATTTATTTATCTACTTTTGGCTGTGTTGGGTCTTCGTTTCTGTGTGAGGGCTTTCTCTAGTTGTGGCAAGCGGGGGCCACTCTTCATCGCGGTGCGCGGGCCTCTCACTATCGCGGCCTCTCTTGTTGTGGAGCACAGGCTCCAAACGCGCAGGCTCGGTAGCTGTGGCTCACGGGCCTAGTTGCTCCGCGGCATGTGGGATCCTCCCAGACCAGGGCTTGAACCCGTGTCCCCTGCGTTAGCATGCAGACTCTCAACCACTGCGCCACCAGGGAAGCCCGAGCCTTGCATTCTGGAGTCTGCTCACTGCTCTGGTCATGCTTTTGGTGAGGCCAAATATCTGAATTTATTGTAGATGGTGAGCATCTGGACACTCACTCTTTTCCTGCTGGGAGCAGCCAAAGGTAAAACACATCCCACCTGCCCCTTGGGAAGGGCATAAACCCATCATCTCGGCACTGGCCAGAGAAAGCTTCAGCCACGGCAGGGCTTCCAGCGGCTGCAGACAGCTCCAAGCTTCCACAGAGACGCGGGTGGGGCTGCAGTTTGTGCGAGTCCGTCTCAGAGCCTCTCCCCACCAACCTGCCTTCATGTCCAGGAGGCCTGAGGCCAGACTCTTCCAGATAAAGCATTAGACACCTGCCTGGGTTACCATATTGACTTACCAGTGCCCATTATCACATTAGTCAAATAAAACTATCGGAAGATCTACGCAGGGAACACAGGACTTTTAAGTTTTTATGGTGGTTCGAAGAAGAGAGGTCTCTGTGGGATTAAGTGAGACTGTTCCCTGATCAGAAGGTGGGCACGGGGGGAGAGGGGGCAAGGAGAGAGTCGATGGGACAGAGGCCAGTGTCTGCATGGTCTTCAGCCTGTCCCCAAGCAGGGGAGCAACCAGGCCAGCCTTGGGAGCTAACCCCTGAGCAGGGTCATCTTTTCTCTTACAGGAAAGGAAATTTGCTATGATTCCATTGGGTGCTTCTCTGACTCTGAGCCCTGGGCTGGGACCACCATCAGGCCCCTGAAAGTTCTCCCCTGGAGCCCTGAGAACATCGGGACTCGCTTCCTGCTCTACACCAACGAGAACCCAAACAACTTTCAAGTGAGACCTCTGCCATTTTAACATTGTTGTA
The DNA here is from genome assembly GCF_005190385.1 of Monodon monoceros. Classification (NCBI taxonomy): domain Eukaryota; kingdom Metazoa; phylum Chordata; class Mammalia; order Artiodactyla; family Monodontidae; genus Monodon; species Monodon monoceros. Next base: position 68,414,956 of record NW_021703781.1, read on the forward strand.
ACTGGTGAGGGGCTGTGCCCACCGGGGGACCAGGAGTTCTTACCTCTGTACCCTCTGCCTCTACCCGGTCCCGCCAGCTGCCCCCAGGCCTAGCCAGACCTGGACAGAGTAGGTCTCCGGTAAAAAAGCTGGCTTGAATGAGTGAATGGTTCACATTTGTCAGAACCTCTAGCTATTTATGTGATTCTGGTGTTGGGCAAAGAGCTTATGGAAGAACCTATGGAAGGTGTAAGACCATGAACCACAATCCAGACCCAGTAGAGGCAGTGATTCCTGACTTGGGAAGGTAGAGCAGGGCAAGAGAGGTCAGGGTGGGCTTCCTGAAAGAGGTGGCTTTTTGCTAAACTTTGAAAGGTTGTGCATTGGAACAGGCAGAGATGGGGAAGAAAGAGACAGGCTAAAGTGGCTGGGCTGCAAAAACACGGAACCCTTCTGTGTTTGTCACAGATTCTTATTCCCTCTGATCCATCAACGATTGAGGCATCCAATTTCCAAACAGACAGGAAGACCCGGTTCATCATCCACGGCTTCATAGGCAAGGGAGATGAGAGCTGGCTGGTGGACATGTGCAAGGTAGGGCCTGGTTCTAACCCCTGTGGCCTGCGCTGCGGGCAGCTGCCACTGCTTCCCACTAATGTCTCCACCTCCCTTTACGCAATCTCAATTAGTGAGCTCGGAACAGGAAATCCTGACGTCTCGAGGTACCTTTATGCAATAAAAATGCCTCTTCACCAAAATAAGAATCCCCTTCCAAGTTTCTAGATTACATCTGTAGCCTGAAGCAATGGCATCTGAGGCATGAACAAACACTTCTGTCCTCTCATTTCTGGTTAAATGAAGCCTAAATATTGTCTGCTTCCATTTCAGTGAGGCTACTTTGTGTTCCTATAAAAGCAGGACTATGTTCTTTTTGTTCAAGTCTTTCCCACTTCCCTGAGAGTCAGAGATGTGTGCTATGACCATTTATTTGAGATACGGAGAGCTTCGACTGACTGGGTGCCCCAAATGGCAGAATAGAAAATGCCAAACCCACTGTAATAGAGCATCTTTTGCTCAGAACGACAGACAACAGAATAACAAACACACGTTCACATACACATACACACAAAAACACATGTGCAGAGGCACGCACACACAAATACACATGATGTACCATCATCCCTTCTTGTCTTGTGTTCACTGATTCAATACGTTTTTCTGACACCTAAGAATTTACCCTAGCGTCCTGTCTTCCACCCTCCGACTTAAAATGTCAACAGGAAAAGTTACAAACCCTGAAAATTAAAATCATTCTGCATTTGACCTTGGTTGTACCAGCCATTTAACTCTTGGTATTGCTTCTGTCCCATCATTAATAAGTATCTTCATGTATAAACTGTAAGATATAGTTTACATCCCAAATTCTCCAGGTTTGTAAGAGATTCCTCAGGGCTGCTTTAAAAATAAAAGTCCTGAGAAAACGGTTTTTGGTATCCGTGTGTGTGTGATCACACATATTAGCGTCATATATGTGAAAAGATTCTAGGTGGATTTTAAATTTATAGTACCATTTTAGACTCCAGCTGGTCATACGTCCTGCCCGGCAGAGCTTCTAAGGATATATCAGTTCCTTTGACATCCAAGAAGAAGTTTCCCTTTCAGAATTCTTCAATATCTTTTAAATCAGTGCAATTCTATTTTTAAAATATCTTTAGTGTGTTTCCTCCATGAAATACTGTGCTGTCCTGACTGCAAAAATAGTGACACTTCCCTCCCACCTTAAAACTTCGTAAATACCCAGCAGCCTGGGGTGAAGCAAGCCCAGCCTTTGCCAAGAGGCTGAAAGGACCCCTAGCAGTCAAATCCACAAGGTCATTTAGACCCTGGCTGCCAGAGAATGCACTTGAGACCTTTTCTTTTCGAAATAGGATTCTTTGAATGATGCCCTGGTTTCAGCCACCTTATTGAATCAACCTGATTGAATCTGGTCGAAGAAAACCAGAGAGTGGTCAGCTTTTAATTAGTCTACGAACTAGAGAGGGAATCGATTTGCCTTTCTTGTAGCTTTTGCCCTGAGGGATAACTCCTATCGGCAACGGGATTCCTAACAAAGTCGAGTTCATCCCAGTGCCCCAGCTAGGAAGAGACAGAAGGACAGCCAGTGGTAACTCTCGGCGACCATTTCTGAGCTCTGGTTGGAAGCGGTTTCATGAGCCCCCACGATAACCCCCTGGTGTCTCTCCAACACCAGAACATGTTCAAGGTGGAGAAGGTGAACTGCATCTGCGTGGACTGGAAAAGAGGCTCCCAGACCACCTACACGCAGGCTGCCAACAACGCGCGTGTGGTGGGCGCCCAGGTGGCCCAGATGCTGGCCATGCTCAAGGTGAGTGGTGGCTGGGCTGCGAGGGGACACACAGCACCCACCGGTCTCTTTTGGGTAAAGACACAGCTGAGGGTTACATGTTTAAAGAGGAAATAGAAAGAATTGATATTTCTATTGGAGTCTTACTTCTAAAACTCACCTCAAATCAAAACCTATGGTGTTTGTGCTCAAGGCACTGTACACCTATAATAAATGAGTACTTCTGGGTGAACATCTCTGAGACCAACAGGTGTGAATACTTTGAATTTGTGTCATTTGTTTGTTCATCCAATATTTGGGGGCACATTGTCAGGAGCTCTGCTAGGGAATAAAGAGAAGGCCCTGGGGGAGCTTACAGGGACCACTGAGTGTGATCAGGGTTCTGATGTGGGGAGGGGGAAGGGTGGCTACAGGCTTTATAGGAGCGTGTGTGGGGGTCAGGGGGCAGCTAATCCAGTCTGGGGAGCAGGGGTCGGTGATTAAGGATGTCTCTCAGGAAGAGACGTCTAAGTTGAGAGCTAATGGCTGAGCTGTGTCGATGTGAACTGGACTGACTCGTGGTTGGGGAGACATGACAACAGGAAGAGGAGGCTAAACCAGACCCAGAGGTGAGAGACTACGACATATCTGAGGGCCTGAAAGTTCCACTAAGGGTCTAGCTAGAAAAGAGTCTAGAAAAACAGGTGTTGAGTCAGAAGAGCTCCAAGGCTTTCGTAAAGGGCTGGGCTTGATCTTACGGGCAGTGGCAGGTTTTCAGCAGAGGAGTACCGGCATTAGGTTTGCAAAAACCAGAGCACAGAAATGTCCTGAAAAGACAATCTTCCCTCTCCAGTCGAACTACAGTTACTTACCTTCCCAAGTCCACCTCATCGGCCACAGCCTGGGGGCCCACGTGGCAGGAGAGGCAGGGAGAAAGACTCCAGGCCTGGGCAGGATTACAGGTAAGACTTGAGGGCTGGGGCCCAAGGTTTGGTCCCCAGTAGCCCCAGAACGTATACAAGACTGCAGCCTAGCTTGGAGCTGGGCCCAAAGAGTCCATCCCCTTGGCTGTGGCAGAGCCGGTTAGAGTCTGCACAGAGCATTTTAGGAAGCCCCCCCAGAAGCCTATCTTTGTGGCAGGGAAAGTGGTGTCGTTGTTCTCTTTACTTCCTCCGCCTCTGTCCCCATCCATTTTCTGGTGATGTGGGTCTCTCAGCAGAACTGAACACCCAGGAAAATGCAGAGTAAGGCTAGCATGAACGTGAGCAAACATAATTAAGACAAGTCCATAATGTCATTCCTTTCCCCTTCTCTGAAGTCAAGGGCAGAATAGGACACAAAAATGTTGCTTCCACTGCCTTCGTTGGTAGAAGAAACCCAGACACCGTCACACCAAAAGCATCCTTTTAACCCAAGCAAAGCCTTTAAATTATAACCACAAAATATACCAATATAGTCATTATAATGCTAATATAATAATTATAGTAAGCATAGATTAAGTGCCTGCTTATCCCAAATACTGTGCAAAGTGCTTTACGTTTTCTCATTTAATCCTCAGGACTAAAGAAAAAGGCTGAGGGAAGCAAATGACTTGCCCAAGGCCACACAACTAATCAGTGGTAGGACTGACATTCAATCCCGGTTCTGCTGTCTTGGTTCAAGTCTCTACCTTTATAAGAACGTTCCCTTTTAGTTTCAACAGACAATTATGTTCGTGCCTTTTCATCTGCTCTGATGAAACCTTCAAAAACAATTGTTAAATCTAGGAGTCCTGTCAAGAAGGAAATATAGAACACGTGCTTTTAATGAGAGCCCTGCATTACGAAAAGCTCATAGCCGTTCTAAACATTTCAGGCTTTGGAACGAAACAACAGAGATATAAGAGATATAATTCTAAATATTTACTTATACACCCATAATGATGTGCCAGGCACTGTGCTAAATGCTACATATATTATCTCATTTAATCTTATAGCTCTATTATTACCCCCTTTTATAAAAGGGGAAACTGAAGTGTAGAAGTCAAGTGATTCATCCAAGGTCATGCAACTTGCTCAAAAAATAGCCAAGTAGGGATTTGGAGCAAGGTACCCAAGTCCCAGAATTTGTGTTTTGAATTGTGATACCATACTATTTCGCCCCTTTTTCCTTCAAACTTGGGAAGAGAAAGAGAATGTTGAAGGAGAAAGATATACAAGTAAGTGGGAGAATCTGATGTGGAGAAAAACCCTTGCCTAAACAAAATCTAAATGTCTTTGCTCACCTGCCCTTCTCCATCCACTCCACTGGAATGTAATGAGCATGACTGAGATTCAATGTCTCCATATTCAATACCCCGGCCATGGCACTGCACAACTCCAGGGTATGGCATCCCTTGAGTTAGGTAGCGTACAGCCTGGACAACTGTACAACCTCAATCCTGCTGGCACCTATAACCAGGCCTATTGTGTGCAACACTGGCCATCTCTTTTAGGGTTGGATCCTGTAGAAGCAAGTTTCGAGGGTACTCCTGAAGAGGTCCGACTTGATCCCTCCGATGCTGACTTTGTTGATGTGATCCACACGGATGCAGCTCCCCTGATCCCATTCATGGGTGAGCCCCTCCACGTTCCAGCTGCAATCACGTGCGATTGTGAGAGCATGTGCTTTTAATGAGAGCCCTGCATTATGAAAAGCTCATTGCTGTTCCAAACATTTCAGGCTTTGGAACGAAACAACTGGTGGGTCACCTTGATTTCTTCCCAAACGGAGGAGAGGAAATGCCCGGATGCAAGAAGAATGCCCTGTCACAGATCGTGGACATAGATGGCATCTGGGCAGGTAAAGCCAGAGCAGAGTGGGGACATCACTTCCCTGGGGGAGCAACGCCACTCCCACAGCAAATCTTAACAACGAAAACACACTGCTCTTTGAAAATATACAATCCCCCCTTCTAGATCTTATTTCTTAAAAATGTAGCCACGTATCATTTGTTATATCTCAGCTCTGCTGATTTACTTCCTTATACATTGTGTGGTGTCCTGGAGTGAACAAGCAACAAAGAATTGCAAAACCATTGCTTAAAGCTGTAACTCCAACAATCAGTTGATAGCTACCTAATAAAGGAAGGAAATACCATAAAAGTAAATATCCTGAATCTAAGAGAATTTTTCTGCCAATTGTCCCTTGGGAGTCAGTGATATGGTTCAAGCTTATAACTGGCTTCCACTCCATAGACAGCTCCATAGACAAAATTCCCAATCATGTCCATGGCAAATCCATTCACATGAGAGTCACCACTCCTCTATGTTGGGGAAAGAATAAGAAGCAATCACGGGTAAGGAAGGTTAGAGCAGAGACTGTGCTACTCAAGGTGGCTATTCTTTATCATTGATCAGCACACCTGGGATAAAGGGCATCTTGCAGATACAGCTCTGACTCTGTATCTAATAAGGTCAAAATGGCAATGAACAGGTGAGATTTTCAGCCAGACTCAACATTTGGCACCACACAGGTTTAACTCAAATGAGTAAAGACTTTTATTGAATGTGAGCGTAATGGCTTGGCAAGTATGGACACCATCAAAGCAACTATTAAGGATGAGGACCTATGTGTTTGTCTTTCACAGCTTTAGGAGGCTTTGCACGGATAGAGTAGCCTAGACTCCCCATCAGTAACGGCCAAGCAAGTTCAGGCCAGGTGTGGAATGCGTGCTGGGACATCTGCCACTTGGCAGGAATTTATAGGAGCCAAGGAAGGTTCTAAGAAGGAACAAGACATGAGAGTGAAAGGCATGCTCACATAAAGCCACCTAAAGCTACTTGACCTTCCTTTTTATTCACCTAAACATGGCATGACAATGTCCCTGCCCGGGTTTGGTCATGCCTAGGAGGTCAAGTCACATCCGGTTGTGTCTTCGAGGACCTCCAGCCTGGTGCCTGGGACACAGAATGGAACAGAGGTTAGAGGCCTGGGCTCAAGCACCAGATGGGCTTGGGTTTAAATCCCAGCTCCACCACTTCCTAGCTGAAATCTGAAATCTGAGGCTGTAGCCTGTATGTCTTTCTGTAATTAGGGATGGTATGTTACCCATCTCTGAGGAAAGGTGAAGCTTACAGGGACAATACATGTAAAGTGCTCAGAACATTGCCCGGCACACAGAAAGCAGCCTTTATATGTTAACTGTCATTTTGTGGCTGGATTTTGGACTAATCTTCAATTTCTCAAAATATGGTCCCACTTTGGAACCATCCCACTTGGAGAGAGAGGCAGAGAAGTTGTCATGGGGTCCTGACCACCTGTGCAGACTTCCCTCTTTGCTTACCCAGGAACCCGGGACTTCGTGGCTTGCAATCACCTGAGAAGCTACAAGTATTACTCGGAGAGCATCCTCAATCCCGATGGGTTCGCTGCGTACCCCTGCGCTTCCTACAAGGACTTTGAGTCTGTAAGCTATTATGCCACCTTGAGTCCCAAGGTGGGGCTGTTGTCCTGCTGCGTTGGGATCTGCAGTACTCTCTCACCAGGGTCTGATCATCCCCTACTTGTTTTGCACCGCATGTCAGAGTTCACGGTTCTGTAGAGTGGAGGGGGAAAAAAGCCTTAGGCAGGAGGTAGCTAAAATTCTAGAAGAGTCATGTGGGAGCGGAAGATTCTGGGAAATCGGAGAGTCGAGCAGTCAATTCAATGATCTAGGAAGGCTTCCCGCAGGGGCAAAGTTAGAATCTGGCTGGAAAATCACAGAGTTTAGAAGGAGGGGAAAGTGTGCACATTTCTGACAGGGGCGGAGCAAGTATGGAATGTGGGAGAGAGGAATCTACATGCCAGAGAAGGAAAGGTGGATGCTGGGGTTCTACACGCTGGGCTGGGAGTTTGTGCCGTGTGCAGCCGGCAACAAGGAGAGAGATGCACGAAACGATACCCCGGAGCCTGCCTATGTGGGCTCACTAGAGCCGGTGTGAACATCTATTCCCGACCCCACATTCAATGACATCGTGTTGATAGCCTGAAGTTGGCCACAGGCACAGAATACCACAGAAATCGATAAACTCTGCAGGACTTTTTGTCCCAGAGTTGCCTGTTAGTCATTCACCAGCATACCACTCGATGGAAGGCATATTTGATCTAACCTGGGGCCCAGGCATCATCAATATTTTCTGAAGCTCCCCAAATAGTTCTAATGTGATGTGCATCAGGCTTGGGTACTACATCCTGGATGAAGTTAGTTTAGAGACCATCTATTCCAATCTCTTTCCAGTTATGAAAGAGGAAACTGAGACTATAGGAAAATTGCTCCCCAGACGTGTGGATCATAAAAAGGCAAATTCACACCTTACAGCCGGATCCATCTTTCTCATTAGAACAAGTGCTTCCCCTGTCCAGATGAAGGGTGCCCGCAGATGGGCCACTATGCTGATAGATTTGCTGGCAAGACACATGAGGAGCAGCAGAAATTCTTCCTGAACACAGGAGATTCCAGCAAATTTGCTCGTAAGTTGCGCTGTGATTTCCCACCCAAGTAAAAGAGGTTTCCTTTCTGTTTTACGTAAAGGGGTGGCCTCTAACCTGAAATATTTGTGGGTACATTTCATCTTAGTAAAAGGACACATCCACCCAAACCACCCCATTTAAGACTCAACCAAGGATTTAGAAAGAGTCTGCTTTACTTTCATTTTATTTCTATGGCATGAAATGAGTGGACACAAACAGCATAATTAATGGGATAATAGCAATTTACCTGTCTCTGTGGCCATCTTCTCAGAATTTTCACCACCCCACAGTTCCTTGTCCTATGCATTTTAAAAATCGTGTCATCCGCACCTGTCCTATCCATTCAAAATTTATTTGGTACCAACTCTTTGCTTATCTAGCCCACTTAAGAAGCCCAACTCCAATGTCCTCAATTTCCAGCCTTCTGTCCATGTGTCCCTCATGCCCGTTGATGGGGGTGCCTCTCTGGTGGAGGGTTGGAGGGGATCAGAAAGGGGTAATTCCTCTCAAAATTCTGCTGAATGGGCTAGGGCATAGGGTAGAGTCAGGCATGTTTCAGCCTCTTTGTGCCAACCTGCCTTATGACAGTTCCCTAAGATATTGTATTGTAAAAAAGAGACTGTGTTTATATAAATACATAAATATATACAAGTCTCATATAGTTTTTTAAGTCAGGTTTATTGAGGTATAATTTATATACAGCCAAAGTCACCCTTTGTAGTGTATAATTCTGAGTTTTGATAAATAAAAAGTCATGTAACCATCTCCAAAATCAAGATATAGAACATTTCCATCACTGTTTACATATTTTTTTAAAAGGCGTTGGTTAATCAATCCTTCCTCTGATGTAGTGATGCACGAAATACTTGCCAATATTTTAAAATTAAACATTCAAAACCATATATTCATTCCTCAACTAACATTTATTTATGGGCCACAGGCTATGCTAGATGTGGGGTGGTGCAGGGATGAACAAGACACCCTAGCATGAAATTTATAACCCGGCAGAGAAAACTGAAACTGAGCAAGCAGCTACAAGTGTGTTGGCTCGACGGCTTGCTGCTGTGACATGGTAGGACAGCGGACCTGGCCCTGATCAGAGGAAGAAGGGGCAGGGAAAACACCTCTGAGGATGTAAAGGACAAGTAGGAGTCAGGCAAAGGATGTGTCTGTGCCTTTACATACATATGTGTGAATGTGTATGTGAGTATGTGGTGTGTATGAATGTGTGTGCATGTGTATATGTGTGTTTTTGTGTGTGGGGGTTTATGTGCACATGAGTGTGTGGTCAAGGGTGTATAGGTTCCTGTGTATGTGTGTGTGCTCCTGGGCGCCAAGACAGCCCTTCAGACATAAATCTGGATGACCACTGTGTTGGAGACTCCCCAGGGCCCTGGTGAGGCAGAGGGAAGACACAGACCCTGCCCTTGAGGCTCCCAGGACTGCACCCCTGAACTACCTTTCCAAATGTGGGGACCAGCCCTTGTTCCTTCTCTTTCCACCTTAACTCATAGTACTGGCCTTCGAGAACAGAGCTGTCCAACAGAACTTTCTGCCATGATGGAAATGCCCTGTGTTGTCCAATGCTGTGATCAGTAGCCACATGTGGCAATTCAGCACTTAAAGGGTGGCTAGGGAAAGCGAGGAATTGATTTTTGTTTTATTTAATTTGGGTTTAAATTTAAGCAGCCACATGTGGCTAGTGACCCCTTTACTGGGCGGGCAAGTCTACAGGGGTCCACTGCCAGATACGTGTTTCTCCTTAAGGCCTAGTTTGAGTCGTAGGTTAACATGTAGAACTTCTACTTCGATGCCTCAGTGTAAGGGATGTGACAAGAACCTGAGATTTCTGTCAATTATTTTGTGCATGAATAAAAACTCTTTTCTATGTCCTGTGCAGGCTGGAGATACGGAGTTTCTATAACACTGTCTGGAAGAAGAGCCACTGGTCAAATCAAAGTTGCTTTGTTTGGAAATAAGGGAAACACTCACCAATACAATGTCTTCAAGTAAATTTCCTTTTTCGGTACCACCTCTCACTTGATACGCATGGCCTTCACATCCGTGCACTGACATACTTGTTGTCTCTTTATCGATGGATTCTAAGTTATTTACTTTATGTACTGAAGTTAACTTCAGATTTTTGCTAACACGTGTTCTTTTCTCTATTATAAATCCAGGCATTTTATTCTTTCTCTCTCAATAGATCAGATTTTTTAAGATAAATCTGATGTTAACCCAGATATCATATTTCCTGATTAGCCTAGTCACACGTGTTTGTTGTGTTAAACTAGTGGATAACTTGTTATTGTACAAATAATTCTACCAGAAAAAAATAACATGAAGGAATTATATAGTTTTCTACAGGAAAGTTTTGAGGGTAAATTAACTTACGTTTGAGGAAATAATAGTTAAATAGTAGTTTAAGGGACTTCCCTGGTGGTCCAGTGGTGAGGACTCTGTACTTCTACTTCAGGGGGCCACGGGTTCGATCCCTGGTCAGGGAACCAAGATCCACATGCTGCATGATGTGGCCAAAAATAAAATAAAATAAATAGTAGTTTGAGGCTGCTGGCATATAGCTGACTTTTTCATTTCTCTAACCTTCATTTGAGAATTAATTTGGAAAAAAAATCATCTACTTAATCTAGAGTAGAAAAGAGAGGCAGGGACTTGTATGGTCATTAGAACTTGTTTCAGTGAATGGGAACGTTTCTACTTCTCTGTTTCAAGGGGGATTATCACACCAGGCTCCACCCACTCCAATGAGTTTGACGCGGATATTGACGTCGGAACAATTGAGAAAGTCAAGTTTCTTTGGAACAACAACGTGGTAAACCCAACCCTCCCCAAAGTGGGTGCGGCCAAGATCACCGTGCAGAAGGGAGAGGACAAGACGGAGTATGTGTCTTTGCTGGCTTGTGCCTAAGGATGTTTGTAGAGACTTGCATTTGTCATGGAAACTCACCCCAGAAAGTCAGCTGAGGTTCAGCCAGTGTCCTCAGCACAGTCTGTGGCAGGCACAGGTGATACAGCCCTGCCTTCGATGAAAACTAAGGAGGAAAAATAAGAAAGAGAAATAAGAAATAATTTCTGAAGGGTATAAAGTTATAAGTGTCAGTTAGAGAGTGGCTACAAGTTAAAGAGGGGAAGATCAACGAAAGTTCAGGATAATAGAAGGAAAAGGAAATCAGTTTTAGCAAAAGATATAAAATTTGAGATGAGGCGAGAGGGCTGAGGTGGCAACACTTGCAGAATCCTCATCCTGACCCGTGGCATCCCTGGCTGTGGCGTCTGCGGGGAGGTGGGGGTAATGACCAAAGCTCAGACCCCAAGTCTGGCCAGCAGGACACCCCCGTGCCGCTTGGCGAGAAGAAGATCCTGGGCTCTTGGTCACTGATTGAGGTTTGGAGGTTAGGTGGGGTCACTAAACTCAGGCCCCAGGGAATGTCACACCCCCGGGCAGGGGGCGGGCAGGGGGGTGGGTTGGCAGACCTCACAGCAGTCTCACCAGCTGGATGAGCCCTGTGGGGTCCACCCTGTCTCTGTGACGGGAGGACCGAGGGGCTGGCCCAGGCAGGGCGTCCGCGGAACAAGAAGGTCCTCTCACTGAAAATACAGTGTCGAGGAGGCCAGTGGGGAGCCCTATGCAGGCTGGGGGTGCAGCCGAGGCCTCCTCTCAGCCATCGGAGGACACTGGGACTCTAAGGTCAGTGACCCAGGTCCCATTAGGAAGTGGACCTGTTTCCTGGATCCTGGGATGTAGCTAAAATCATGTCAGAAGAAGGTGGTCTCATTGGGATCTTTAAAGTGAGAGGCATTCCCAAGGAGATGCCTGTTCACAGGTGGATTCAAGAAAGGAAAAAAAGTAGGAGACCAAATCACCCAGGGCGTTGCACCCTCTAGATACATCAGCTGTCACCTCAACCCTCCGATGACCTGAGGGCAGCTTCCCCGCCCGCCGACTCTGGAGGGAATCGATCTAAGAGAAGCTAGATGGTGGACCTCAAAATTTTTAAATATAGGAAGACAGAGCGGCAGGCACAAACTATAATAGTTTGGGGAGTCAAAATACTGAATTCGTCAACTTATTCAAATATTTTGCTGTTAGGAAAACAGCTAATAAGTAACATTTAAAAAAATTATAATAAGTGGGAGACTAAAGAAAATTAAGAGTTTGGTCCAACCTCCTCTCATATCCCTCTCAAATTTTTTTAGTCATCTCATTGGGGTTTCAAGTCCTACCTGCTGACAGGAATTCCTCCAGTGACATGGTATCAAAAGAAAAATGTAGTTTCCCCCCTTTATTTCTCTCTCGCCACACACCATCCTCCTTCCTTCCTCTCTGACTTTAGTAAGTACCAGGTATGCCTGGCGTATAGGAGGGGATGCAAAGACAGAGCCTGCTCCTGAGGAGTTTACAGTATAGCTGTTGAGAAAAATGGACTTATGGTTCATTGGAAAGGTCAAATGACAGACTAAGAACTCCCCGTGAGGGGCCCAAAGAGGGTGCTGGGGAGACGGGCAGAGGGACGGGGAGAGGTATGTGAGGGGCACGGGGAGGCCAGGCTGCTGAGGGCGGGGCTCCGGTGCAGAGGACAGGAATTCGATTGGAGGTTAGGGTTAGGGCTTCCAGGAAAGACAAATGAGGTACAAAGAGAAAGTGGGGAGGGGCCAGTGAAGGTGAGGAGAGAGGATGAAGCTTCAGAGTTCACAGGTGGTGAGAGAATCCCATGTTTCCTAGAAGAGCTGTAACCACACCACTTACATCTGCATTGTTTTTAAATTAATTATAAAGCTTTTTTATATTTATTGTCATGAGATGCTACATTATTGACTTGGGATTCTCACCAATCATGGGAGGGAGCTAAGCCCTCTTCTACAAATAAAGACTCCATTGCTGAGACTCGAGTAACCAGCCCCATATCATGGCTGGAAGGCAGCAGGGGGCAGCCCAAGGGGAGAGCCAGGCCCCTGACTCCAGGGAGAGCCAGGCCCCTGACTCCAGGTTTAGAAGGCAAGGTCAAGAAAGGTTTGAAGTTGACCACACAGAAAACGTAGGCCACAACGTCAGCTTGACCTGTGTTTGCATCTTGGTTCTTCTACGTATCAACTGAGAGCCCTCTGTGCCTCAGTTTCCTCTCCTGTGATGTAGGACTCTTAACGATACCTCCTCACACTTGTGTGGTGAGGACGAAGTGCGCACTGCGTGAGTGGATCAGCTAGTGTGGTTGCCGACAGCTAGCGAGAGCTCAATCTACTGTAGCTGCTGTGTTTTCTTGAGCTGCTGTAGGCTGAATCGGGTCCCCAGAATGGCTGGGGCAAGAGTGAGCCCATCTGTAAACCCCTCTGCTGGGTTTGTGGGGGGCCCACATGTACTGTGGAGAAGGAGAGCCGTGAGAGGTCCAGTCGCTGCCCCAGGGTGCCCACAGTCCTGGCTGCCAGAGGACCCAGAGACCAGGGACCACTTCTGAGCGACCCCTGACCTTGTCCTGGGGTCCAGCCAGCCCCTCCCCCTGGAAGCCCCCAGGCAATCTGCCCTCCAGGAACTTTTTGAAGCTACCACCCTAGTGCAGCCCTCATCGTTTTGAATTGTAAATCAGCAATTACCTTTGCCAGGTAAGAACGCCCAGCACTTAAAAAGATTCCTTTCTCTCCACAGATACAGTTTCTGTAGTGAAGAAACCGTGAGAGAAGACGTCTTGCTCAGTCTCATGCCCTGTTAAACTCCAGGTGTGATGCAGCCACCGTGTAATGCTAATAAAATCCGTACATGCATCTATCTGCTCACAGCATCTGTGGCTGGTGTCAGCTGCCCCCAGAGGGACATTTGGCAATTGACTATTTTAAAATGCCCTGCCCATTTCCGTATATTGGGGTTTCCTGCCCTTGACCTCCAGTTACCAACCCCGCTCCCCCCAGTTTCCCTGGTCCTCGTGCCCACTGTCTTCTCCTCACCCGAGGCGCGGCGACAGACAGCAGCACTAGAGAGTGGAGCTGGGGCCCCAGCAGAGCCTTTAGCCCTGCCCCTCATCCTGCAGGTGAGGAAACAGGCGTGCGGGCTCGCTGTTGCAGCACATGGAGCGGATGTGCCCCATCGGGGCTGAGGGTCAGGCCCCTGACTCTGGTTCCAGGGCCCCTCCCTGACTCTGCCATCACCTTGAGATCATGGAAGGCCGTGCTAGGACGTGGCCCCTTTGCGATGGTAAATTGTGTGGTGATGGGACCACCTGGGGGCTCTGGCTCTCGGTGAGGTTAAGGGGCTCCAGCACCCAGAGACTGTGGTGGGCACACTTGCAGAGCACAGACAGACTTCCCGCGCCCCCTGGCCCTGGGCCGGGGCTGCCTCAGAGCCCTCTCTCCACCTGCCGGGCAAGCACCATCCCAGGCAGGGCCGGGCGCTGAGCAGGGGTCCAGGGGGTGCCCAGTGCAGGCCCGGCTGAGGGAGGACTTTTCTGTCTTTGCGGGGGCGGGGAGACCCAGCCAAGCCGACCTCACCGTGGCCCCGCCCACACAGGTGTTCCTACCTTGGGGGGAGTCTTCAAGGTGGCCCAGCCTGTCCCGTGATCATCCCCAGGGGGTTGTAGGGACCAGGAAGGGCACTGCCTCCCCTGAGTGTCTCCCCTCTTGGTCACCCACCCACCATGGCAGTTCCTAAGTCCCAGTGGCACGTCAAGCTATCACTGAGCTTCAAACCTGAGTGCTAGTGGGCTCCAGAGTGTTCCGTGAAAGCAGAGGGTGTGGCGAGGATTCCCCAAGCGACTGTAGTAAAGCCTTCACAGTCAAGGGCACAGGGTGGGCGCTCAGCAAACCATGGTGATGAGGGGGGGTGGGGCACACCGAGCAGGAGAGACCCAGCGCTGGCCGTGAACCCACGCCCCGGGCAAGCAGCACATCCAATCAACGGAATGGAGCTTCTGCAGACACTCCCAAACACCACCTCTTGTGCAGGCACTGGAGTGAGAGGGAAGCCGACTTCCATTTGGCCCCTGGGGGCGTGCCCGGTGGTAGGGGGCCGGCACCTAAATAAACACCACCATGCTGCCCACTAGGTGCAAAAAGCAAGGTATATGCCAGGACAGGGGGGCCCAGAAGAAGGAGAATTAAGATGGGGAAGGCTCCAAAGAGCCGTGGGAACTAGGCCCAGGCTTGCAGGAAGACGACCCACTGAGACTGCAGGCTGGGAGGCCAGCAAGGAGGAGGAGGCCCCCACAGACATCCAGGCAAGAAGTGATGAGATGTATGAGGGTGGCGGGTGGAACCAGGTATAATGGGGGGGGGGGGGGGGACTAGTCGGCCATGGTGAGAGGGTCCTTCCTGTCCTTCAAGGACGGCCTGTCTCACCTGCTCCCCAGACTAACAGATACGGCCAATAACTTGGAGAAAAGGATTTTAAAACAAGGAGGAAGCTGAAAAATGACTGCAGACAGAAGAAACCAGTTGCCGAGGCCCCCTAATCTGCTGGCCACACCGTAAGCACACAGCGGAGGCTCTGCCCTGAGCCTCGGGTGACCTGGGTGACCTTGGGTTTGACAGCAGGTGCACCGGTAACCTGGGACATGTAACCTGCTCCAGGGACAGGGAAGGCAGCTGATGGAGACCCGAGCCGGAACAGGGCCAGCCTCCTGCTGGCTCCTCCCGAGTCCCTTTCCTAGAATGGGCGTAAGTCCTTTAATCGGATATACAGCCTGAGAAAATTCCCAGGAAGACAGAGAGCAGCTGGCTCCACGATCACCACCACTGACCTCGTGTGTGTCGCAGGGGCCAGCGGTAAAACCAGGTAAGAATCACGGGGCTGGAGATACACGAAACGTAGCCAATATTCAATTCATGAATCACTTGGTTATTGCACATAAACAGCACACAACACAGCTTAGTCAGAGTAGGGAAAATAGGAAAGGTGGTAAATGAACCACCCCAAGAAGAAGTAGGGAAGGAGGCATCTCAGCACGAGCGGAGGTCCTGGTCCTGCCACAGGTCTCCAGACAAGCATGAGTGGGAAGTCGCCCTCTGCTCTGACAGGGCCTCGGGCAGCGACAACCTGCAACAGCTCAGCACCTTGGGATCGGGTCCTCCAGCAGAGAGCCTTCTAGTCGCTGGGCTCAGTGTCTCTTTTCAAGGAGTGGGTCAGGAGGTGTAACAGTTAACCCAGGGTACCTTGTCTCTATCAGTTGCTCCTTCAGTTCTAGTGATGTATGTCACCCATCAAATTTCTTATCTAAAGTACCACTCAGTTTATCACTCTAAGACACTCGCAGTCCTACAGCGGACTTTCCAAGACAGCTAATATGGAAGATCACACTGGCCACTGTGACTCTATTTTGAACTATTTAAATAGCTTAAATCCTATACGTTTCACACAAGGTAAGTAGGAATCGTAGCACAGAAGAAATCACATCATAACACCTTGGCTACTTATCAGTGTGGCTACGGAGCCTCCACTTCCTGTCCCCACACATCCTTGACCTTAACGCACCGCCTGCGAGATGGATGGGGAGATTAGGGCTCTCCGTGGTTACTCTGGGGGACACTTGCAGTGTCTATGTGGCCCCGGCAGATCTGAAATCCAGATTTCAGCAGCTTCATGGGGCCAGCTTGATTAGATTTTGTCCTTTTTTGTTTTTTAAATAACAGAGGTGGTGCATTTTTCAGAACGCATATGAATACGGCCTTTGGAACAATGAAAATACACCCCATTCATAGTCAGTTTGTAAACATAAAGCTCAGAGGGACATTCAGTCTGGTTGGAAGCAATAGGAAAAGGCACTGAGCCAGCAGTCAGGGCTCTAGTCAAGTCTGGTGACCTTGGGCAAGGACTTTCCACCTCTCTGGGTCTCAGCTTTCTCATCTGTAAAATGGAACAGAAGGCTCCATCCTTAAGTCAGGGAGCTGTAAGATGAGGGAGGCTCCTTAGGGAGTATGGCCACAGCCTGACCCCAGACTCAAAGCTACCAGAAGGCAGCAGGCACGCAAAGCAGTGCTTGTTAGGATGGGCTTCAGACCCACCCAACTCAGGCCCTGCATGCTCACCCCAAGGTGCAGGAACCTGGGCATCCAAGGGCTCACGGGACTAGCTGAGGCAGCTCCAGGAGTGCCAGGGTTGCACCAACCAGCCTGCAAACCAGAATCAACTGGGAGCTTAAAAAAAAGATGTGGGGGGAGGGGGCTTGTCCCAGGCCCCACCCTGACCAATTCAAGAGCAATCCCATGTACAGGCCTTTTAAAAAAGCCCTCGGGTACTTCTCCCCATGCAGCTGGGTGAAGCTCCCCCAGGAAACAGTATTTCCTGAATCCTCTAAAGGCGAGTCTTCTCATCCCAGGCTTCCAAGTGAACTTATTCCTCATTCTCCAAGGGAATTTATTAATTCTGTGTTTTCACCTAGATGATAACCTATTTTTTTTTAGTCAGTTACAGAGACAAGGTTTTCTCTTTGTTGTGGTAATTTGCGGTAAGAATTTTGTTTCCTAAATTGATGTGCAATGAAATGATGTTAATGGGAACGTCCAGGGGGCGGGTGAAAATTTTTAGTGAGGATGGTGTCCTTCTATTTACTCAGGTCTGAGAAACCTTGGAGAGTATGGTCTGGGACTGAAAATGTGGAAGACATGTCCAGTGTCACAGGCTTTGAGAGCAGAGAGTTGGCTTTGGGACCCGGAACGGAAGAGCAAATGTGGCCAGAGAGGAGCAGGGAGGGGTGGGGGAGGAACGAGCCTTGGCGGGGTGGGAGCGGGGACCCCAGGGGGCTTCTCAGTGGGGAGATACAACTGACATCCCTGGCAGCGGAACCCACAGGTGCAAAAGCTCAGGAGAGGAAAAGAACAGGTATATTCCAGAACTGTGTGTCCTTCCACCTAAGCACTTGTAGGGTGGGAAGGCATCAGGGAAGAGCAGAAATGAAGCTGGGCGAGGCCACGTGGTGGCCATGTTAATTTTCTCGGACTGCCATAACAAAGTACCACATACGGCGTGGCTTAAACAATAGAAACTTATGATCTCACAATTTTGGAGGCTGGAGAGCCCAGGACCAAGCTGTCATAGGTTCGAGTCCTTTCGGCAGCTGTGAGGGAGACCCTGTCCGTGCCTCTCTCCTTTTGGTGGTTGCTGGTGATCTTTGCCATTTCTTGGCTTGTAGAAGTATCACCCAAATCTCTTCGTTCATGTTCACGTGGCCTTCTCCCTCTGTGCATGTCTCTGTATCCAAAGTTCCCCTTTTTATCAGGATACCAGTCATACTGGATTAGGACCCACTCGAATGGCCTCATTTTACCTCTGTAGAAACCGTAACTCCAAAAGGTCATGTTCTGAAGTCCTAGGGTTTAGGACTCCATCATATCTTTTTGCAAAGAACACAACGCAACCTATAACAGTGGCCAACCTCGCATGTCCGGCTTAGGAGCTTGGACTCCACTTAAACTGGATCCCTCTCCACCGGATACCCGCAAACTATTCTCTTTAGTTAAAGCCCAAATTACGTAGCCCTGGTACAAGCCCTCTTCAGTGTGCTGTTCCTTGTTAGCTTGTTCAATCAGTTGAAATTGTATTTCTTTTAGGCAATCAGTGTCTGTGCCCCAAGGGACCATCAATTCCATGAGGGCAGGGCAGTAGGATACTCTGTTCCCTCCCTGTTACACCCTCAAGGCTGGAAGAGCATCCAACACGCTCTGGCCGCATAAAAATGAACACAAAAGAGTGAACAAACATGTGAAACACGCATCTGAGGGTGTCAAGGAGCCACCCACAGGATTAGAACTGGGAGGAAACTCTGGGGGAGGCTAATGTGGTGCCCTAGAGAGACGTGATGCCAGCCCCTCGAGGGCAAGGGCAGGGAGAGGGGAGGGGAGGGAACAGATAAAAGAGGTGATGAAGGTAAGGAATGAACAGGTCTCAGTAGGCCTCAGGGTGCAGGCAAAGGAGAACCCAAGCCCCCCCCTCCCCCGGGCAACGGCTGCGCCAGCTGGCAGGGCTCCCCAGGCTCTGACCCTGCCACTTGCCTACATGTGGCCAGTGAATGACTTTTCCCACAGGTGCTGGCCTTCCCTTCCCTCCCAGGGCAGACAGCTGGCAGGACCTCAGAACCTCAGGTCCCCAGAGAGGAAGGAGGAACTGAGCTGTCCCTGCCATGGGCAGCCAACTGGGAAGCGGCATGGGCCCCTGCCTTGGGTCACCTGTCACAGAGACCAGGCAGGCTCGGGACTGCTTGAGAGCACCCAGTGGGTCTGCCCCCAGCCACTGGTGACTGTGGCAGGGGTGCCCAGCCCCGTGGGGTCAGCTTGGTGCAGGAACAGTGTTCCTAAATCCACTGAGATTCCCCCCATTTACAGGGCAGCAAACTGAGGCCTTCAGAAGGAGAGAGCAGTTGCATAGTAGGAGGTGGTGCCTAAAATCAAGGCCTCCTCCTCCATTCACCCCAACTAAGCCCCTTACTTTCAGGGCCTCTGTTGCCTCGGCTGTAGAATGGGAATAAAAAAGGCGCTCTAGGAGCTACGATTTGATGGCTACCATTTTCTCTCAAGACACCTTTTGAACCAACACCACCTATTTCTCCTCTGATATTCAGCTCTCTCACGCCCTCAACACCTCTTCCAGAGATTGTATCCCCCGAGAGGTGTTTGTTCAGCTTATTTCTCATTATCTTAGATATTGTCACCTCTTGGATGACTCCTTATCCACTTTGAAAGAGGGGTTTAGATGCTGTGCTCCTTCAGGGTGACTCTTGCTTGAATTGAAAGGTGAGTCCTTTCTCTAGGTTGCAGTTTCCAAAATTTCCTGTGGGATCCCAGATTCGAAAACGACCTTAGAAGTACATCGCTTAAGTCACCCCTCATCTGATGCTTGGCTTCTGTCCATGTCTACTCAGTCACTATGTCATCCAAGTAAGGCAGGGGTCATGCCCCACCAGCAACGGCCTATCCTACTTCCCAGAGATTCTAACCTTTAGAAAGCTTTTCCTCATATTGAGCAAATCTGCCTCAGTGGGTCCCTTGAGGACAGGGGTGACCACGACCTGCCCTTGGCATTTAGAACAGAGCCTGGTGACCTGGAAATAACAAGAATCGCTTCTTGCCTAAATGAACTATAACCCTCCCCTTTCTTTCCAGCTCTGCCCTCCCAGGTGACTGTTGACCAGATGAAACACCACTGACCTCAGGTGAGAAGTTTTCCCAGATTCCTTGACCAGTCTGTAGCTGGAGCCAGGAGAGCATAGACAATGGGAACCACAGATTATCTGAAAGTGTCTCACTAAATCTTTGTCAAAAATGACAATCAGGGCTTCCCTGGTGGCGCAGTGGTTGAGAGTCCACCGGCCGATGCAGGGGACACGGGTTCGTGCCCCGGTCCAGGAAGATCCCACATGCCACGGAGCGGCTGGGCCCGTGAGCCATGGCCGCTGAGCCTGCGCGTCCGGAGCCTGTGCTCCGCAACGGGAGAGGCCACAGCAGTGAGAGGCCCGCGTACTCCACCAAAAAAAAAAAAAAAAAGACAAGTCACAGAAAGGCTTGGCTGCTATTAGGATGGGTGGTGAAACCAGACAACTACACAATCCAAACCCTTTCCTAACGAGGATGGAAATGTCCTCATTAGGAATATAGAGCCAGGAAAGGGTGGTGCCCAAGGCCCAGCTAACCCACCAGATGGACCACAGGCCTCTGAACCACCACGACCAACCTCTCTCAGGGGATGTCCAGTGGCTAGACGCACCTGCCGGGGCCCCAGTGACAAAAGATGGCCCAGTCCAAGGGCTTATCCAAGGGACTGTTTACAGAACTATGGACAGGGTTAAGGGAATCCACTAGGAGTACTAAATCACCAGGGATGTAGCAGCAGCTGGGAGCTCTAACTTCCCTGGAATCTGAAGCTTGGAGGGAGGAAGCTGTCATGAGAGTCTGGAAGGAGCTGGGGCCAGGGGAAGAGCTGCTTGAGAGGGGCTGCAGCTGTCAGGAGAGAAGTGCAGCCATCACCCGACCACGGCACGGAAGGGAGGGAGCCTGGGGAAGAAATACCCCGACCTCTCCCTCCTCCCACCTCCTTCCCATTGACCGAACCCAACCAGAAGGCCGAGGGCAAGTAGTGCAGGGAGGCTGTCCATAGAGACAGCTTACGGGGCACGGAGCAGGGAGGAGAAGGCAGCAGAGATCCGGATGTTATCCAGCTCACCACTAGCTTCCAATGTCTCATCCTTTCATCCAGCAAATGTTTAGTGATCACCTAGTACCTGTCAGGCACTGTCCTAAGCTCTGGTGACACATAAATGATTGTACAGACCTTGACCCTGCCACCAAAGCAAGGTCTAAACAAATAATCACTGAAATATAATTACCAATTGGGATACATTCCGCGGAAGAAAAAGCTAAGGAACATGATAAGAGATGTAAAGGAAGGTCTGGTTTCTCCACGGGCACTGGAGAAGGCTTCTTTGAAGGTGTCACATTTAAGCTGAGCCCTGAGCGATAACTTCAGTTTAGGCAGAGAAAGACTGAGGGCAGTGCGTTCCAGGAAGAATAAACAGAGTATGCAAAGACTCCAAGATGGGCACTTTCAACAGACCACACACAGCCCATGTGCCTGGAGTTCAATGAGTGAGACTCAAGGGGAAGGAGGGGAGAGAGGCATGGTCCAGGTAACGCTGCACCCTGGTGAGGAGTTTGGATGTTTTCCCAGGAGTGGTGGACAGCCACCGGCCCCGTGTCATGGGTCCCGGGCTTCCATTCAGCCTCATACCACCATTCCAGGCTCCTCAGTAGGGTCCTGATGAGCATGAGTGTCAGGCCTTGGACTAACCTCCTTCCTCAGCTGCAGGACACCTCCAGGAGCTGTGGGGTGGCAACATTGGGCTTTGGGGTCATTGAGGTATAGGTGACCCCACTCAGGTTCATTATCACTTTACCAGTTCCACAAAGCTTGACTTTTCTTAAGCCCACTTGAGATAAGGAAGTTCATTCCTGGGCTTCCCTCAGCACCACCCTGCTCACCTCCAGCCTCAGAGTTCTCAGAAGGGAAGTTCACACAAAAAAGAAGCCATTTTCTACACTTGAAACCCTCCGGAAATTGCTGGCAACCTTAGTGCTTCTGGGATTGATTGAAGGGCAGGAGTAGAATACGGAGCAACTGGAACACTCACCCAGCTGCCAACAGGAGTTCATGCAGGTGCAGTCGCTGTGGGAAAGTGCTTGGCAGCAGCTCCTAAAGTTAAGCACGCACACACCCCAGGACCCGGCAATGCTACCTCTGGGGACAAACCTGAGAGAAACGAGTGCAGGTCTAACAAAAGACAGGTACTAGACTAGAAAGTTCCCAGCAGCATCGTCCATAACAGTCCCAAACTAGAAAGAACCCGAGTGTCCACCAAGGCAGAATGGATACACCAACTGTGATAGATTCACACAGAAATGTACCATATAACACAGCGATAAAGAGGAACCAACTACTGATACATGGAACAACATGGACGAATCTCAAAACCGTGTTGTGTGAAAGAAGCAAGACTCTAACCAGCACATACTGTATAATTCCACTTATATGCAATCCCAGAAGAGACCAAACTAATCTATGGTGATGGAAGTCGGAGCATGGTTGTGCGGGTGGTGGTACAGGGATCATCAGAGATACTTCTGGCTGCTAGAAATGCTTTTCGATCTGGGGCGTATACACAGGCGTATACATTTGTCAAAACTCATTAAACTGTACTCAAGTTTTCAACTTAAGATTTATACACTTTCGAGCATCTAAATCATATGTCAATTTTAAAAACAGCTGGGCAGCACCTGGCTTTCACCCCTCAGCCCTGAAGGAAAGCAAACACTTCCATCTTTCTTATCCCCGGGTCATAAACTATATTGTTTCCCAACAAAGCTGTATCTGAGCAGTGTTTATTTGACTCTTTTGAGTGCCTCCACCAGAAGGGTTTTTACAACTCTGTCCAGCATCTTTGGAAGGATGCTCTCCACCCACCTCACCCCCACAGTAACCAAGGGCTGTCTTCATAAACAGATGCTTCGGACTGCCCACTCCTGCACGGCTCTGCCAGTGTCTGCAGGGCAATGAGATGAGTTTGGGCTTCCTGTTTCCAAGAGGATTTTGAGTGGGTGGCACTACAGCTTGGAGCTTCCCTCTTATCACCTGGGGAACACGATCTTTTGGCAACTGTACCTGTAAATTCAGATTAACAGAGCCCTTTGCCATCCTATAAAGTCAGTTTCCCTTTCCTCAAATCTCACTTTATAAACAGCCCTGCTCCCCAGCTGAGCTGGCTTTATGTATTTATGATAACCTAGGTTCAAACCTGGCATGTACAGAGCCCTATCTATCCCCCACCCCCGTCCTCTTCTGAGGAATCCAAAGGATAAAGTCTGGTTATAAAAGGCCATGGCCAACCTGCTGGGCTGCAGGTGGAAGCTCTGGGGCCACACAGTAAGTCACAGCCCCATGCGGGCAGGGAGCCGGGTAGGGGTAGGGCTGCCAGGGGGACGTGGCCCAGAACAGGGGAGCACAGCAGTGCAAAGACCCTGAGTGCAGGGTCCGAGAGAGGCGCTGCCCAACTCCCTGTGTGCAGGGAGGCCTCAGCCTCAGGGTCCCCACCTCGAGGGAGGGCCCCATGTGTGCTGAGGGCCGCCTGCCCTGTCTGCCAGCCTCGTGCCTGTGCATCTGGTGTCCGTGCGTGTCTCTGTCTTCATCCCCGAAGATGCTGCCCTCTTGGACAATCAGCCTTCTCCTGCTGGCCACAGTCAGAGGTGAGGATGCTGTCGCCATCCCTTTGGTGACCGTGCCTGGGCTGGCCTTTGGGTGAGACAGACAGAGGCGTCCTCATCCCCTTCTCCCTAATTAATAGCATTATCATTATTGCATGAAACAGCAATCGCTACCAGTCGGGGAGTGATGACTCTGTGGTAGAGACAGGGCACCGTGCTCAACAAGGATGATCCCAGCATTGTCCAGCTTGGTTCCCGTCCTCCTACAAAGGCTCCAGTGGCTGGAGCAGGCGGCGGAGGTGGCAGGCAGCTGGGCCAGGTGGAGAGTGGGACGTTCTTGTCAGGCCCCCAATACCTTCAGTTCCTAGGCATGGACAAGTGCACGTCTGCAGACTAAAATCTTGTGGACGTGTCCCTCTGTGAACTCCCGTCCTGCCCGGCCTCCTGCCCAGAGGAGATGCAGACACCCACGTTCTACTTGTCCTGAAACCTCCCTTGTTACCAAAGCCCCCTTGAGCCCGAATCTGCTTATGCCCATCCCCCCACCTCCTCACACGTGTACCTCGCAGGTGTACCTCACAGGTGCTCTCTTTCCCACACTGCCGGGTCTTCTCACCTCCTCTCCCATCAGTCAGAACCCCTCACTGCCTGGCTCGGGCCCCCAAACCCTGCTGAGCACAGTCTCCCCAAGAACAGACGTGGTCTCCTCCAGTCCCTGCAAGGGCTTTCTTCTGCATCCGGACCCTTTCCCCTTGTCTCCTCAGCTTGCCGCCAGCCCCCTCTTGCCTTTCTGGAATTCCAGCCAGCCTTGCCGCCAGACCCGGCCCCCGACAGAAGAGCCCGGGTGGGGTCTGGCTGCTCCTCAGGCCTTTCCAACCCCTCTTGGTCTCCTTCGCTGATCTGCTGCTTCCTCCTGCCCCAGACACAGGCGTTCCCAAAGGTCACTCCAGGCGCCCTCCTCATGTGTCTGTTCCTCAGGACTGCCCCCTTGTCCAGTCCCCAGCAGCACAGCCCCAGTCCTCCCAAGTTCCAGGCAGCTCCACCAGGGCCTCCCACCATGCCTCAAACTCACTTGTCCCCCACCAGGCTTGGACAGCACCCCCTCGCCCCATCTCCCCGCCTCTTCCTTAACTTCCTCTGCCATCAGGTCAGAACGCCTCTCCCCTCTCCAGGACCACAGCCCTGCCCCCAGGCTCCCCCACCTCTGAGCCACTTACACATGGCTCCCACCCCAGTCACCGGCTCAGCACCCCCAGCACCTCCCCACTACCCACCTAAGGCCCAGGTATCTTAACCTGGCATCGAAGCCCCTGCGCTTTCCATCTGAAACCAAGGTTGCTTTAGCCTCCTGTGGCCTTTCCTGTGGGATGGTTCCCTCTTCCCAGAATGAATTCAATGCTGTCATTATTCCTTCCCAGTTAGACTTCCTCTCTTTCAGGGCCGGGTTTCAATCTGATTTGTCTCTATGGCTCCCCAGTTCCTACTTTTATTCCCAGTTAAGCTTCTAGGGTTCAAATCGTGGCTCCACCACTGGCTGTGGCCTTGGGTAGCTGACTTTTCGTCTCCGTGCCTTGGGCTCTTCTTCTGTCAAATAAAGGTAATATTCCTTCCTTCCTCATGGGCTGTTTGGAGGCCAATACTGGTAAAACACTAGTGTGGTATCTGGCACATAGTAAACAACAAGTATTAACTATTACCAGTTTTTGAATGTATGACTAATAATTGGCTCCATCAGTTGAGGAAGCCTAAGAGAGGAAATCCATTGTAATCCTCTGGATTTGAAATTATGTCACCCCTGGTTATACTGGGGGTGACATAATTGTGAAAATATGTCATGGACTAGAGAAAGGACCCTCAGATTTAGATGGGGTTATTTAGGTCATCAATTGCATGTACTGAGCCCCTACTATACACAGTATGATGCAAAAATAAATTCTCCCTGTTCTTAAGACATTTACCTTTTCAAAGAACAACAGGGAAATCTGAAATGGCAGAGAATAATTTGGAAAAAACAAAGATGCATAGAAGGATGACGTGAAGACATGTGGACTGGACAGATGCCCAGGAATGCCTACTGTGTGCACGGCCTGTGCTGGATGTAAGAGAGACCTCAAGACTCATCGAGTAGCATCTCTGTGCTACGACATTCGTAGACACTCGATAAATACCTGATGGTTGATGAGTGGATGTAAAGGGCCATCTGGGAGTTTCCTGCAAGAGGTAGTTTTAAGGCTGAATGTTCCCAGGAATTCTCAGTGATTCCCCAACCTGCCTGATGAACAGGGGCACTTATTAAATATGCTGTTTCTCGGGCCCCACCCCAGACCCTCTGAATCAGAATCTCTGAGGGAGGGGCCTGGGAGTGTGAATATGCTCATTCACCCTCAGCCCCCAGGTGGTTCTTATCACCACGGAAGTCTGAGGAACACTGACAGCAAAGATAAAGATGAGCATTGGCCTTCACCAGCCCTGAGCTGTACCCTGAAGAGTCCTCCCAAGTAGCTGAGATGACATTGCTCCTTCTCAGAACCTCACAAGTGTCCTGTTTGTTCCTCTTCCTGCCCCAGGAAAGGAGATCTGCTACAAACCTTTCAGCTGCTTTTCCGATGAAAAACCATGGACCAGGATCTTTCAGCGGCCTTTAAAGTTATTTCCCTGGTCTCCCAAGGACATTGACATCCACTTTCTTCTGTATACAAATGAGAATCCAAATGACTACCAAGTAAGAGGGGCATAGAATGACCGCATGGTGGGGGATTTGGGCGCCCACACTGGAGCCTTCACATGGTTGTCTGAGGAATAATTCACTGCCTTGGAACTTTTCACATGACGCTCCCTCACCAGTGTTAGACTTATAGTCATCTTAGCTCTCGGGATCATAAATCCCTTCGAGTATCTGATGAAATCTATGGGCGCCCAACCCGGAAACGGACACATTCACACACTTGTGCACAGAACTGCAGGGCTTCCCAGGATTAGAACCCTGTTTGGGGAGGAAGCGGGTGTGAGCAGCTCGTATGGAGAAACCCAGACCTATGTATCCCTGAGAGGGTCTGGCTTCTTTCCGAGCCAGGCAGTGGAGGGAGCGTAGCCCCTAAGAGGGTAGGGATAGGGGGATGTAAATCCTTCCTCAGGAGCTAGAAGGGGAACAGGGGACATTTAATGACAAAGGAGAAATTTGGGGACACTTGGAGCAATCTTCAGTTCCCAGAAGGCCTGCCAGGTGGAGGCCATCAGGCTTCCTCCAGGTGCTCAGAAGTGAACAGGAAGGACTTGCTCAGAACTCAAGCAGCTCACAGCTCTGACCCCAAACCAAGTTTGAGGGAGCAGGGTGTCTGTCTATAAGGTCCCCGAGGTCACCTACTGTCGGATTCTAGGTGACAAACTACCCACCCAGAGTCCCCATTTAAAAAAATAATTTTTAAAAATAAAATATATTTTATGCAAAAAAAAAAAAAAAAAAAAAAAAAGTCCTGAGAAGGGACTCATAGGCTTCCCCAGATGGCCAAAGAGGTCCTGGCACAGAAAAGCTGAGGAACCCCTGGGCCAGAAGCATCAGGCATGAGGGGAGATGCACCTCAACGGAGCAGGAAGGGTTAAATGCATAAAATAAAAAACATTGGATTAAAAAGGACACTAATTATACTGGAAAACAGTTATCAGAACATTTACAAAGATAAATATGGGATATAGTAATATGTGTGCTGCTTTATTATCTCACTAAATAACAAGGTCTGGGGCCGCTCTAATAACTTCTGTAACTTTAAATAGTAATGGGTACCGATGATATCTTTAAGTACCTGTAACAACTGTAATATAAACAGAAAACATCTGCCACCTCTACTGGTGACAGTGTATCGCTAAGTCTGCTATGTTTTTTGCTCAATTTCACAATTAACAAAAACGCTACATTCCAGTATAGAAAAATCAATAAACTTGGACGTTCTGAATTCTATCCTCCAACCCTAAGTCAGGAACTCCTGTTCTAGCCTCACCCAACTTCTTGGGAGTTGAATCTGTCACCTTGGTCTTACGGGAATGGGCTCTAATGGGTCTGTGGCTTGGAAAGGCCAACATTCAAATTCATCTTTTCTAATTTAACCAGTGGATCAATGTCACTGACCTAGCCACCATCGAGGCTTCAAACTTCCAGCTGGACCGCAAGACGCGCTTCGTCATCCACGGCTTCCTAGACAAGGGGGAGGAGGACTGGATAATTGACCTGTGCAAGGTAGGCATTCACCCTCCTCACCTGGTGAGAGCAGCGCCCAGCACATGGAGGCAAACGCCGCATCCCCTGAGGCTGGGAAAGGATAACTTCCCAGGAGAGACGGGTCCATCCTAAAACCACTGAGGAAAACTCGGGTTCTCATGGGTACCCAATGTCAAGTTCTCCCAACCCACGAACCTCTAGTCAAACATCTCCTTATGAGGCTGAAAAGACCCAGAGTCCAATCAGAAAGTCCCAGAGGTGGAGACAACAGCAAATTACCTGGCGTTTGTCTCTGATGGTTTATCTAAAACCCTTGTATGTCATAAAAAATACTTTACCCCCCGCAGCACTACTATCCAAAAGCATTTGCTGTGATGATGGAAATGCTCCATAGCTGCACTACCCGGATCAGGAGCCACTGGCCACCTGTGTTTACCGACCACTTGACTTGTGGCCAATGTGACCAAAGAACTGAATTTTAAATTTTATTTCATTTTAATTAACTGTAAAGTGCCACATGTGGCTCGTGGCCACAGTATTGGACAGTGCAGCTCTATAGTGATCATGAATATTAGTAATGAATTATTATTCATACCACCCATTTCCTGAGCACTTACTGTGAGTCTGGCATTGTGCTAATCATTCCACAGTCCTTGTCCAGTTTAACCCTCCCAGCCACGCTGTGAGGCAGGCACAGTTATGGTTCTCATTTTATAGATGAAGAAATTGAGGCAAAGAAAACTTCAGTACTTGCCCAAAGTTGAATCCAGAGGTGGAATGCGAAACGAGGTCTTCTGTCCACAAGACACCACAATCCCGTGTGTCTACAGCTTTAGCCTGTAGGAGGTGCCCACGGCACGGCTCTTAGAGGCTTAAGCTGCACTGGGATAAGACCTCGAGCAGCTTCTGTCGGAGCGCTCTTTGTTCCTCTTGGTCTGGGGTTTCACACGTGCCCCCTGAGTTCCAGAGGGAGGCTACGCGGACCTGGAAACTGGAGAGCCGAGGGTATGTGGTCCACCATGATGTCTTGACCCCCCAGCCAACCACTCCCAACTTCAAAATGCAGTCCAGGACCTCCCCAAATGAACAAAGGATATAGTGTAGCCCTTTCTGATGTTTCTTCCCTCCAGCCCCCAAGGGACCAGTATCTGTGCTTGGGTCACACTACATGATACAAAAGATGCAAGTATCCAAGAGAGTTGTCTCCTACCTCGGTCTAAATTTCATCTTATTAAACTTGTCCCTCAATACTTTATATCTCCCATCAAAGCATTTTTGGGAACATAAAAGCAGCCTCTCTGTGGCTTCAACTATCTAGTATAAGGGTCTGCAAACTTTCCTGTAGAAGAGCAGGTAATAAATATTGTAGCATTTGTGGGTCATATGGTTTCAGCTCATATGGCTTCTGTTGTAGCTACGAGGCAGAGGTGAACAATATGTAAACAAATGGGTGTGGCTGTTTGCAATAAAACTTCATAAAAGCAGTTAGCAAACTACTACCCGAGTGGATTTGGCACTCGGGTAGTAGTTTGCTAACCCCTGACCTCATAAGTCATCTTTCTGACCTGGTTGTGTCAATGACCATCTGTAAAACCTTAGACAAGTCACTCTGTTCCAGGCCTCAGTTTCCACATCTGCTAAGTGGGAGTAAGTATACCCAGTTCACAGCACTGTGGTATGGATCAGGACGAGTGTGAGGAATGTTAAAGTTCTGACACAAGCTAGATGCTTGACGGTTGTGAATGCCTATCTGTGGAGTGTGCAACCCGTGGCTGTTAATAAACTGGTTTCTCCCTCATGTTTGTCTTTCCCAGAAAATGTTTAAAGTGGAGAAGGTGAACTGCATGTGTGTGGACTGGAAGCGCGGGGCCAGGACAGGATACACCCAAGCTGTCCACAACACTCGGGTCGTGGGAGCGGAGATAGCTTACTTAATACAAGGGCTGTCGGTAAACCCCTGCCTGGGCCACATCCTGTGGGTAGGGGGCAGGGAGAGGGGCAGGCCAGCACTCCGTGGCACCCAGGGGCAGCCTGGGGACCCATGGGTAGAGGCAGAGCCTGAAAGCCAGGAGCCCAAGAAGGGCCTTTGCTACATGAAGCTGCAAACTTCCTCCCTCCGGGGTTGTCCTGAAGATCCCTAGCTGTGGGGCCTGAGGCAGACTAACCTCTTCAAGCCTCAGTTTCCCCTTTTGAAATAAGCCTTCCTTGCAGGCTGTTCTGGGAATTGTAGAGCAGGCTGGGCTGCCCTGAAGTTCTCAGCCCAGATGAGTCTTCGCTCTCAGGGAAGGTCCCTTACAGCCTCCAGGAAGGTCGAATCAGGAGAACCCCAGAGCCGGGCCCATTACCACGTTCTGCACTGGCCCAGCCCCTGCAGGGGACGAGGGGAAGGAGGTCTGCGGTGGGCTGCGTGTGGGAGCCGGCAGAGCACTGCCAGTCCCGGCCGAGGCAGCCTGCAGGTGACGTGCTGGCCGCTGGTCAGCACCGTTACCCCGCGCGCCAGCCGGACCCCGGGACCTGCAGACTGTGGCCAGCCAGGGGCCGGGTCGTGCTGTCCTAGGCGGCGGCCTGGAGCCGGGGGTCGTTCCTCCCGAGTTTCCAGCCTGGGTCCTGCCCCGATCCCCGCTCCCCGGGAGCCGGCGCGTCCCCACCCGGTGCTCTGGGACCTGATGCTCCTTCCCTCCGCAGACCCAGCTGGGCTATGGCCCCGAGAACGTGCACCTCATCG
The DNA here is from genome assembly GCF_005190385.1 of Monodon monoceros. NCBI lineage: Eukaryota > Metazoa > Chordata > Mammalia > Artiodactyla > Monodontidae > Monodon > Monodon monoceros. The sequence goes on from NW_021703781.1 coordinate 68,445,373, forward strand.
GCCACAGCCTGGGCGCGCACACGGCCGCTGAGGCAGGCAGGAGGCTGGGGGGCCGCGTGGGCAGGATCACAGGTAGGGGCGCTGGGCCGGGGTTGGGGGCGGGCGCCGGCCCAGCCAGGGAAGCAGGCGGTAGAAGGAGAGACCCGCGCATTTCCCATGGCCAAGGGCGCCCCTTCCGGTCCTCCTGGAACTGGTTTTAGGTGGTGCGGGGGACTTAAAAAATAATCGTTCATATATTTTCATGTGTACTCGAAAATACACGATTGTAAGCAAAAATACATTTGTAAAAAATGAAAAATATAACACATTAAACTCATGACTTCAGGGTTATTACTGCTAGAGTATGGCAAAGTTTTTAAAAAAGTGAGCTGATTTTTGAAAAAAATCAATTCATCAGTTCCACAAATATTTATTGAATGTCTTCACTGTGCCAGGACAGGCAGAAAATGAAAGTGACTAGCTGGGACCTGCCATAGGAGGTGCTCAGTAAAGAATGAATGGAGGAAGGAAGGAACACTAGGCAGAATGAATACACAGACATAGACACAGACAACCATTTGGTGCACCACATCAGTATGTAACTTAGGCAAACTCTTCAAGTCAACATTTAATGAACGCGTCTGTTGCTCTGGGCACCAGGCTAGGCTTCGGGTGAAGGATAAAGGGTATTTTTCAGTTTGCAATGTCCTTTCTCTTAGATCTTTCCATGGGATTTTCACAGTAACCCTGCCAGGGGAGTTACTGTTGTTATCCCCACTTTCCAGGTGCAAGGAGGACAGGCTCCTGGCCTTGAGCAGCCAGCACTAGATGTAGGTCACTGAGTCCTGAGTGCCCTGCTCCTTCCACCTCCTGCTTGTCTTTGAAGATGAACTGGGCACAGCCCCTGCCTCAGGAAATCCACAGCCTAGTGCAGGAGGCAGACAGCTAAGTAGACAAATAAAAGCCAAAGCAGAATTAACGAATGCAAAAGAATCCTATGCAATGAGGAGGGAATGACCCAAGAAAGGAGAGGCTACACTTTCCATGAAGAGGTTGTGTTTGAGGGGGTCTTGGAGGGGAGAGAGATTCGGGGAGAGTGCGAGGGAGCGAGCAGCAGGCCGGGGGCCATGACCGCAGACGCAGGGGAATGGGCCGTGCAGGGCTCGGAGACTGTGGAGGAGCTGGGCCGGGCCCGGGAGCTCAGTCTTGGAGGGCAGTGGCCAAACAGAACGTGTGTGAGGGAAGAAAGGAAAAGGGGGACAAGGGGAGCAAGGGCACCATCCCGATCTTCCATGACGCCAGGCAGTGGGGATTTCTGGATGTCCTGTGACAGGCAACGACCCCACTGGCAGCCTTTCTGTCCCAGCCTCTCTCCCAAGCAGACCAGGACCTACAGACTCAATTCTCCAAACTATGACTGCTGGGGCGTGGGGTCCTTCGCCCAGGAATCCGCATGGCTTTGCGTGCACAGGGTTTAGATCCCGGGTGGTCTTAGAGCGCGGCCTCCCTGTCCACCTCCCCCTTCTTAGGGCTGGACCCGGCACAGCCATGCTTCCAGGGCACGCCAGAGGAGGTTCGGCTGGACCCGTCCGATGCCATGTTTGTGGATGTGATTCACACGGATTCTGCTCCCATAATCCCTTTCCTGGGTAAGTTCCTCACCCCACCTCTCAGGGACCAGGGCTGTAACTGATGAGAGCAGGTCCAGGCATGTGCCCCCTGCCACCCTCCCCCACCTGCACACACATACCACGGGGTGGTATTCAAAATGGTTAACCAACCAGTCAAAACGGGTGTTTGGGCACCAGCCAGTCAAAACGGGTGTCAGCCACAAACAAACAGTCAGTTCAGTGCCAGTGATATCAGCCTGAGGCCCCAGGTAGGACGAAAGACTTCTATAACCTGTGGAAGGCTCACTCAGTCTCCAAACCCTGCATCCTTCCCTAGTCTGTCAGTATCCAGAGTGGGATTTATTATTGATGTTTGACCTGTACTTGCAAAATGCAAAGGTAATCTTTGCATAGTTTTTTCTTCTTTTGTCAAAGCTTTGCTTACAGTTTGTTTTGTTGGAGATTAAATATAGCCCTTAACTGAATTCTTCTAAAATTAACATTCTTTTTTCAACATTTTCTTGTATAACCACTCATGAAATGTGCCAATAAAAGGTATGGTTTTGATGATCCTATCACTTATGGAGTGTTTACCATGTGCTGCATTGAACATTTTGCATACATTAGCTCATCAATCGTTGTAACAACCCTGAAAAGTGGGTATTGTTCTTACTACTTCATAGCTGAGGAAACTGAGGCTCGACAAGGTCAAGTAATTGATCAAGTAATTGTCAAGATCACAGATGTGTAAGAAGAACCAGGATGTGATCACAGGTCTATGTGCTTCAAAATCCAAACCACCTAGCCATTATGCTGTGGTTCTCAATATAACAACAAAGTTTATGTGGTCTCAGTTAACACTATAATGTAGAAACCAAAATTTTAAAATGAATAAAGTAATAAAAAGTGCACCAGCCCTGCCCTGACATGTGTCTTCTGGTGCATAATGGTAACAGGACACCGATGATGGTATCGTTGTTGTTCAGGGCCTCCTCCTTTCTTTTTTTTTTTTTTTTTTTTTGTGGTACGCGGCCTCTCCCGTTGCGGAGCACAGGCTCCAGACGCGCAGGCTCAGCGGCCATGGCTCACAGGCCCAGCCGCTCCGCGGCATGTGGGATCTTCCTGGACCGGGGCACGAACCCGTGTCCCCTGCGTCGGCAGGCAGACTCTCAACCACTGCGCCACCAGGGAAGCCCTCTCCTCCTTTCTTGTCTTGCCAAGTGCTCATCTGAGAACTTCCGCAGAGCCAGAGACAGGGTGGCTGCACTGTGGGGAGAAGTTGCCAAGAAGGCTCTTCCTCCCATTGGAAGGAGCTGAACGCTCTTCATGGCCACCACCTGACTCTGGGACCACTTCCCTCCCACTCATCTCTGCGGCCAATGTTTCAGGTTTTGGAATGAGCCAAAAGGTGGGCCACCTGGATTTCTACCCAAATGGAGGAAAGGAAATGCCTGGATGTCAGAAAAATACCCTGTCAACCATCATCGATATAAATGGAATATGGGAAGGTATGTAAATGAGGGAAGCAAGACAGCAGCTGCTCCACCTGGGGAGAAGGCAGGTGGTGTGGTCTGTGCTGGGCATTTTCACAGCAGTGGCACGAGATAGTTACTCTGATCAGCCCCATTTTACAGATGAGGAAATGGGGTCAGAAAAGTGATAAAACTTGCCCAAGGCCACCTTATATTTAAGCCCAATTTCTGGCTGCAAAGTCCGACCCCATGCCCAGCCTGCGCCTTCTCCCCCTTAGCAGGATGCTGAGACATGGGCTGCACTGGCACATCAGTTAGGACCCAGCTTTGCCTTTGGCCCCCATCCTTCCTTCAGTGCAGGCTCCTTGAAGATCTGCAGAGCATAAGCAAAGATTTGGAGGGTTTTGACTTTCTTGCCATTTGCTATTGTCAGGTGCTAGGGATGGAAAGGGACTGAGCTGGTAAGAAGACGATGGGGGGAAGGGGGAGGACGGACGTGCCCTGTGGGTTTGAGGGGCACGTGCATGGAGGCGGAGGCCTGGGGGTCTGGGGGACGAGCCTTGTACGTGTCTCCATTTATCTGAGAGAGCAGGCTCAGTACCCCTAATGTTAGGTGACCTAAAGTACCATCTCCATTAGCCGTCCCTTGTTCTGGCCCGGGGCTATTCCTGTTGCCCCTCCCCTGAGAACAGGCGTCACTCTCCTCCCTAAAAGTGGAGGCTTTGAGTCTGTGATCGTCTCATTTTAGTCTTTATTTTTTCTGAGTGGGGAGTTCCCCGAGGCCAGGGGCTGTGGCCTGGGCGACCCGGGCTCCTCAGGACCCTGCGCAGGGCCTGGCGCAAAGCAAGCTCTGTGTGCAGCTTGTTACCTTGAGCTGAGCGGCCTTCCGTGGCATTTTAGTCTTGCATGTGCTTCATGTGAAAGAGCAGAGTCGATAAAACAATAGCCAACATCCACCGACAGTCGGTGGAGCTTTCCACCTCCTCTCTGCTCAGCACCAGGTAACTCGAGGGAGGGCTGCTTGGCTGATCTGATTTCTGAAAGAACACCAGAGTCACAGTGAGGGCTGCCCCCTCTCAGATGGGATGAGCAGGGCACACATAATAGGAAGGAGCCCAGGTTTAATTAGAGAGGTGACCGGTCGCTGGAACGTGCTTCTGTTGTGTGCGTGCCGAGTCACCCTGGCCGCTGAGGAACAATTACATCCGCTTGCTTCTCTAACATGGAATCCCTGGGCAGCAATTTTGGATGAAAGAGACAGTTAACTTCGAAACAGGTCCTATTGTCTGGTAATGATTGTGGTGTGGGGTGCGTGGGACTGGGGGGCTATGGAGAGCTAATCCCCCAAGCACAAAGTGCAACATTCCTTTCCCCACGGGTGGCGGATGAAGCCCAGCAGACCCCCCAGCAGTGGTCCCCAGGTATGCCAGGGTCACTGTGGATCACCCCACGGGAAGTTTGTACCTAGTAGCTGGAGACAGGAAAAAACAATTTCCCAAACAAGAGGACTTTGGTTTAAAGAGAAAGACTGTAAATAAAATGCAGTGAAAGAGTAGCCAGAGGCCATGGTGACCTTGCTCTCCATTGCTTTTACCTTATGCCTGGAGGAGTAAGAAGGAAGAATTTCTCAGCCTGAGACCATAGACAGAAAAGCTTGGTTCACACAAAAGGTGAAGTATGATATATCTCTAACCAACGCCCCCCACTCCCCCAAGCCTTCGTTATTCATTTACGTTACATGCCTGGCCCCCGAGGATTAGACAGAGGTGCTTGTTAGACCTTCTCACTCCCTAACACTTGCCTAGCCCTGAGGGGGACCACCCCAGAAAATGGACAGTGCCGGGGAGAGGAAAGCGACTCCAGCCAACCACCACTACTAAACAAGCCCCCAGCTTTTCTACTTGCCCCAAAGTATGTCAAGGTCAATGACAGAAATTGTGAATTGTGACCAAGGTGTTCAGGGGCACCAACACCCACCTGTGAAATGCAGAGATGATTCCTCGCTGGGTCAGAATGGTTCGGGCTTCAAAAGTTTAATGCATCTTGTTAGCGCCCTTGGCCTTTGCCTTCTCAGGAACCTAAGACTTTGTGGCTTGCAATCACCTAAGAAGCTACAAGTATTACTCAAGCAGTATCCTCAGCCCCGATGGCTTCCTAGACTACCCTTGTGCGTCCTACAATGAGTTTCAGGAGGTAGGTCACACCAGGGGCCCAGGGAAGTTGGTGGTGATGGTGGTGTTGTCCCTTTGGCTTGGAACAGAGCAGAGATGTAACTCCGCGGCTAATGAAAGGAGGCACTAGAAATGCTGAGGCTTACAGAGCCTTCCTCCCAGGAATAGGATGGGCAGGAGGGGGACAGCAGACTTGAACTGTGCTGGGCCTTCCCTAGATCCCCAACTTTTCATTCTGGAAAATTCCCAATGTGTGCAAGGATGCATGCATGCATGGATCAGTGGATGGGGGAGAAGGGGTAGAATGGATACATGAATGGAAGGAAGAATAGGTAGATGAGAAGATGGATGAGGGATGGATGTATGTATGGATGGATAGATAGGAGGATGGAAAGGAAAATGGGTGAGTCAAAGACCTACGACTCACAGACAGACTGTTTTCTTTCACTAGAGTGGCTGTTTCCCTTGTCCTGCTGAAGGATGCCCCAAAATGGGGCACTATGCTGACCAGTTTCAGGGGAAAACCAGTGCTGTGGGACAAACCTTTTTCCTGAACACAGGAAGCAGTGGTAACTTTACTCGTAAGTTTCCATTTTACTATTTAAAAATTCTTGCAAATAATTTCAGAGTATCAGCCTTATTAGGACCCTTGGTAGCAATTGACAGAAACTCACCTCCAACCAGTTTAAGCTATAATGGAAAGGCAGTAGAATGGCATTTGTCTTGGATCTCAAGTTCACCCCTTTAACCAAAAATCCTGATCAATGGAATAAAGTACAGTGATTGGCCCAGGCTGGGTCACATGTCCTCCCACCCCAGTGGCAGGAAGGATGGATCCATTAACAGAAGAGGGCAAGGCGGGGCAAAGTCACTGTAAATCAAAAAGTCTTCAGCTAAATACCTCTTCTACCAGTCCCCCTGCACACACACAAGCACGCTGCATTCCTATTGTTGTTTTGCCCAGCTTCTCATTAAAAAAGTACAAGATAGCGAATTGATCAAGATCCTTTTGTTAAAATTAATATCACACGGTAGCCAAATAGAAGAGCAATTATTTTTCAAGGGATTTTTATATTAAAAAAAATGTATATAGCACTTCACTTACAGTATTTCATGTGATCTTCACAATATTTATCATGAAAGATCACGGTTTGTCACTCTCTATAAAGTCTTATATGTATATTCCTTTAACCCAGTCATTCCACTTCTCAGAGTGTACCTTAGGAAAATACTTGCGTGAGAAAGTGCTCAAGGGTGTTCACTGTAGCACTGTTTTTAATACCAGAAGATTGGAGAGAGAAACCTGGATACCCACCAATTGGTAAGCCACCAAATACTGTACAGAACCGCTAAAAAGAAGGCGATAGCTCTATGTGCTGAGGAGAGATCTCTAAGGCATATTTAGTGAAAAGGCAAGCGACAAAACAGCCTGCAACATGTCATGTATCAGTCAGGGTCCCAACAGGAGACAGAACTCATCCAAGTGGCTCAAATGGAGAGATTTTACTGAAAGGCCTCCTGTTAGAGGTGTGGGCAGGGTTAAAGGAACAAGCAAGATTTTCATGTTAAATTTTTACTTACCCATATTCATATTTTCCAAAATTTTATAATAAAATATTTTTCTTTGTAACAAGAAAAAAAAAAAAAAAAAGGCAAGGGATGCTGAGGCCCCCGGAATCTGGTGGCTGTGCAGCTCTCAGAATACAGGGAAGGAGGGAGTTTCTGCCAGACTCATGGTTCTGGAGCAAGGTGGGGGCCAGGGAGATGACACCTGCACCTCTCTCCTCTGGCCTTCTGACCTCCTGCATACACCTCGTATTGGCTAAACCCAGCTAAAAGCCAGCAGCAAGGATCCTGGGGTGGGAGGCAAACATTCTGGAACACAGGGCAGGACTGAGAAAGGGAATCATTCTGGGGTGGGGATGGGTGGAACGGATAGAGAATAACAGCACATACTACTTAAAGAAGGGAAAAGAAGCCTATATTCTTCTATATACATAGATGTGTGAGAGAAAGAGAAAGAGAAAGCTCTAGATCAGCCTATCTCAACCTCATACTACTGACATTTGGGGCTGGATAATTCGTTGTTGTAGGCGTCTGTCCTGTGCATTGCAGTTTGTTTAACAGATCCTTGGTCTCTATCCATTAGATGCCAGTAGCTCTCCACACCCACCCCACCTCACCCCCAGTGTGATAACCAAAGAAGCCTCCAGACATTGCCAAATGTCCCCAGGGAGGCAAAATCTCCCCCTGATTGGGAACCACTGGACTTGATTAGGTATAGAGACCAAAGTGGTGACATCAGGGAAGGACCTGGGATGCAGGGCAGGTAGATGGGGTGCTGATGAAGGTTGTTTCTTTTTTTAATTTATCTGGGTTGTTTTTCTATTGAGAATATGTCCGTTGCATGTGAAAATAGCACTAAACTAAAAGAACAGTAGGTGATTTATCCAAACATTATAGCCACAAGCATATCCCTCTCCCTGTGGCCTTTCTGGGGATGGCCAGTGATGTGTACCCAGGGTACACAGGTGCAGTAACCGGCTGCCCTGCATCCATCAGGGCACATACGTTGCTGTATCGACAAGAGATTGTGCTGAAGTATAAGATTTACTTCCTCTGGAGTCCCTCACCCCCACTTAGAATCTGAATCCCAGGACCCCAAACCTTGCTTAAGGAAATCATTACTCACATTCACCCTTACCTCTCATCCGCGGGGGACGTAGAGCTTGGAACAAGGCTGCGTCCACGGGGTCATTCTTTTCAACAAGAGGAGTTATTTGAATGATTGTATTTCTTTCAACAGGTTGGAGATATAGGGTATCTGTCACACTGGCTGGAAAAAAGAAAGTGAGTGGGTACATCAAGATTGCTTTGTATGGAAGTAATGGAAACTCAAAACAATATGAAATTTTCAAGTAAGTTTGATAGTAAAGTGAAATGACCATACTTTCCATAATAGATTCTTCATACCAGATTGGGTATAAACTGCTTTATAAATCTAGCCATCTGTTATACAGAACCATTGAATCCTGGAATGTCAAACCTGGAAAGAAGGCTTAGCATCTGGTTCAATCACCCCATTTTACACACGAGAGGAGTGAGGCCCAGAGGGGGAACGGGCTATTTAAAATGAGACAAATGCTAACTCCTTTTGGATTGTCAGTCGTTGCTTCCTGACTTAGGTTTTATGAAAATCAAATTCTCCTTAGGCCAGGCACGTTTGTATGGCAACTCCCTTCCCGGCAACACACACACAGGAAGCCTGAGGCCAGCTTCTCGTTGCTGTGGTAACCTCAGCACCTGCTTCTGCTGGACATATGAGGTACTTGGTAAATGTGTGTTGGATGAATGCATAACCGTGCTGTAAAAATAGATTCTGGTTTTTGCACGAACTTTTACTTAATAATTTTCGTGTTAAGTTAAAATTCTTTGACAACTTCCTGTGCTACATATGAGGGGCTAACAAATGACCTCGGCTGACCCACAGGCATCTTCTAACATAAGACGTTGCATTAATATAGTCCTGCAGTGAACTAATAGGGCTAATACACCACCCCAAATGTTTAACTTCCCTCTAGGGACAAACTAAGACAGTGGAAATCTAGAGTCCAGTATTTTTTAAAGGTCTGTTCTTCACAAATACATTTGTGTTTTAGCAGCCCCTGGATGTGCATGAAGTCATACAACCTATTTGCAGAAAACCAGGAACAGCAGCGTTGTTTGAAGAAAAAATAAATTGCTGTCATCCTATGTATTTTTATATCCAGCTGATATAACATTTTCTGTCTATGTTTTCAGAGGATCCCTCCAACCAGATGCAAGTCATATGCATGAATTCATATATCCAGCTGATATAACATTTTCTGTCTATGTTTTCAGAGGATCCCTCCAACCAGATGCAAGTCATATGCATGACATTGATGTGGACCTCAATGTAGGAAAAGTCCAGAAGGTCAAGTTCCTCTGGAACAACAATGTGCTAAATCTCTTCCGGCCCAAACTGGGGGCTTCCCGAATTACAGTGCAAAGTGGTGAAGACAGGGCTGAGTGAGTATCTTTCATTCCATCTAAGTTTTATTTTCTATATTTAGCTATCAATGTATTCACCAATCCATCCATGCGTCCAATCACCCACCTACCTACCCATCTAGGTATTCATCGACTCATCCATTCGTCCAGCCCTTTCTGCTCATCCACTTACCTATCCACTTATCCATCCAGCCATCTCTCCAGACCTGTCTCCTCACCCTTCTGGCTGTTCAGCCATCCGTCCATTCATCTACCCAACTCTTCATCTCAACTCTCCATCTATCCATCCAATTTACTTTGAAAAATCAATCATTTTCCTTAAGCCAAATTCAACTTGACAGGAGCAAGGCCTCAGTGGTAAGGCATCGATTCAAGAACCAGGCAAATATGAAACTCTTTTACCTTAAGCAATAAGGAAGACATGTGCAGTACTTGTAGGAAATCTCTGAGTTAATTTCAGCTGGGGTGCAGGTATTAATGTAAATTGTTTTGTTTGGAGACTATGGCATGTGTTGGGATCTAGCTTATAGGGGCAAGCTCTTCTCATTCGGAGGGAATAGAATCTTACTTGGTAGGAGTTGGGAGAGTACCTAATTGTGTTTAAAATATGGAAACTCCTAACTGTGTTTAAAATATGATCCACCTTAAAAGGAGATCCTCATTGCTAAGCCCCAAACCCCCTAGACTTTGAAAATCTTTGGTCTGACCACTGATTCATTCTCAGCTCATTAAAAGCCCAAGGAGGGGAGGAGGTTCTTTGAGTGGATTTGCTGGGTGAGAGTCACTTGGACTCTGCCTGGTGTAGCAAAAAGCTTTTCAGTCAGAGAGGTCCGAATCCCAGCGAGTGGGCCAAAAGCCATTTACTCATCTGAGGTCACACTTCCACGAGCAAACGAGCCTCATGCTGGAAAGGTTTTCTTCCACAGGTATAATTTTTGCAGCAGCGACATGGTGCAAGAAGACGTTTTACAAACTCTGTACCCTTGTTAAAAATGTGGTGGCCTCAGAAGACCTAAATAGACATTTCTCCAAAGAAGATATACAGATTGCCAACAAACACATGAAAGGATGCTCAACATCATTAATCATTAGAGAAATGCAAATCAAAACTACAATAAGGTATCGCCTCACACCAGTCAGAATGGCCATCATCAAAAAGTCTACAATAAATGCTGGAGAGGGTGTGGAGAAAAGGGAACGCTCTTGCACTGTTGGTGGGAATGTAAATTGATATAACCACTATGGAGAACAGTATGGAGGTTCCTTAAAAAACTAAAAATAGAACTACCATACGACCCAGCAATCCCACTACTGGGCATATACCCTGAGAAAACCATAATTCAAAGAGTCATGTACCAAAATGTTCATTGCAACTCTATTTACAATAGCCAGGACATGGAAGCAACCTAAGTGTCCGTCAACAGATGAATGGATAAAGAAGATGTGGCACATATATACAATGGAATATTACTCAGCCATAAAAAGGAACGAAACTGAGTTATTTGTAGTGAGGTGGATGGACCTAGAGACTGTCATACAGAGTGAAGTAAGTCAGAAAGAGAAAAACAAATACCGTATGCTAACACATATATATGGAATCTAAAAAAAAAAAAAAAGAAAAAGAAATGGTTATGAAGAACCTAGGGGCAAGACGGGAATAAAGATGCAGACCTACTAGAGAATGGACTTAAGGATACGGGGAGGGGGAAGGGTAAGCTGGGACAAAGTGACAGAGTGGCATGGACATATATACACTACCAAACGTAAAACAGATAGCCAGTGGGAAGCAGCCGCATAGCACAGGGAGATCAGTGCTTTGTGACCACCTAGAGGGGTGGGATAAGGAGGGTGGGAGGGAAGGAGATGCAAGAGGGAAGAGATATGGGGACATATGTATATGTATAAGTGATTCACTTTGTTATAAAGCAGAAAGTGACACACCCTTGTAAAGCAATTATACTCTAATAAAAATGTTAAAAAATAAAGGAGAATGATAAAAAAAAATGTGGTAGCCTCTTTATCTTTATGATAATAAAATTTTTAATGGGCTTGTTTTGATGTTGAAGTATTAGTTTGATCTTGAGGTGTTAGTTTGACATTCTCTATGTTCTGGGGTCACATTTCAGAAAAGATTTGGGGGGCTGGAACCACTTGGCCACAGGTAATGCCTAGAACATCCCACTGGTCCGCCTCTGCCACCATCTCTCTCAGGGCACTTGGTGTGGCCTGTCCTAATGTATTTTATATCCTTAGACAGTGAAATTCTGTCCTGTTTGAAAAGGTTGCTTCCACACATTGCCCACTCAGCTTTCAGCATCCTGCGGGAGAGAGCAGACCCCATGTGAGAGCAGCCTGTGGCATGAGTGACAAGCTCTGAGCATTATTTAGGTGAAACCTGCCTGCACCATGGAGGAAGGGCTTTAAAATAAGTTACTACAGGGCCTCCCTGGTGGCGCAGTGGTTGAGAGTCCGCCTGTCGACGCAGGGGTCACGGGTTCGTGCCCCGGTCCGGGAAGATCCCACGTGCCGCGGAGCGGCTAGGCCCGTGAGCCATGGTCGCTGAGCCTGCGCATCCGGAGCCTGTGCTCCGCAACGGGAGAGGCCACAACAGTGAGAGGCCCGCGTACCGCAAAAAAAAAAAAAGTTACTACATGCACACGGCACAAAATGCAAACAACGCAGAAGAGCGCTCATACACCGGGTACTTTCCTTCCAGCCTTGCCCTCGGGCCTCTCAGTTCCTCTTCCCAGAGACAACTTGAGTTTTTTCCAGAAACATTCTATGTATAAATATTCATGTACCCATCTCGCACACCCCAGCCCCACCCCACCATTTTTTTTTTTTCTCAAACAAATGGAAGCATACAACACGCACCGTTCTCACCTTGCTTTTTTCACTAACGGTAATTTTGATATTATTCTCTAATGGTCCAGAAAGGGCTTCTTCATTCTTTGTGTGGCTTCACAGATTCCACTGAGGGATGTGATGTGGTATGTTTGTCCCTGCTGATGGACATATAAAATTTTCCTCTTATGAATATTCATGCAACTACTATCCTTTTATGATATTCTAACATGATACAAATTTGTCTAAGAAATGTTTAGGATGTTTATTTTGATCAGTATTGCCAAAGTACAGTCCAATTTACACTCCAACCAACAACACGGTAGGTTGAACTGTAAATTCAAATTGCCGCTCTTGGGGGCCCAAAAATTCAAATATTGACAATTTCATATGGTTTGTTCTAACATGAGAGTGTTTTGCACCCTCACCAATGTGGTAAATTGTCAAACCTTTTGTCAATTAGGCGCTAAAAGTGCTTTTCCCTATGTTGTAATTTGTGTTTGTTTTGTTATGAATGAGAGTGAACATCTTTTCAGTGTTTAATGGCCTTTTGTATTTCTTTTTCTGTGAATTGTCCAAACTGTGTGTCAATTTTAGGCATCTTTTTGATGTAATTTTTACTTTAAAGAACTGTTTAATATTAAGAAAATTGCAATGTTCTGTCGTACGCAGATATTCTCCCCAACTTACCCCTCTTCCTGGGAGAAAACCAGAAAGCTAGTGGGAGGGCCTGGAGCAGGGCCTACACCCCGACCTGGGCCCCAGCTCATACAAAGATTCTGCACATGCTGTAACCCAGGGGCTGCCCGGAGGGCTCCCCCCACCTTACCTCGCACCTGGTTAGCGCTAGGTTTCGGCTTTCCTTCCTGAGCAGGATAGAGCCTCAGCCTGCGTGGTCTTCTTTCAAGGCCAATGAGCGGGTAGGAGTCTGTGCTGAGCTCTTGGGGGGCTTGGTGCCACAGCAGGCAGAGCTGCTGGGGCCTGTGCAGAGTGTGGCCCTTCCAGGCTGGCCTCCTGCCCACTCGTGGCCTCCCAATAGCTCCCAGCTGACCTGCTCACTCATTCCTGGGGCCCCAGTGAGTAAACAGGCTGGTGGGAAGATGAGGGAGGCACTTTCAGGGCCTAGGATGGCAGTGGAGGGCACACCTGTTGGGCAGAGTGGGAGTATCCATCCACTGCTCGATTCTGAGAATCCAGAAATGGCTTCACTGAGCAATTCTGTGAATGGCGTCATGGCCACAGGGACTGGGGCTTGAGGAGAACAGCAGGTGAGTCAGCCCCTGAGTTTCCGAGAATGAGGCCAGAAGGAGCCCACCCTTCCCTTTACAGGAATGCCTCGAATTCACAGCAGAACCAAAGTGCCTGAGCTCAATACTTCGGGGGTTTTCTTTCATTCTTCTTTTTTCTTTATGTTTTCTAAATTTTTTTTCTTGAAGCCCTATACAGCATGTAAAATCTCGACCTGGTGCAGTGAAATAGGTCTTTGTCTGAGACCTTCTAGACTTCCTAGATCTCTGTAAAACTAATATAAATTATAGAACAGAGGTTCTCGGCCTTGGCCCCAGCTGTCTCTTTCCCTGTACTACGTGGGCTGGCTTCTTCACTTCTCAACCTCAGCACACCTGGGAATAACAGTATCCCTCCCTCACAGGGCGGATGTGATGATTAAATAAGACAAAGCATGCATAGCACTCAGTACAGTGCCAGGCACATGATAAATAGCCAATAAATGAGGCAGGAGGGGCAGGGAAGCCTGAGCTATTCTTTAAGAGTAACAGAGACACCAAGGACAGGACTGAAGACAAGAACAGCCTCTGAGAAGGTATTTGAAGTGGACCCAACAAAGGATTTGTATTCAGAATGCATAAAGAAAAGGACAGCCACATAGAAAAGTGGACAAAATGATATGAGCAGTCAACACACAAAGAGACACCTGAATCATAAATGTTTGAGATTCATCTCACTAGTAATTGAGGGAATACAAATGAAATTCTGATTACCCAAAATACAACTTCATCAACGACAGAGAATGAGCGAGGGTCCATATATATCATCATGAATAGATCTCCCAGATGTCCTGTTGAAGAGAAAAGCAAGTGTCAGGAAGATGCCACTTAGATAGAGAGGTTACCATGTAAGTACATTTCTGTTCACAAAATACTACTACTCACTGCAGATGTGGTACAACATATCAAAAGAAGGACGTTTAAAATCCTCTATCAGTGGTGTTATATTTATTTGTCATTACAAAAGGATCTGGAGCAAATATGACAAAATGTTCATCTTTGCTAATTCCAGGTGGTTGTTACAATGGTGTTGGTCAATGTTATTTCTTGGTAGTTTTGATCTTTTATCCAAATTTAGGAGAAAAAGGAGAGAGGGGGGTGGTTTACAATACTTTGGAGTTCGGGACCTGTGGCTAGTAGGAGGGGTCACTGGTGAAAGTTTTCTAAGACCCCAAGATCGTCCCCATCTGTATTTGAATTCAAATCCTGATTTATCTGCAATTGTTCCCAAGACACACAGCAAGAGCCTCTCTCCTCTTACTCATGGGGACTTGTGTCTGTCACATCAAAACTCTCCATCTTCAGTCTTGGACAGTCTTGCCACTTGTCCTCGGTGTCTTGCTGTCATCCCTGTGTCAGTGGCACTACTGATGAGGACCAAACCCAGGGCCTGGCAGCATCTTGCTGGAGCCAGCCGAGACCACCCTTAGGTAAACAGCTTTATTTCTTAGCATTTACCCACCCAGGCACAAACCTTGTAATTCCACAGAGATCTTACTGAACCAAGATGTTACCAGCACCAAAGACGCAATACAAAGCTCTTCGTTAAGAACGGAGCATCTTCATCCTGTCTTCTCAGACTCCATAGGGGAAAAAATAATGTGAATACTTTACAAAGCTATTTCATAAAATGTTATGCTAAATGAACAACAAATTGCTTTTTCTTTTACTAGCTTTTAATGTTAATAGTGCCGTTTATTCCTGACCTTCAGAAATATGAGATATTTTAAATGACAACTTATCTTGCTTGAAAACGCAAGCTACTTTAGACTGCATATTATTACTTATAAGTATAAGCGTGTGCCAGCATCACTCATTTCAGCATCGCATTTGTACCTAACTGATATATATTTCCGTTGACATTTATTGTTCTCCTGCTTATGTGTCAAATTCCTTAATGATGACTCTGACAAAGTTGTTAGCTCGGTATATATAATTTACATTTGCTACCATATAATCGGTGTTATCTATTAGAATGCTATTTGTGACAAATCATGTTCCAAATAAAAATTGAATTGATTTTTCTGTTACTTTAATATTGTGCCGCTCACAGCAAGCCTTTGATTGAATCTGAAACACTTTAATGCCCTGTTTTTGTTTGAGGCAGATCAGAAATGGAGTCTGCCTGATTCACAAATCTAAAACGATTTGTAAAACAACAAAATCAAATTTCAAAAAGCATCTTTATTTTCAAGCCAAGGGAATAAATTTGGTAAAGCTATCATTACAGGGTACACAGCCTAACAACAAAAGCCTCGCATGCACAGTTAATTTCTATGCATCCATTTTCATCTAAATTAGATTTTAACTTTAATGCAGGGTATGAAAAGCCTCTACAGGCCTTTGTTTCTACCTTTTCTCTCAAGCAATTGCAGGCTTTCTCCCGGCTAATCTGAGCTTCACATCACCCTGGTCACTCTCCCTCTTGGCAGTGGGTTTGAGCTACACTTTCAGTTTTCTGGGGTGCATGGGGGTTCTGTTCCCCAGATCTTCCCAAGGGGTCTCTCTCTCAAGAGGGCACTTGCTTGACCCATACTGCTTACAAAATAAATCACTTACAACTAGATCCTGGCTAGCATCAACCCCTTGGGTTAAGTTCTGGTTTAGAGCAAGGGTCAGTGACCTGGGCCCTTGGGCCACCTGGATTTGTACAGACTTCCAGCTAAGAATGGTTTTCACATTTAAATTTTTTTTAACTCAAAGAAATAATCTTTCGTGATACATGAAAATGATATGAAATTAAAATTTCAGTGTCTATAAATAAAGTTTTATTGGAATGCAGCCACACATTCATTTATATGTTGTCTATCACTGCTTTCCTGCTAAAACTGCAGAATTGAGTAGCTGCAACAGAGACCATATGGCCTAAAATATTGACTATCTGGGCCTTTACAGAAAAAGTGTTCAGCCCCCGGTTTAGAAGGAAGGGCTTTAGTGATTTATGTCCTGTTAAAAGGGTGAGCACCTTCAGGGGAAGAGGCTGGGGCAGCACTCAGACAAAATGCTGCATTCATGACAATAAACCTCACAGAAAGCTTTTTCAGACACTGGCTAAGAGATCCTCAGAATGTTCAAAAGTAGGTAAAATGAGGGAAAGGAGGACAACCGAGGAAAACAAAACACCTCCAAACTGCACAAAGCTGCGGATGTGATAAATGTGCACACAAATCGTGAGTCAGAAATGCCCTTAGACAAATAGGTTTTAAAATACTTTACGCGCACGCACCAAAATTGAGTTGAGTTTAAGCAAGTAGGAGTGATTTGGGGTAAACCGAAGCTGGGTTCTGGGAGTGTGGAGGGCAGGGGGATGTCCCAGGCAGACAGAGAGGTCTGGGGAGAGCTGCCCTTGATGTGACCTTCAGCAGAACACAAACCGGAAACAAGGCCTGAAGACCTTGGGGCTGAGTGGCCAGCTCCTCTAGGTCATGGAGTACCTAGTGCATTTTCCTGATGGCTCCCTGGGCTGGTCAGGAAAGGTGGAGAACATGCTTCTTAGCCTTTGGAGAAGCCAGACCCAGTTTGAGTCCAATTATTGACATGGTGCTCTTGTCGGGGATATATATGCCTTTGAAGGAGCCACCTGTATTGTTTTCTGGGAAAAATGGCCCTAAGTGAATTGTTTAACCTCTGTGTGATTCAGTTTCCTCATCTGTTAAATGAAAGTATTTATACTAAGTAATACTAATTAAATAAGCTATTCCAGGCAAAGGACCAGAGTCTGACATAAGCGAGCACATTAGCGGGGCTGCTGCTACAGATTTATTATTGGCCAATTACACCTGTTCTGCCTGCCTCGCAGGGTTAGGATCCCTGGAAGAAAAGTGCAGCAGTGAAAAGGACACTTCAGTAGGGGCCAGGAGCCCTGGTTCTGAACACTTTTCTGTTGAGAACTCACTGTGTGGGCTCATCACGCTCCCACCCACAACCCATGTCAGCTCTAGCAATGTCCCCAAGACCCTTTACCCCAATGGTAATTGATAGTATTTACTGAGCACAGATTTACATGCCTAATCTCTTCATAACTCATGAGGCTGGGTTGGCTTTTCTGTTATTTCACCTTACAAAATAGAGATCTAAGGCTCAGAGAGATTAAGGAAAGTGCCCAGAGTCACACAGCCAGAAAAAAGCAGAATTGAGCTCTGAACTCAAGGAGTGTCTGACTCCTGGCCACACGCTTCACAGCTGTGCTGGAACAAGGTTAAAGCCGTAACTGAGATCCTGTTTGGAGCCACCAGTCACCACTCTGTGGGACAGGGACAGGGAACCAAGGCATCCCCTCCCATCATCCCACCTCCGGGGAAACTGTCAATTCTCCAATACAAAGAGAGAGAAGGGACCCCAAAGGAGCACTTTAACTATCCCCACAAAAGGCCCCATTGTCATAAGAAAACATACAAACTCACAACCTCCATTTCTTCAGCATTTCCAGATCGAGGGAATTTTTGTCTTATCAGGTAATAGACTTGTTTTTAGCAGCAAGAATGAGCTCATTACAGATGCAGCTTGTGCTAATAATGATAATTTGCTGTGCAGTAAAATCATCTCTCTCCCTCCCCTGACAGACGATGCTCTAGAAATTACAGGTTAGGGAGAAACAGAAAGGATAAAGATTAAGGAAAAGAATTGCAATGCGGAATTGTTTCAACAAAAGGAGTTTGATATGCACATTGAACTTGATAATCTTAATCATGAAGTTATAGAAGAATTAGATACTATTAGACAATCTTTTAATTGCCTTTATTCGATTTTGTTATTTCTGTTACTGGGTTGTTGTTTTGTGTTTTTGTTTTACTGCTCAAGTCATTTTTTAAAGGTCAGTGCCAGGAATTAGCTAGTGACTTAAATATTGAAAAGATTCGAGCCCGCGAGTGAAATCAAGATGAAGGCAGTTGCAAGAAGTGGTTTCGCTCCCGACATCCCCTAAGTTCATGGGCAAAGACTTCAAAAACCCTGGGTCTAGAGCAGTAATCTGCAAACTCTATGGGTGTGGGAGAGGGGAGCAGGCAGAACTGCTTCCTGTGTTCTTCATTTCTGAGGGGCCAGCAGAGATGCAGCAGCCTGGACCACACGGCCCTGGGCAGGTGAGGGATCTGTCTCCTGGTTTCCTTCCTGAGGCTGTGGGATCACTCTCCCAGGGTGTTAGGAAAGCTGGAAAAAAATCCCACCTGTTCACTGAGCTTGGTCCCGGCCCTTTAAAGAGAATGCAGCTAACTTCTGTTGAGTCATGGCTTTCTTCTTTAAACATGCAATCTCTGAAAGAGATTTTTAATCACTTCAAATAAGGATCTTATCAATTCAAATAAGGAAAATAACATTTTTTCCCGATTATGAAAACAATACCCGTTGGCTGTGGAAAATTGAAAAAACCACAAGAAAGTAAAAAAGACCAATCGCACCATCATCCAAATAATCACTGTTAGTATTATGGGTTAGCTCCCTTTCCCACTCCTCCCTTGTTTTTAAACAGAAAAACAGGATTATAGTGATGTGTGTGTGTGTGTGTGTGTGTGTACACATGGGTTTGCTGTTATTGTCCTGTCTCATGGTCTTGCTTTTCTCATGTACTGCATCAGAAATGTTTTTCCCCAATAGCATTCCTCTATCACGTTATCTTTTAATAACAGGATGCATTGTAATGCCACACCCCATTGGGTTTGGGGTGTTGTTTGGTATGACAACCACCCCTTACACACATCTTTTGTTGTTTCCCAGGACAGGGTTCCTTTCCATTTCTGTGCCCCAGACCCTCTGGCTGTCTGATGAACCTATGGACCTCTTCTCAGAACAGTGTGTTTAAAGGCATAAAGTATAATACATGAGATTACAAAGGGAGCTAATTATATTGAAATACTATCAAAATACTAAAAAGAACAAATTTGTGAATTAGCCATATAAGTGTTTGCTTATACGTATGTTGAAGAACAATGTTAGAGAGTAGACATGGTAGCTCCAATGACAACTGTGATTATAAAGTACTGATCAACATTAACATTATTTCAAGCTATTTGCAACAAATGTCACATGATGTGAAAAGATCTGGGATTTTTATTGGGTTAAGGTGACAGGTACAGCTGGGGTTTGTTGCCTACACTCATAAACAAAGGAAATATTATATTTCACTTGGAGGTTAGTGAAACAGACATGTAACTTTTTTCTCATTCCAGTTCTTTTTTCTCATCCAAGATATGACTCCTGATTTCCACCCATGGAAACTTGGGGGGCCAGGGAGCCCAGGTGAAAATTCTCATCTTGGGAAAAACGCTCAGGTGTGGCTCAGTTCATCTTTTGGCCCAGCAGTTTTGAGTCTTTTGATAACAATGGCCTCACTGCCCCAGGAGCTGCTTTTGATTTATTCTTCATGCCAGTGGCTGCAGAGTGAAGTCAGAGAGAGTGCCTGTCAGTGATAAAAGGTCAGCCAGTGTTATGGGTTGAATTGTGTCCCCCCCACTCTGCCCCTGCAGAAGGATATATTGAAGGCCTAATCCCAGTACCTCAGAATGTGACTTATTTGGAACTAGGATGTTGCAGGTGTAACTGGTTAAGATGAGGTTATACCGCAGAAGGGTGAGCCCTAATCCAGTGTGACTGGTGCCCTTATTAGAAGACAGCCATGTGAAGACACAGAGACACAGGGAATTCACATGATGACAGAGATTAGAATTATGCACCGAAGATTGCCAAGGATTGACAGCAAACCCCCAGGAGGTGGGGAAGAGGCAAGGGGTGACTCTCCCCTAAGGTTTCAGAGGGCACATGGCCCTGCTAACACCTTGAACGTGGACTTCTAGTTTCCAGAAGTACGAGACAGTAAATTTCTGCTGTCTCATACCACCCAGTTTGGGGTACCATTACAGCAGCCCTAGGAAACCAGTACAGCTGGTGTGCCAGGGCTCTCCTGGGGACTGGGATTCTGAAACAGCAGGGTTGGGGTGGGCATGGCCCTGTGCCAGTGTTGGGGACTGCCATGCCACAACCCAAGGTGGCTGATGGGGGCCGACTCATTAGATGGCCGGGCTAGGGCTTCAGTGAGCGCCCGATCCAGGTGTGCAATGTTACCTCAGCATCGGGAAGAGCTGGGCCCCACCCAGCAAGGTCAACATAACCTGGAAAACATCCACAGAAGCCGCAGCATGCCGAGAAGTGTATCCTCTTTACTCTCACGTGACAATAAACGGCCTTTATTGTGAATGACATGTTATCACCAACCGGTCAGGGTGCAGGTGGCAGTGAAAAGGACGCTTATCTTATGAAATATCCCTCGTGCCGGTTGGGGTGTGTGAGGGGCTCTCAGGTGAGAATGGTGAGCTTCTGAGCCCCCCTTAATATGTGCCTCTCCTTGGGAGGCTCTCCACTTCTACCCTTCCACGCCCTTTACTGAAGAGAGTGGCTCTAGATAAATCCTCCCGTTGCATAACACATTTGGCCTCTGAGCGCAGCCACACCTCACCGGAGGTCTGGGGTCCTCCATCAGGGCTCTTCCAAGGTTAGGACACCTAGCACCTGGAAGATAAACCAGCCCCACAAGTTGCAGGCAGGTGGCCCAGCGAGGCAGAAGGGCTACTGCGAACATCCCACCCGCTTTTTTTTTTTCTACTTAGAAAACAATTTTTTTATTGTGTTAAAACATACTTAATACTCACCATCTTAACTATTTTTATGTGTCAGTTCAGTGATATTAAGTCCATTCCCACTGTTGTGCAACAACAGCACCACCCATCCCCGTGACTCTTCTTCTCTTGTAAAACTGCACTTCTGCACCTATTAAGCAAGAATCCCCATTCTCCCTCCCCTCAGTCCTCGCAATCACTGTTGATTTACTGTCTTTAATTTTGACTACTCTAAGTACCTCATATAAATTGAATCATATGTTATTTCTTTCTCTGTTAGACTTATTTCTCTCAGCATAATGTCCTTTAAGTTCATCTGTCTTGTAGGTTGTGTCAGAATTTCTTTTTTAAGACTGAATAATATTCCGTTGTACATATAGATGACATTTTGCTTATCCCTTCATCCTTAGATGGACACTTGGGTTACACTACTATGAATAATGCTGCTATAATTATGGGTGTACAAATATCTCTACAAGACCCTGCTTTCAATTCTTTCCAGAATATACTCAGAAGTGGAATTTCTGGGTGTATGGTCATTCTAATTTTAATTGTTTCAAGAGCCCACCATACTGTTTTCCATAGCAGCTGAACTATTTTACATTCCCATCTACAGTGTACGAGAGAATCTAAAGGCAACCCACAGAATGGGAGAAAATGTTTGCAAATTGTATATCTGATAAGGGATTAGTATCCAGAATATATAGAGAATTCTATACACTTGACAACAAAGAAGCAAGCAAACTGATTCAAAAATGAACAAAGGGCTTGAATAGACATTTATCCAAAGAAATGTATAAATGGCAAATAAGCACATAAAAAAGATGATCAACATCACTAATCATTAGGAAAATGCAAATCAAAATGATAAAGAGATACCACCTCACACCCGTTAGAATGGCTAATATCAAAAAAAAAAAAAAAAGCAGAAAATAAAAAGCGTTAGCAAAGATGTGGAGAAATTGGAACCATCCCCTTTTTAAAACCAGCAGGAAGGAGGGAAAGTCCTCCCTTACCTGGAATAGAGAAATCCGGATACTTTGGCAGCAGCCTTTCATGCAGCAACATTTTTGGAGAAGGGGTAGGAGGAGGTGCTGCAGGCCTAACTCAATATATTCTAAAGTAAGAACAAAAGTCATGGAGTTATTCCTTTCATTAATAATAAAAATAAATATAATCTGTGCAGGTCCCGATGAGCACGGTGTGTTTATTTCTGATCCTTACGATTTATCCTAAAGGATCATCATCTCCATTTTACAGAAGGGAAAACTGAGGCCACGAGAGCCCCCCACTCCATGCAGTGCCCTACCATCTCCCTTCCTCAGCATGCTTGAGCCTTAGGTTGCTGCCTGGACAGGGGGCCCAGTTGGTTTTTACTGCCAGCCTCTCCCTGCAAACCAGCAAAGACCAGAAGCAAGGCTTCTGGAACTTGCTGGGCACAGGTTGGGAGCAGGACGTGGCTGCCTACTTGGCAAGTCCTGCAATTACAAACACAGCGCCTTCTGTAAAACAAAAGAGACACCAAAAAAAGAAACAGTCCTAGCGCTGGGCTGGGGGCATCTGGAAACCCCTGGCCTGAGATCTGCTCTTCCCCTCGTTCTTGTTACCTGAGTTACAAGCCAGATTTACTCCTCATATGGTTTCAGGTGTGCTCTCTTGGCCTGCTCCATGACGTCCAGGAAGTCCCTGTAGCAGTTTCTGGCCATGACGGTGTGCCGCGTGGCACAACCTAATTCAGTGACCCTGGCTCTCGGCAGGTAGCCTGCCCAGCCGGGGATGGGGGGGGCTCCTGAAGAGGTTTCGTTATGTATTTGCATTCTGTAAAAAGATGCCATGCTTCCTGAGAAGCCACACAGTGGGCGATGCTCCTAAGCTAGCTGGCACCCCAACAATCAGCCCCAGGGGAAGCATTAGGCCCCTAGACGTGACGAGGGCAGCTACCAATGGTTGGTTGATGCTGCGTGCCAGCATCTTGGTAGGGCTTTGCATAGGCTCTCATTTTATTCTCTTACAAACCATAAGGAGTTGGTGCCATTATTACCTACACTTTGTGGAGAAGGACACTGAGACCTCAGAGAGGTTAAGAAAGTCTTGGCCAAGGTCACATAGCAAGGAAGGGATAGGGTCAGGATTCAAACCCAGGTCTCTCTGATTCCCAAGTTCTTGCTCTTAAACAGATCCCACTCTTTTCTCAGACTAAATACAAAAGAAAAAAGAAAAAAAGCTTCAGACAACGCTCTTTGACCATCTGAATAAGGGAATCAAGAGAAGCACGCAGGTCAGGAGAAAGCACAGCAGACTCGGCTCTAGCTGCCCGGCTGGCTGCCCTTTAGCAATTTCACATTTGTGAGATGTAAGATAACTGCCCTTCAGTTGCTGTAAGAATTGAATTAGGCCACTGAGTCCCAGAACCTAAAAGCTGGAAGGCACCCTAGGGAGTGTCTAGTCCATCCTTCCCTGCCTTGGATGAAGGAACTGTAGCCCAGAGAGGGGAAGCAACCTGCCCTAGGTCACATAGCAAATACTCATGGAGCTGGGCTAAATCCCAACTCTTAGGCAGATGTTCCTTGTAATGACTTGGAAATTTTTAAAAGCACGCCAAACATGTGAGTCAGCGTGTGTTCTTGAAAAGTCCCCAATTACAGTAATAATAATAAAGACAATCAGTCCATTACTTTTCTTATAGGCCTTTAGGCCTTAAAAATAGTCTAGGACAAATCATTGTTGTGATTATTAACATTATACAATCATACTGTCAGTTGTTTTTGTCACTGTTATTGTGACTGTTATTCAGTGTAAAACCCCTTCCCGCCCAGCCAGCACCTGAAGGAGCTGGGTTCAAACCAAGGTCTGACCTCAGACAAGGGACACTGCTCTAAAGTGGGAATAATAGTATCGACTTCATAGGGTCATCGTGGGTGGTTAATGAAATAACGGTAGCCAGCACAGAGAAAGCAACTAAAAGCGGTACCTACTGAGACAACAGCTGCTCTCTGAACCTCTGTGATGATTGCCCAGGGAGCTTAGTACCTAGCACCCTCCTCCCCACCTGTCTCCCTCTCCCCCAGAAATGTTTCTTTCTCCTTTTAAGAAACTGGGCCTCTCCATTTTGCACGGACGCCTGGGGACCTGGAACTGTGCTGGACCCAGTGCCCTCGGTCGCAGCTCAGCAAGACAGCCAGGCCCTGTGCTTGGGCCCAGGGTGAAGGGGGGCTGGTTTCTGGGAGCCGGTACCCCAACTCAAGGGGCGGTACCGCCGGTAATACTGGTGCAGGGTCCACAGGACCGTCTCCTGTGAGCAGACGGGCTTTAGTTCGGGGCAGTGGCCACTGTGCAGCGTAAGTCCTCCAGCTGGTCTTTACTCCGCTGTGTGTTCTCCTGGAAGATTTTCAGACAGTGGGACATGTTGTCCTCGCTGGAGGTGCCCTGGCAGCTAAGGTAGGGCACGAAGCCTGCAAGAGCCGATCACGACCTTCAGCGAGGGATTCAGAACCTGCCCAAACCCCCAGAATCTCAGCCCACCCCTTGCCGTTTCTTCCTTGGCCGACAACACTGCATTTTCCCAAAGGCCATTAATACAAGCCGCGCTGTTGTTTCCACTGTGGCCGGGCCCTCCCAAGGCCATGAAAAACTGACCTTGGAGCAGGGAGGGAAGGCCCGTTTCAACAAAGGCAATGACAGTAATATTCTTTGATAGCAAAGCCCCTGATGTCAGCCCAAACGGCAAATGGGGAAAGCATTTAATGGACCAAAATGTTAGTCAAAGGAGTAATTGAAATTATTCATCTTTTTAGAGAGAGAGCTTATTTTCTTTAACACTTCCCAAATGCAATTGGGGCTCTTTTCTGTCGGACCACCGGGAAATTGCAGGCTTATTAAAAGCAGAGACCTATTACACAAAAAGGTAAATTCATTACCTGTGAGACCCACCCCGAGCACAATTTTTCACCATTTCCCACAAAATAACATGTAATCATTACAATTAGTACGGGTAAAACACAACTATTTATTTAAACTGGATGCTGGACCCTAAGTACTATAATGCTGCCCTAAGACCAGCTTCTAAAAGAGCAAAGGGGGAAACTGGTTAAGACTTGGCTTTAAACTGTCAATAAATAAATAAGTAAATCCCATTACTGAAGCCCACCATTTTTGCCCTTGTCCCCAGGGCCAGAAAACCTGGCCCCAGAGTTGAGAGCAGCAACCCTCACCCTGTGCACCTGCAAGAAACCTCCTCTGGAAGAATCCAATTACTAAACTGCTCTTGACAGTGTTGGAAGTCTTCCACCCACTATCCAGTCTCCCCAGTTTTGGGACAATTAAAAGATACCCTAACATCATGGAGGAGATCGTAGACACCCAGGGGCCCTGTCACAGAGGTTTTTCTCCATCAGGGTCTACTTTGATCTGTATAGATTTTACCTGATTGCGTATATGCACACACACACATAGGAATACAAGCTACCCTTACTGAGTCTTGCTAAGGGCCAAGATATTTTAAATAGGCTATGTGTGCTGGCTCCTTTAATCCTCACAACAGTCTTATGAGGAATCTATCCCTACTCCATGTAACGGGTTGAATTGATAGACCTATCCAAGTCCTAACCCCTGGTACCTGTGAATGTGAACTTATCTGGAAATAGGGTCTTTGCAGACGTAACTAAGGATTTGGAAATGAGATCATCATGGATTTAGGGTGGGCTCCAAATCCAGTGCCTGGTGTCCTCATAAGAAAAAGGAGAGGGAGATTTGAGACACACAGACACAGAGACACTGAGCAGAAGGCCACATGAAGAGCCATGTGAAGATGGGGACAGAGACCGGAGTGATGCTGCCACAAACCAAGGACACCAGGGGCCATCAGAGAGAGCACGGCCCTGCCAACATCTTGATTTCAGACTCTGGGCCTCTAGAACTGTGAAAGAATAGACATCTGTTGTTTTACACAGCAGCCCTAGGAAACTAATACAACCATTTAATAGAACTTTCTACTTACCATAGAGAGGTAAGTAACTTACTTACAGTCACATAGATAATGGCCAGGGAGAGATTGGAATCTCAGTTTATTAGAATCCAAAGCCTATTCTCTTAACCAACCAGTAGGACCAGGGTGAGGATGGGCAACCTTGGAATATTCTCCATGCCTCTCCCCACCAAGAATACCTATATGTGAGAGCAGAGGGCCTATGGGGACCACCAGGTTTGTTACCCACAGGGATGTGACTTAGTAAATTCTCGGAAGCCTGAGGAGGAAAAGCCTTTAGGTAGGGTGACCAGTTGTCCTGGTTTGCCAACAACTGAGGGGTTTCCTGGGATGTAGGACTTTTAGTGCTAAAACTGGGACCATTCCCGGCAAACCAAAAAAGTTGGTCACCATCCCTCTAGCGGACACAGGAAGAAATGGGACCATAAGGACAGCCCTAGTTCATGAGAACAGCACAACTTGGGAAGGAGGACAGAGCCTCAGCTTATTCATTGTGTCTATCCTGGTCCAAATGTATATAACAGACATTAATTAAGCGCTTCTTACATATCAGGCCATGTCCTGGGAGATCTGCCTAGATTATATCTCCCCACTTATCAGAACCCAGTTATCTGCCATCTTCAGCAATGAAACACTTTCAGCAAGTTTCTTAAAAGCTAAAGTGCCTGTACTGGTCCAATAAGCCGGTCAGACATGGACAGTGGGGCAAGGCAGGGACAGCGATCAGGACCATGGTCCCCCTGCAGGGCACATCACCACTTACCACTGTAGCCTGGTGTGATTGGCAGGTGTCTCATGAAGGTCTTGGAAGACTCCATGATTTTGCTCTCTGTTAATGGAGGGAAGTCCTTGCCTGGAGAACTCACTGCGCATGTGCTAGAGCCCTTGGGCGTCAATAACCTTGCCCAGGGATTAGGACAGAGAGAAAGCACCACAATTCGCCAAGGATGCTGTTAAACATGCAATGTACAGGACATAGCAAAGAATTAGAGTAAACTGTGGCTGGAAAGGATCAGAAGTTGCAAAGGCTGGCATGGAGTCCACGATGGGGCGGGGGGCGGCGGGGCGCGGACCGAACAGGGCCTGTTTCCGTGGATGCTGTCTCCCGAGCCAGACCCCTTCTCCCTCCTGGGATGGCCTGTGGTGCCCCCAAATGGACCAGGTCCTGCATCTGACATCTGTTGATGCTTCCAAGTCCTACCCTACCAAGCCAGTTCCTCTCTCAAAAGTCATGCCCTTGTGGCCAGGACAAGTGGCCTCAGGGGTGGAGGGGAGGGCCTCAGGCAAGGTTTACTCAGCAGTGATGGAAATTTTTTAAACAGTTCAGACATTTGAAGAACACCTGCTACAACACGGCTGAAGACAGGACTGCATTCCTGTGAAACGCTAACGGCCGCCCTGAGGGTTAGTTCCTACCTGAGTCCCTATTTTACAGATGGAAAAATAAGGCACAGAGAAGTTAAGTAACTTGTCTGAAGGTCCCTGTGCCCAAGGAGGTGTGACCGAAAGACGTCTACCCTCTAGGGGCAGGATTATGTTGCCCAGAAGCGTGCCGCGGGTACGTGGCCGGCTGCGCAGCTGCAGACCCAGCCCAGAGGCCTGCCTGGAGGAGGCTGAAGGGAAGAGCGCGGAAAGGGGGTGTGCTGGGGGTGTGGCCGGGAAGCGGGTCAGAAAGCGCGGACACGCCCCCTCCCCCCGCCCCGTCCTCACCTGGGCTGGCCTGGATCCTGGCCCCGCCGGACCTCCTGCCCTGGCCCGGCCTCCACCAGGGCTCCCGGCTTTTCTGAGCTCACCTCGACCGCGGTGGGGCGGGAGGGGGGAAGGGGCGGAGTCGGACCATCCCCCACCCCCTCACCCCCGCCCTTCCCGCCTTCATCACCCTTTGGCCTCCTGGAGAAGTCCGGCCCTGGGAGCCAGAGGCGACTGGTGAACCCGAGTGAACTCGCTCAGCGTCGGTCTATGGGGTGAGATGCAGAGGTTTGCCCGGAGAATATTTTGCCTCCGAAGCTGTTCTCCGTTCTGAATACACGGTCTCACCCAGGCGAGGCCGCTCTGGGTTTGGAAATTGTGGGGAGGGGTACACGAAGGGATCCGGGTCAAAGCCGCCTTTTCTGATGTAGACACTGGGGAGGCCTGGGCTGGGGGGAGAGGATTGGCGGGAACAGGCCTTGGCAGGGGCGGGGGAAGCAGCCTGGGAGGGAAGCAGAGGCCTGTGTCCCAGACGGCTTCCCCTGGGCTTCTCACACCCCTGTCCTCCCAGCCTCGTGTCTCTTACTGGGAGAATCTCCAGATGGCCAGGACAGGTAGCCGGGCAGAGAGGGACAAAGCACCAAAATGAAGGATGCTGGGAAGGTGTAGCCGTACTCCTTCTAACCGTCCTCATTTTATGGGAGATGAGCCTTCATCTCAGTGGACTGAAACTGTCAACTACAAATTGGCACTTGCCATGGGCACTTGCCATCTACAAGGATTAATTCAGGTGCTGCTGAAGTTGCTGACTTTCAACACCCCCTGAAAGGAGTTCAGGGTGGAGAGCAGAAAAGAGGCACTCTGTGCTCTGGGAAGAACTGGCCCAACAGGTCTTCAGAGAGTTAGATATTTTCAGGAGCCGATTTTATTTTATGAGGCTAATTCTTGCATCTCCTCGTATTTAGAAAAGCACTAAAATCCTTCACGGTGACGTCCGCTCCTCACGACTAGCAGAAACCTTCTGCAAAAAATATGTGCCTGATTGCACGTACTCCCTCTTCACCAGAATCACATATATACTGACTTCCCCCCGCACCTCTTCAGAGCAGTTTCTCACAACTATCTGAAATGCTGTGTCCCGGACTATAGCCCTCATTTTGTCCCAAGTGAAACTCAGCTCTCAACTCTCACGTTGTGCACTTTTTTTAAGTCGACAAAACCAAGATGCCCACTGTGTGACCCAGATCCAGGGATTGAGTGGCCTTTACAGACGGCTAGTCCCAGCCGCTCCCTACAGATGAGGAAACGGCAGCCAGACTGCCTGCTGGCTCTACTTTGCAATACACATTTGTTTGACTGTACATCCTGGCCTTCCCGACCTCTCCTCATGGGAACTAAACTTCAGATGAAAGCTGGTGCAGCTACCCACTTAGGAAGAACCCATTTATACCTCCCTCGAGGTCCTAGGGCCCGCCTCAGACTATCCAGAAACTCCTAGAGCCAACTGTGGAGGGTGACCCAGACATAGAGCCTGGAATAAACCCAAGGCCCTAGATGCAGCGGCCAGCTAGTTGTGCCTGCTAGGATACCACAGGACAAGGCATCAGTCCTTGGCCTTCTGCTTTTTTTTTTTTTTAATGACCTTCATTTGGGTGCAGTGGAGTTGTCCGTTGTCACTGTGGCTTATCTGCCTTTTCTCTGGCAAGGCTGCTTTCTTTGGCTTCAAGGGAAAAGGGGTTAGTGGATGTCAATGGAGGCTTGGTTCCCACTGAACAGAGGAGCCAGTCTTATTGGAATGAAAGTTAATAAAGCTTGCAACACCTAGGAAAAGACCTGAAAATCAATTTCCATCTGAGATGGGATAGAGGGGAAAGTCAGTAATGTTATCTATAATTCCATTTACAAATTCAGAGTGCACAAAAAAAGTCTGGGCCACATGAGATCCAGAGTTTTGCTTTATTAGACATCTGTGAAGACAGTTTGCAGATACAGTCAAATTGTGAATTGCTGCCAAGTTCTGTGAAGTTCGAATTTATAGTGAACAAGACCCCAGTGGCTGTTATTTTAGAATATATTTCCATATTCCAAGCAGATAAGAGATACGATGTTATGGCCAACAACTTTTATACTAGTCACCCACTTCAGCCATTTCCCAGCATAAATATGCAGCTTCATCACAGCTATTTCATCTCTACAATGTGTGATTCGGTCTTCAGCTAATAATGCATTTTGACTCCTGTTTATATAGGTGCATGCGATTCTTTGCCACCCTGGCAATTAACCAGACCTGGACTCTAAAAGCTAAACTTGATCTAAATAACATTCTAGGGGTAGGGCAGGCTCTGTAATCTGGATTCATCTTAGCCATCGGTCTGCAGAAACGCTTGTATGTTTCCTCTTTCCTCTCTTGTCCATCTGACATTCTTGTCTGACATTCAACATTTATTAATGCGTGCTGTGTACAGAAAGGGAAGTTACAAAGGAAACCCTTTGACAGTTCTGCTTCCAAGAAACTTGAACCTCAGATAATATGCCAGGGACAACTGAGTAATGCGTTAAGACAACGGGCCTTTTAGAAACTTTCTAAGATTAGAAAATGTGTCCACGTGTACCTATCCAGTGTTCTTACTCTAGAATATTTCTGTGGGGGGGGGGAAGGGGAGAAGGGGTGGATTTGAGGATTCCCTCTAAGAAGTCTGACTATCAGGGCTGCATCTCTGGGGCAGAAGAAAATCCAGTAAAATCATCACCCCCTCTCCGTCATCTTTTTGCCAACATTGCAAATTTCAACCATTTCATTTAAGAGAAATGGTAGACAAGGAGACATCCTTAATGCCAGATGGGAAAGGCCTTACATTAGCCAGGGAAAGGACTTGACTCTATTACTCACACTTACACCTAATCCAGTAGAAAAGCTGGATTTGTGTACCACCTGATTCCTTCCTTTGATGCTGGTGTCCTGAAAACATCCCACTTTGCCTTCAGAGTGACTGCTTCGCCCCACAAGGAGACGCTGACAACCCTGCAGGGACACAGAGTTTTCTGAGGTTTTTCTGCACAGTCACATGGCTTACAGAACCAGAATGTTCAGCTCTCAGAGACAGTTCAGGAGAATCGATACATTATTGTGCACCTTTAAATATAAACTGTGAACCTTCGGGAAGGATGTGTGTGTAGAAAGGTCTGATGGAGCTGTCAATCCAGCCGGTCTATTTCGTAGAGGATTCTCACCCTAGGCACCTCTGTTGCTCAGTCTGCACACACAGTCCATAGCTCAGCATCAGTACAAATCAATGTCTAGTAAGCACAATTAAGAAATGAAACCATGGAAACTTAAAGGCAGCAATGTCATCAACAAAATTCAAAGAGCATTTTCCCTTTTTTTTTTTTTTTAACAAGAGCACATTGTAGAAATCAAGATTCTGTACAATTTTCTAATATTATATGTACATAAAATTATATTACTTATAACTAAATGGAAAAGTCTTGTTTGTAGAGTATGGCTGGCAACACCAAAGAAAGACCCATAACATTTAGCTTTTGAAGCCGAGCAGGCAGCAAGAGAACCCTAGAGCACACATTTGTGTCTCGATGCGAAACCCCGCTACTAAGTATGTGACTAGCATTCTCTAGTTCTGGGTTTGTCAGTGTTTCACATTCTAGTAGGGAATTCTGCAGCAAGCGATGTGAAAAAGAAGACACTTAAAATGAAGTTGGAAATGCTACTTAAAATCTGCATATGATAATGGGCTGTGATAATGGGTTTGTGAATCCAAGTTGCATTCAAAGTTAGTGGCTGAGTCATCCATCCTCCCCTCATTCATTATGCATGCCTCTGGCGATTTAAAATCGAATTAACTCCAGCAGGTGGAAAAGACAGCTTTGAACAGATCACATGGGCTGAGTCAGGTTCTTGATTCTTCTCCTCAGTTGGCTCGTGAATGTTGAAGACTGGCTTTGCAAGTCGGGAAGGATGGAGAGCGGACACACACACCAGTTGGTTCCTCAGCCCCATTCTTAGGCTGCCTTTCTTCCAATCTTTTTCCTCCCCAGGCCCTTCCTGTGAAGGTTAAAAGTGCCATCCCCAAGCCAGCTGGAGCTCCAGCCCCACTCACAAGAGGGCAACGTGTGGGATTGTGGTTCTTCACTTGTAGGCTCACTCCCTAAGGGAACCCAACTGGAAGCTGCAGGCTCTGGTCTGTGCCCCAGCTTTCCAAAACCCTAAAGTTAGGAGTTTTCAAATTCCAACTGAACCACAGTCCCCTGTGGCATTTACTAAAAATTGCAGATTCTGGTTCCCCTCTCCAAGACTTGAGTTCATAAAAGGGATAGAATCCAGGAACCTGTATTTCAGAAGCACCCAGGCAGTTCTTGCGCGGGAGATCCACAGATCTGCTTTGAAAAAACCCAGCTTCATTCACTAAGTACAGATCTCTGAATGCCTTCAGATAGAATCTTCAGTTCTAGTTTTAAAACTGAAGATTTTAAATGAAACATTTCGTTAAACAGATTCTCTGCCCAGGGATCACCAACGTATTCTTTTCAAAATGTGGAAATAAATGGCCAAATCTCTTAGGGAGATGAGGGCAAGCAGGGAGAAGGAGGGAGTTAGTTTAAAATACGTGTGCCTGTCAAGGGGAGGGGCTGTTCCGGACTCCCGGGCTTGGTGATGTGAACGAGGCAAACTGCAACTTCATTTTCTCACACAGAATCCTACGAAGGTTAACGCAGATTACTAATGAATTCAGAAATCAGGATTTGGCCTTTGGGGAGTTCTATCACAGCATATAATTTGGGATATGTCACTAGCTCAATATCCATTTTCCTCGAAGCAAATTTTTACCTGCTGAAAAGCTGAGGTGTCAGCTCTCCCACTCACAAATCCTAGTGGATTAGCTGAAGCTACAGTTATTCTTCACTAACCCTTTCTGGAATTTAAATTATGAGAACCTAAAATAGCGTCCAGTGTAGGCAGTCTTCTCCCACCAGCTAAAAACCCTCCAAGTTCCCAGTGAATCATCACTTTTAATCACACCATGATGAAAAGAAATTAACTGCAGATGGATGGCATTTTATAGCGACTGCCATCCAAAATATGTAAAAAAGAAAAGTCTCAAGAGAGATGAAGAATCTCCTCCTGGCTCAAAGATCTTATTTCAAATCTGGAAGGATCGCGATAGGGCATCCTAAATTCTACATAAGGGAGATCTCTTCGACCCAAGCCCGATCACTGCTGCAGAAATGTACTGATTCCCTTGTGGGGCGGCGGGGGTGGGGTGGGGTGGGGGTGGGGTTTCACCACTTCGTACCTATGAACGCTAGCTGCTTTTCTGGGATCCTCAAATTCCTTATTTCCCAACCTCCATCTTCACTGCCAACAGTTTTTCTGACTCCAGTGTGCCCTCGAAAATCCCTAATTATTTCTAGCCCTGGCTGTTCTCATTTTCCCTGCTGAAATTCAGACGGGTGATGGCTAGGGTCAAGGGCAGGGAAAGAACAGTCAGGGTTGAGGTCAGCAGATGCAGGTGAGCTGAGTCCAAGGGGACAGGCGGCGGGGAAGGCCAGTTAGTAATTTAAGAAGTCGATCCCAACCTTGACACTCTTGGAGGTGGCTATATCAACGGCCATGGCCTTGATCTCAGTGTCCCCGAACTGCATGAGGGTCTGGATCTCCCTGCGGGTGGGCACGGCAGTGCCGCTGGCCCCCGTGAGATCGAGGCGCAGCGTGCCGCACTTCTTCACCCCGGGGTCGGTGATGAAGCTCACGTTGTCGAGCTCAGAGCTATAGATGTTGATGACAATGACCAGCTGGGAGGGCTTGGCCGGGGTGTAGCTGCGCTTGACCAGCTCGCCCAGGGCCACGGACTGGTCAGCGGAGATGAACTTGTCGAAGACGTCAGTGCACCAGCGGGTGCCGTCCTTCACCAGCAGCTTCTCGGGCGGGTGCTTGCCCTCCACGTAGCGGTTCAGCACCCCAACCCCGTAGGTGAGCGGGGACCGGCGCACCTTGATGACAGTGGGGTCCAGGCCGAAGAGGACGGCGCCCTTGAGGATGGTGAGGCCCACGTCCTGGGGGATGATGATACGGCACTGGTCGCCGAAGGCAGCGTGCACCGCCTGCTGCAGGAGGGGCGCCTCGGCGAAGCCGCCCACCAGGAAGAGGAACTTGACCGTGGACACTTCCGGCTTCTGAAACAGGTCCCCTGAGAGGGAAGAGTAATGGACAGAGACCTGTCACCAAAAGCCAGGGGGGGATTGGGTGGCCTGAGAATGTGGAGAATGGACAAAGCCGCTTGGGCCAGCTGGAGGACAGGCTTAGTCTGACCTTGCTGAACGGAATATTTTTGTAGAGCCAATCTTTTAAAGAAAGGAGGGGTTTGTACATCAATATGCTCAGGAATAAAAACCAAAGCTACTTCTAAGTAGAAACCTATTTTAACAGCTAGACAGTGATCAGTTTACGTAGTTCTTTGTTACACATAAATGAATACCCCTTGCCCTCTCCAAACCTGCGGTTCTGTTAAGGCAGGCTGTTATCAATATTATTCTTTGGTTTTCATAAAATTCCCATCCCACCTCTAGGAGTTCTGACTGTGTAGGTGCAGGGTGGGAAGTGTGTGGAGGGCCTGGATACTGAAAGAGGCCCCTGGTGAGTCTACTGTGTGTCCCTGGGCGAGGGCCCCTGAGGGAGCAGGTTAAGCGCACGGCCAGATTCCGTTTGCTCTCTTGTGGGAGACCTTTCTTTGGTTTACACAACAGTTCCTCCTCCCTAGCAGAGGTTGTGATTTCTAATTTGTTCTGATACAGCAAAGACCATCCATTCCCTAAGGCCTGTCACTCGATGATAATATTGCTTTAGATCTCCCGCCTCTCTGACTTTTGAAGCCAAATGGAAGCCCAAGTGAGAACAGGCTCCGGGGCTGCTTTGCAGTACCTGAGGTGAGGGATCCACAGCCAGTGCCCAGCAACCGCCCTCATGCATGCCCAGGCCCTGCCCACTCCTGCCGGGGCCCTGGCCTGCGGCTCCAAGACCCAGACCCTCTGCCATCCTGACTTCACATCATACACTGGTTGGTGATATTGGAAACATCAGTCCCCATTCTTGGCCACTGAGTGGCCGAGCCCTGGCGGATCACTTACGGAGATGCTCAATGATGCTATCAATGGTCGGCTTAAAAAGGGCATTCATGGCATCCGGGCTCATCCTCAGCATCCCCTGCGAGGACCACTTCACAAAATCCACACTGTGGAGGCACGGCAGAGAGAGGATGAGCGGCGAGTGTATGAAGGACACCCAGGCTAACCTGCATGGTCACGGGCCCTGGTAGAATGGGTGTCGCATCCGAGGGGGCTGAAGGGGGCTTGAAAGTCCAAAGAGCCCTTAGAAATACACTAAACCACCAGGACCTAGACTCTTAGAAGCTTCAAAGCTAAGGCATAACCTCTTTGGTTTCTCTTTGCTTTTGCCTGTGGCCAACATTCCCCTGAGACAGTGGAAGCCAAAGTCTAGCGCAGAAGGCAGGGTGATAAATAATTCAACAGATATTTACTGAGCACCTACTACCTATGCATCAGGTTCTGTTGTAGACACTGGGGATAAAGCAGGGCCCCAAACAGACAAACTTCCCTGATTTCATACAGCTTAACTTTTTAGCGCGTAATCATAGCTGACACAGAGGTAGTATTTTCCAGGTCTCAGGCATTGTGCTAAGCATATATGAATACATTTCATCCTCACAACAACCCTTTGAGGTAAGTGGAATTATCATGCCCATTTTCCAGGTGAAAAAACCAAGGAACAAAAAAGTTGAGTCACTTGCCCAAGGTCACACAGCAAGCGTGCCGGATTGGAACTCAGAGTCCGCGCCACCTTCCTCCTCCCCATGAACACAATCTACCCCCCAGACTGTCCTGAGCCAAACGTGAACCCAGCTCACTTGCTCTTCCTCAAGGCGTGCTCCACGCTGTGCCCACGGAACTTCTTGTAGTAGTCAATGAAGGAGAAGGGCAGGGTGATATTCAGAGGGTTAGTTCGGTCCGGGGCAGCTGCCCTTTTGCGAGACTCAAATGCAATCATTAAGTCAACCCAGGCCGCAGGACGCTTGATTTTGAATTGCTCAATAAAATCCTCTCCGAATATTTTACACAGAAGCTTTTCAAATTCATAATCTACTCCTAAAGATCCATAGGGTCCACCTGAGTCAAGAACAAAAAGGGAGACCACTATGTTAAAAACGGTCAGAAATGGAATCCGGAGTCTGAGAAGCAGCCTACCCTGGGTTCTGGGTTCTGCTCAAAGACAGCAGCACAGCCTTGGACCCACTTAGCCAGCAGACCGCAGCTACGCGTTTTTACTTACACTTTAAAACCCTTAGGTTCTTCTCATTCCACGTGGAGAAACTTTCCTACAGAAATCACTCGTCAACAATCTGTTTAAAATCAATTACATTTTAAATAAAAATCAATACATTTAACTAACTAGGGGCATCATGGTATTCCCACCCAAGAAATCCAAGGACAGTGTCTGGAAAACCAGCAGACCTCACTTAGTCCCTGTGATCTACTAATTACTCATCCCCACCCCACCAAGAAGAAGAGAATGTTCTTTGGTTTGATGATCTTGAATCAAGACCAGGCATCGTGGGACCTCCCTAGAAAGCTTAACCAAATCACAGGTGACGATCGTGGCCAGGATCTGAAACAGGCTCACTTTATGCCCAAACCCAAGTTATGGTGGTTTGTGTTTTAAAGGCCATTTAACTGCAATTTTTTTTTTTTTTTTTTTTTCCAGTACGCGGGCCTCTCACTGTTGTGGCCTCTCCCGCCGCGGAGCACAGGCTCCGCACGCACAGGCTCAGCGGCCATGGCTCACGGGCCCAGCCGCTCCGCGGCATGTGGGATCCTCCCGGACCGGGGCACGAACCCGTGTCCCCTGCATCGGCCGGCAGACTCTCAACCACCGCACCACCAGGGAAGCCCCATTTAACTGCATTTTGCTCTCTGGTCTCATGCATCCGTATCCTCTACTGCCTGTAATTCCACATGCTGGTGGCACTGAAAGAATGAGATACTGAGAGAAATCTGAAATGGGTAAAACAGCTCAGGTATGAGAAAATTAGCCATTTTTCTCATTTTCTCAGGCTTACCTGTTGCTTTGTACAGTTCTTTAAGGTGTCCCTCCGGTAACCGTATCTGGTGGACTGTCAGGTCTACGGTGCCACCGCCACTGTCCACTACCACGTACTTGTCACCTGGTACAAAAACAGCCAACCTTTATACAGACCACTTGTCCATCACGTCCTGGAACAAGTTGGCAGGATGACTTGGTGTACCCAGCTAAGTGCCATCAACACTCATTAGTACAATAGTTTTGCTAATTAGCCACACAGTGAGTTATTCATGACTAAAGAGATGAGATAGTGTCTGCCCAGAAGTGCCGGTTAACAAGGATGATGAACCCAGATGAGTGAACCTTTAGGACTAAAGCATTCAGGTCATGCGCTGCTGCATACCTGGCACATGCGGACCACTTCCTGCCAAGTTAATAGCACCATCAAATGACCTGCTGTTTAGCACAAGACTCACTCTGGAACTGGTGAGTTCCAATTCCTACTTTTCTTCTGAAGAACCTATATGGTTTTAGAATATATGCAAAATTACAGCTCCAAAAAGAGCTCTCCCTGGGTGAGTGGTCTGTAAAACCAACTGATCTGGAACATTTTCCAAAAGTACAAAAGGAACAAATAGAAATGCATTTTTGCCAGCAGGCCCCCCCCCTCCCCCCACACACACACAATCCAGCAGGGGCAAAGGACGTTTAAGGATGCTACCTTCCTCCAGCTCGGACCAGATTTCTCCTATGACATTCTCCACCAAAAAGGTTCGACTCTGCCGATTACGTCGTATGTGTTCCTTAGCTAGTGGCCAACAGAAAGAAAATAACGACAGGTAAGAAAACATGAAAAAGCTGGCAGTCAGTGGAGGTAAAAGAGCCTGGGAGGTTTAGGAACAGAACATTTGGCGATACTTGATCAAAATGATTACATAAATGCAACATAGGGAATGACAGAGTCAGCTCTTCCAGAGCAAGTAGCTATTTCCACCAGCCTTCATCTATTCATCTGCCTGGCAGCTTTGGCCAATGCCCTGCTGAAAAGCTCACCCTGATGAGATTCCCTTCCTCCAGGGACACTTTCAGGGGAATGCGCATAAAATAGGCCAATTTCCTGGCTTTGCTGCCCCAGTGAGGAGGCTGTCTGCCAAGCAGCCTTCAGAGCGCTTGGTGAAATAATTTCACATCAAGCAGCTTTGTCTGATACAAGGAATGCGGGGTATGTTTTCCTAATCTGGATCCTGGATAAACGGCCAGGAGCCCTTTCCAGACCCCGTTGAAGTCGACATGCTCTTCAGCCACAAGGTGGCGCTTCAGCCGCAAGGTGGCACGGCTGAACCTAGAAAAGTCGGCGCTGCCTTTTTCCTGCACACCGCGGGACAACCTGGGGGTGGCTCGGGGTACTCAGTGGCTGTGACTCGCATGGGTATTTCTTGCCCCGCAGGCCTCCTGACAGCCCCGTGAGGCGGACAGGCACAAATCATATCGCCCTGTGTTCAGACGAGGAAACCAGGTCAGGGAGGTCAAGGGACTTGCAGTTCCCACGACTCTGTCTTGCAGCCTGAAATTAACCCTCAGGCCACGGACCCCCTCTGCCTTTGAGATTTAACAATTTAGAGTGAAGTCTGAAAAAGCAGAATACGAATGTTAAGAAAGGTGCTGTGAGAGGGAGCCTGGGAAGCAGCAGAGCACAGGCACGATGGGAATTTGGGCAAATCACTTAACGTCTCTCACAGGCAGAGCAGGGACCAGCCGTCTGATTTATCCTCAGCACCCACTGTGACACCAGGCACACAGCAAGTGATAAGGAAGGCAAAGCACCAAGTATGAGACTGGGAACCCAACAAATGATCACTACAATGAACAACTTAGAGCAATCCTGGTTTTACAGACGAAGGCTCTGTCCACCACTCTGCTGTCCCATCCAACAAGTGTCCTCCCGACCAATTTTTTTAGTCCCTAAGCCCTACAAATCCATCTGTTGCTGGTTATCCAATAAAGAACCCTTGACCCTCCAGCCTCCTTCAGCAAGGAGCACAGTGTTTGCAAAACATCTTCTCTGGGGATTAGAATGGCAAACATCGGGCCAGCCTTAAGTTCCTCAGGCTCTGGTTTACAGCAGAGAGGCCGGCCCCCCTGATTAAAGAGTTCCCGCGGGCCTGGGAGGGATCTCCAAACTCAGGGCTTCTCTGCTGTTCCCAACACCGGCTCCAGATGAACTTATATTGCACACCTTGTAGTGGGCATTGGTTTTCTAAAACAATCTAGATGACTAAGGAAATGGCATTCATAAAAAATGCCCTAGTGAGGCTAATAAAACATGTTCTAAGCTTCAAAAAATTATTTCATTTTTCGGGCAAATTAAGCCCAAGATTGTGAAAAATGTAGCCTTTTCTAATCTCATTAAGTCTTTTTGGAGTAAAATAATACCGACAGCAAACCCTGCAGTGCTGGAGGCAGAGTCCATCAGGGAGGAGCATCGGAGGGCAGAAAACAGCCAGGGGGCCTCAGGGTATTAATGCCATCCTGGGTATCCCGGATTAAGTGCTCTGCCAGGCCTCGGCACATAGCAAGCACCCCGTCCTTCCGGGAGACAGGTTCCCATCGTAAAGCAACGCTGAGACAGAACCCCTGTCTCACTGCCCCTCTGAGGGATGGTGGCCAACAATTTGAGGATTTCAAAAACCAAAGACACCCCTCTGAGCACAGGAAACAACAGTAAATCCCACAAGGCACAGGACACAGACACAGGGCAGTGTGAAGGTAGGTAGGATATGTTAAAGAAAGGGAACCAAAAACTGAGCTCTTGGGGAAGGCAAGCATTCAAAACAATTCCCCCCTCAAATGTGAATGTTATACTTCAGAAGTGTCAATGCTGTGTTGAATTAGCTAATTCTGACATGAGCTGCTGTTTATGAACAATTGCGAAAGAATCAGCATATGAAACATAGAGCCCAGTCAGTCACTCCTCTTTTTTCCAGTTACAACAATGAAGAAGGAAATTTAAATAACGAGATCATCCTGAGTATTTAAAACATGAATGCATTGGATTTAGTTAGCGGTGAGGCCAGCCTTGGCATGCTGGGGAGGCCAAGCATTGTGAGAAAAAGGCAAATCAAGCCCTCAGACTTAGAGGGAAGCCCGTTTCCATTCATTCTGGGTGAATCAGATCCAGGGTGCGAACACATGGCCCCAGCAGGCTGAGGCAGCAGCCTGGGGACAAGTGAACTTCTTGCCACTGTCTCGTGGCTGAGGCTCACAGACGCCTCCATCCTGGGTTCAAAATGCAGATCAGTGGCTGCCGGGGCAGAGTCACCCTGTGAAGAGGAAGAGAGGCCTGTCTGGGCAGGAATGTGTGCCTGCGAAGCATGAGCCTGGGCCCCAGCATCCCGGGCAGTGCAGAGACGGGCGTTGGGAGGAGGACCAAGAAAAGCTTGGGACCAACTGGTGACCGTCCTCACTGATGGCATCCCTCTCCTCCTGGGCCCGGGCCTTGCAGGGCAGGATGGAGACGGGCTTGGGCGATGGGGGGTTTTCTGTCCTCGGAGCCCTCACCCGGGCACAGAGCTCAGAGCCGGGGCGCACAGCGCCACCTCCCCAGCTCCCATCAGCTTCCATGCTCACTCACGTGGCTCTGAGTGATCCAGGGGGTCTGCAGACTCCGTGGTCCTGGACAGACCGACGGAACCCTGCATTCCAGGGAAAACAGTCCTGAGGCACAAGATTGTGAGCAACTTGCACATAGTAAACATTAAAGAGAAGAAGGCCCTTAAAATGCCCATCCCGGGTCTCCATGGGCGATGCTCCTTCCCACAGCTAAACGAGCATCAGCCCCTCAGGACAAGTCAGCCCTTTCCATCTCTAGTTTCAACTCTCGCCAGGTTTATAGTTAAGACACATAATGAGCTCATCACACACGAAGCGGCCCCAATGAGTGAGTCAGCAATAAATCAACAATCTTAACGGAGGAATTAATAACAAGCAAGTGGGATTAGATTAAGAATCAGTTAATAGAGAGGAGAGATTAAACGCCCAGTAAAATGCAAGGCCGAGAGCCGCTCTCGGGCCACCCTTGGGTTCTTGGAGAGAAGTGCCCTCCCCTAAGGCACTTGGGTGGGTGACGAACTAGGGTAACCACTGCTGAGTTTACGGGGGTCCTTGGAGGGGCCAGGTAGGGGGGCTGAGCACAGAGGTACTTAAGGGCCAACCTCCTTCAGAAGCATCTTGATTTCTCACGACCGCACTGAGTGCCTTTAAAACTCCAAGGCACAGAAACATGCAGGGGGCTGGAGGGAAGACAGCAGGGAGGGGGAGAGAGAGAGCAGGAGGTACCCTGTGCAAACCCAGCTCCTACTGTGTCACTGGCGCTGTACCCATTGACCGCGGCCTTGCTGCTCAGCTCGATCATCTGGTGCAACCGCAGCTTCCGGCAGTAGATGGAGGCCGCCTCGGGCTCCAAGGCAATGATGAGCTGCTCTGCGTTCTCGGGGGAAGCCAGGCCTGCCTGGAAGACAGAAGGCAAGGCTGGGACCCAGGCTCCCTGGCCAGGACCCCTCCAAGGACACCCACGCCTTGGGCTGACACCCCGCAAGGAAGGGACACTCACAAGCTGGTTTGGGAAATTCCCTCCACGGGCCTCTCCGGAGCCTAAAATCGGGGGTGATCGGGTGCAGGTCCCCAAGCCAGGTACCCAAACGTCACAGAGTGGCGAACGAAAATGTACAAGCGCCCTTGGGAAATTCCAGGCTCTGTGAGCCTCAGGGCCTCCTGCATTTGGGGCCTGCTTGGCCCAGAACTGAGAAGCACAAAGGGGCAGAGGACCGAAAACTCTGAAAACCACCACGGGATGGAAGGCCGATGGTCTGTTTCCAGTTCCAGGACTAAATGGTCTGACCGGATCGTAGCAAACCCCGATCTTTGGTGGCCTAGGAAACAGAAAGGCCATCACTGGGCCTCAGCTATGCAAGCGTCTGATTCTGTCGTGTGGGAATCTGACCTGTTATCTCCAGAGCACCAGGAAGGTTCCAGGAGAAAGCCCCCCCTGGAATCCCACAGAGTCCCCATTTCCTAGAGTGCAGGGGGAAAGGCCACTGACAGTTATCTTATTCAAAGCCTCTACCTCTTTCACAGCAGAAATGCTTCTGCCCCGTGACACCTGGCTTGTTCCAGTCACAGCCCCTCCAGGCTTCATGAAGGGCAGCCAGGAGGCTCCGGGACCAGCCTTCTGAGGGTGCTCAGAGACACAGCCCGGATTGGCCTCTCACGGCCTTGACCTGGAGCACGAGATCTAGCTTGCTTGTTGAAGCTGCCCAAGCTCACGGCTTTCCGTGGTCGCCAGCACAATAGGAAATAAAAACTAGCTCCTTCGATCAGCACTGTGTTTGCTGTCTTTGCTGCCATTTCCGAGGAAACCCGGGATGCGCCCTCGTGTGGCACCCCTTTGGAGAAGGCTCCCAGGTGTCCCCAGGCCCCTGGGGGTTTAGTGGACTCATCTCGTCAACCAGGGACAAAGGTCTGCCTAATGTCACACATGTACAATGACCCGGTGGGGAAGAGCTGGCCTAGAGTCACGGGCATGCGCGGAAGGAGCTTAGAAGGGTCAATTACTGGGCAAGGAGGGGAGGGGAGTTCAGGTTAGAAATTAGAAATGCCTTTTGTCCAACCCCTTCACTCTATGAAGAAGGAAACCAAGGCTCGGAGAGGTAGGGCAACCAACTGTCCCAGTTTCCTGGGGCACGGGCCTTTCAGTGCTAAAACCGGGCCAGTCTTAGGCTCCAGGGTATCCCAGAGAAGTGGCAGAGCAGCCCAGGCCCAGGTCTTGAGCCTTGCAGACCAGCTCTTTAATTGGTTCTCAGCTCTCCTGCTCTTAGTAATTCCAGGTACTGGGGTAGGGCCCAGGCCTCTGTACTTTGACAAAACCCGTGGGTGCCCCTAATACTCCTGAACTGGTTTGAAGGTACGCTCTCTACTCATTTACTCTGCGACAGTACTGCCTAGACCTGCTGTCATTCATTGTCACTAATAACCACACCCCAAATGAACCAGTTAATTACGTCTTAATGAGATACCATCAGCCGGCAGGTGACTGAAAATCTCCACTCTGCCGAAACCATGAATGCCTCACAAGGGCAGAACCCGTCTGGACCGAATTACAAAAACAGATGGAACCGCACACGCCTACACCCTCCGCCAGGAACCCGCCTCCTTCCTGCCTTGTACCCTAGGCTGAGGCCGACCACATGGGCAGTATCTGTGCCCATCAGCAGGGTCCCCAGGTCAAAGAGGCCAGGTCTGCCCTTAGCTTACACGGGTCAATAGGTTAGTGACACGGATGCGCGACAAGATTTCCCCATCCAAGGGAATGAAGGTGCCCCCTCCCCCAGCCTCACTTTCTCATAGGGTCTCCTCAGACACCCTCAGCACAAAAGCAGACAAAGGTTAAAATGCCCGATGAAATAGGACATGGGTTACACGTGTCAGGTGCCACCAGGAACAGTGAAACCTCTGAACCTTTATCCCCAGGATCCCAGAATAAGAAATCCAAAGTGACACCAGGAGGAGCCCCGTCTATAGAACAGCGCTCGTGGACTGGTTCTTCTATCCTCATGGGTTTGTACGTAAAGCCAAGGCCCTCCTAGAACAGAAGCTCATAGGCCCAGCTCCCACAACATGGGCTGAGGGAGGAGACGCGCTACAAAGCAACAGTGGGCCCTGGATGTACAAGCCTCTCCTCCAAAGTTCAGGATGGAGGATGAACTTGGAGGAGGCTAGGGAGAGCAGAGCAGAGTGGTGCCCAGGACTCAGTGTGGAGGAAAGGCACGGGCTCTGCCCACTCAAAAGGCACATTCCTGTCATTGTGTCCCACTGGGATGTCAACCGGCCAGGCAGCTCCCATGTGGCCGGTAAGAGCAACAGGGGTCTGGGCCCAGCGGGAATGGGGACGGCAGGGGACAAAGGAGAGCACAAAATAGACGCCCTTATTCCCCTCCATGCCTACCCAGAAATTCTGAGCAGGGTCT
The DNA here is from genome assembly GCF_005190385.1 of Monodon monoceros. NCBI lineage: Eukaryota > Metazoa > Chordata > Mammalia > Artiodactyla > Monodontidae > Monodon > Monodon monoceros. The sequence continues at coordinate 68,489,178 of NW_021703781.1, forward strand.
CTAACTTATATGTGAAATATCTATGTGGAAAATCACATCAAGAGGTCCAGAGGAGTGAAGAGCCTGGAGGAAAATGTTACATTTTCCTCCAGGCTCTTCACTCAAGGGCATCCGAGGGTACCTGGTGTGTGACTGAGACCACCCCACACACACACACACCGGATGCTCCCACATCCTGAAGATGTGAAAGACAATCAGGCTGACCTGAATCTGCCCCAAACAGCGTGGGCTGCACCCCCCAGGGGGCCTTTCACCTGTCCCTCCCCAGCTGGGCTGGCCTCAGCTCCACAGCCAAAGCTTTGACCCATTTCCATGGGGAGTTCCCCACAGTACCCTGCTCAGGGTGCAGACAGAAGCAAAGGTGAAGAGGACCGCCAACCAGAGGGGAGGGGAAAGGCAAGGTCAGTGGGGGCCCTGGCAGTGCCTGGGAGGCCCAGGACAAAGTAACCACACTCCTTTGCTTAAGCCAGCCCCCCTGTCCACTCCCCAGTGAGAGTGAGGGGCCGTGTCCCTACCAGCAAACTCTCATGGAGGTCACAGGGAGAGGGGAGGGGGAGGCAAAGGGAGGCAGCTGCCTCTGCACAGATTCCCAGTCACCAGGAGGCTTCCCAGAGCTGCTGGTGGGCTCCAAGAGAAGGAGGAAATGCGAACGTCTCTGCCACACTCTCAGAAACCCAGATGTCTTTATCTCTGAGAGAAGGATCCAGTGCCCTGAAACGTAAGCTTTGTTTCCGCATGAAAACACTTGCCATCCTTCTCAGCAGAAGCCCTCTGGCCTGGCAGCTGGCAGGAGACCTGGGGGTCTTTTCCTGGGATCAGGCCAGGGTCAACCGGGGCAGGGGAGCTCTCTCTCCGCTTTCAATAATTCTGCCTCTGGATCTGGTATCTCAAGGCCACTGTTCCGTTCCAACGTGAGCTCTCCCTCTGCTCGGCCCCCGGCCCAGCACCTGGCATATTCTGCCCCCGACTATAGATCCATGGGGACCTGTCTAGCCTCTCCTGCAAGATGGTACATCTTCTAAGGGCAGCAGTCAGGTCTTCTTGCCCCGGAGCACACAGTAGGTGCTCAGAGAGCAGCTGCCGAAGGAACGAATCACCCATCCCTCCAGCCAGCCTTTATTCTGCAATTTCCGGCCCTTCTCAGGAGAGCATTTCAAACACGACCTGAGGATTCTGCAATCAGAAAGCGTCTGAACAAGGAGGTTGCTACCCCATTTAACTTCACGAATCTGGGCCAGCAAGAACTCCATCGTGGTAGTTTTTAGCGCTCTGCTTCCTGGTCACAAGCTCCACCTGAAAGGAGCGGGTGGGTGAGAAGACCGCACTCCAGGGAGGCCGAGGACGTGGGCAGTTACCACCTCAACCACCGCTCCTTGGCCCTGCAGTCAGCCAGGCAAATCCGCCAGGGGCTGTGTCCACGGCTGAGAAAAACAGGCAGACCAGCGGAGTACTCAGCTGGCCTGGTGTCAGACTGCAAAGAGCTCCAGCTGCACGGCTTCTGAGCGTCATGGGGTTGGCTTTCTTTCCTGATGTGATTATTTTTCACTGCAGTTTGTTCAGAAAGGGAGGCAAATGCAAGCTGCAACTCCGTGTTAGAGGAGATCAGCGTACGTTGGGGAACATCATTTAGTTAACAGGTTTCTGGAACCTACTAGAGTTACACATTTTAGGCAAAATGCCTCTAGAAACACACTGGACCACCTCCTATGCATGATGTGCTCACGATGCAGTGGAACTCTCTCCTCATTCTGGGTCTTTTCTGAGGGCCTCAGAAGAGGCATCAGCTGTTCTTTCTGCCACCATCTTTTCACTGAATGCTCTTAAAGGGTCTAAAGCTGTCCCGAGGCTGTGGATTATAAAAGATGGAGACTTAACCCACTTTCTCAACTATCACTTGACATAAGAGGAGTTTTGGAAGTTTCACAGATGAAACTGTCCCCATGTCAAGTGCTGGGCAGCCCTCACTGGCAGTGAATCTCAGTCCTCCAAGTGCAGGCCCCAGGCCCACCCCCTGCAGGCCTGCTTCTCCACGGGAGATGCTGCCCAGAGATTCATCTCCTGGCTCTGGTCCAGGCCTCTTCCCCCTCCCCCAGGCCGGTGGAGGATGACCTTCAGCCTCCATGTGACCATGCCATGAATTTGGGCTCAGGAGGCCTCCCATGAGCCCAGAAGGAGGGGCTCCACTTGCCACAGGCAAGTGGGGTGGACAGACCAGTTTCCCAGCTGCTCTGACGGAGAACCATCCCACCTCCTTCCTCATCCTTCCTGTTCATCTGTCAGAAGCCAGGCCGACAGGCAGCAGCACATCAGATGGAAGGACCTGCGGGCACTCTCAGGTTTCAGAGGCTGGGTGGGCCAAGAACTGTGTTTTTTGCTCAGGTTCTGTATTTATCAAGTTTCTCCAGAGAAACAGAGCCAGTAGGATGTATGCATATGTAGAAAGAGCTTTATTATAAGGAATTGGCTTAGGCGATTATGGAGACTATCAAATCCCAAGTCCTCAGCCGGCAAGCTGGACAGCCAGGAGGGCCGATGGTATAATTCCCTTGCCGGCAGGCTCAAGACCCAGGAGGGGCCGATATTTCAGTTGGAGTCCAAAGGCAGGGGGAAAACAATGTTCCAGTCTGAAGGCAGGCAGGCAGGCAGACAGGAGGAATTCCCTCTCATTTTATCTAGGAGGTTCAGCCTTTTGTTCTAGTCAGGCCTTCCAGTGATTGAATGAGACCCACCCACCTTAGGGAGGGCAATCTGCTCTATTTAATCGATTTAAATGTTCATCTCATCCTAAAACACACTCACAGCAACGCTCAGAATGATGTCTGACCAAATATCTGGGTATCCCTAGGCTCAGTCAGGTTGACACATAAGAGTAACCATCACAGGTATGCATCTTTCTTGCTCTGCATAATAAATGGGAGGTGAGGAGGGAGAGCTGGAGAGATGCTAATTTTGGAGAGTAGCAAGCTCCATTTCCATCTTGTCATGAAGACTCTCCCAGAAGACAGGCTAAAGAGGGTGCCCCTGATATGCCACCTGCCCCTTGCCAGAAGTACAAATGGCTTCAATGAACCACTTGGATGCAAGTGATTTGAGAGCAGGGCTCCGGTCCTATGACTCGAGCACCTACCACAGTCCTGGTACAGGCTGTTTAATGAATAAATGAACAAGTGAACAAAGGATGAATGAACGGTACCTGCCATCTTAAAATCCATCCAGTGACTGTAAACTGAACACAAGTATCAAATCAGAGCTACAAAGGGCCAAACGTTAAGCTGCACAGACACTGTCCTGGACAAACGTTACCCAGCAAGGAGAGGACAGGCCGATCCACAGGGTGTCTCTGGGCCTCAGGAAGCAAATTCCCCCATCCCCTCCATCCACGCTGGCCACCTGGGCCCTGCCCAGGAGCTGCTGGCCCTCCTACTGCCTGAGGTGCCAAAGCCTAGAGGACGCCACACCCACCTCAGCCTGATTTCCCCCTTGGCCTCCCCAGTGTAAGGGGCCTCTCCCCACACTGGCCCCACCCTCTCAGAGAGACCGTCCTTGAAGAGCCGGCCCAGGGCTCCATGAGCCCCGACAATCTACAAGTCACCGCACCTCTTTCTTTTTCAGGCTAAAACTAAGAACTGTCCCCTTTCCGGGTCACGTGTTTGTTGCTGAAGTCTTCCCATGGGCTGGAAAATGAAAGTCAGAACCATGATTCTTGAGTATCCTTCCTGGGAAAACTCAGGATCCCAGGCTGTGTCTTAGCAGACAGCCATGTCCCAGTGTCCCATCTTTGGGTCTTTGGACACTGCCTGAAGGCTGACGCCAAGGAAAAGCTCCCTGATGCCCAGGGCTCCCATGGACAGTGAAACTGCATTTGTGTCTCTTCCTTTTTAAAGAAGTTGCCTCTTTCTGGAACTTCCACCTTCTTCCTTCATCTGTATAAAAACAAATCTATTTTTGGCAACACAAAGACTGAGCCAGATTCTCACGCTGAACAGAGGAAGGGGAGAGCAGAGGAGCCAGCCTGGGGCAGGGAAGGGAAGGAAGGGAATGGGAGAGCGGGGGGGGGGGGGGGGGGGACGGGGGCGGAACACTGCCCTTCCCTGAACTCCACCTGCCACCTGGAGTAAAGCCTCAAGCGTCCAGGACAATTCATGACTCCAAGGTGCCTGGGGCCATTTGACTGTGTTCAGAGATCAGCGTTGATTAGATGGGCATTTTGAAAGGAAAGGTTTATATTTATACATGTGGCCACAGACTCAACATCAAAGGTGTGTCTCCAGGGAAAGATGGCTCTCTCCTGAGAGGTGTGGCAGGGGACAAGCAGACATCTATGACCTTTGTCATTTTCCCCAGCCCACTCAGGTTGAAGGCTCTGAAAACTGATTCTCAGCACGGACTTGACGCAGGCCCCAGGGTCGGCTTTCATTTATTAACCCAGGGGACTACGTACAACAGGGGCCAGCTCTGTCCCCGGGACCAGAACAGCAGGTCAGGACGGCCTCTGCCATTCTTGCCACGAAGTCAGACACTCGTGGGAGCCCCGTCGTGGCACAGGATGTCCGCAAACAATGTGAGGGTTGGAGGCCACGGGGGTTTTGGCACCAGTGGTGCCCCCTGCACCCACGAGGGATGGGCTGGCCATTGACGCTGGAATGCTCTGGCTCCATGGCGCCATGTTGACTGGCTCGCTCCCTAACTGTACCACTGCCCTCACCCCGCTGTGGGTGTCCTCCACCAGGCAGGTCCAGCAGCCCCCTCCCCTGTCTGGGGCGCCCGTACATGCCATGCTCCTGTGTCGCTCCTAAGATGAACCGTGCAGAGGACAACCGTACTCCCTTTATTTCCCAGCCGCATAGGTGCAGCTTTCGGCCTCCACCAGGCTGATGTGCCTGGTCCATGGCCATCGGCCTTGTCTTTATTTCTTCCTTGTTCAAATATTCTTGTTCCCCAAGCCTTTTCCTTGAGGGTCTCACTTCCATTTGCCCACAGAGAAATACCTCTGAACCTCAGTTTGCAATCCTAGCCCCAAGGAACCTACAGGGGCAACAAGACCTGGAAATGAATAAAGTCAGAAGGAAAACTGAGCCCAGCCCCTCCCCTTGTCCGTCTGACCCCCGCCGCTCCCCCAGGAGGAAGCTGAGGAATGGGAAGACTCCTGGCCCCCCACCTGTGGAAGACCCCTCGCTGCCTCCCCAAGGAGGCCTGTGAATGCTGGGGGACCCTGGAGTGGGGTGACAGCCACCGCCAGGTGTATCTTGGGCCCTGCCTGCCCCCAGCCCTGCACTTACCTGGTAGGCAGCTTGTCTCATGAACTGCTTGGCGGGCTGTTTCCAGATGGCAGGCACTGTGATAACCCATCTGACATCAGAGTTCTCGAACTCTGAACCCGTCTGATCGCTCAGCTCCTAAAGCCAAGGAAAATGCAGCAGGTCAGGTGGACAGAGCTGGTCCTCCTGTGGCTTTGCTGAAAATCCAGGCTTCCTGGCCGTGAACTCTCGGGGCATCTATTCCGCGGCCCCCGCCGAACTTATCAGCGTCAGGAACAAGAGTCTGTTTTCCGAATATACAGCAAACAGGGAGCTCCCAGCTCCTTCCACTCCCTGGATGTGGCTGCAGGTGGGAGATGGGCAGATCTGAGGCCTCTGGCCACTTCCTAGTCATGTGACTTAGGGCAAGTGACAACCTCTCAGGCCTCAGCTTCCTTATCTGGACAGTAGGGATAATAGTAAGCTCATACAGTTATTGGGAGGATTGATAATTTCCCGAGAGCTTCACTTCCTGGCAGCTTGCTCCAGTGTCAACCTTGTTAAGCCCTTTCCATAGCTCAACCGCCATTAATCCACTTGAGAATCCTGTTAGGAAGAGATTAGCACTTGCCCCTCTTCTACAGGTGGCAAACTAAGGCCTAGATACGTTCGGTATCTTTGTGATGACTGCCCAGCTAGAAAGTAGCAGAGCCAAAGTTTGGACCCAGACGCAGGTCTATCTTGACTTGAAAGGCCAAGGTCTTAACTAAATTGTTACTTTTGGTCTCTTATCTGATCAGTGCCTGGCCCACAGGAATGCTTGACGACTGGTAGCATTTGTTAGCAGAGTTGTGTCACTGTCACCCACCTTACTGCAGGCCCAGCACATCAGTGGAGTTTTCCTGGCAGGATGGTAAGGGTAGGAACAACGTGACCTAAGCAAGAACCGTGCTGCCCTTGACTTTCAGTTAATGTAAAACCTATCTACAAAACAGAAACAGATTCACAGACATAGAGTTCAGACTTGTGGTTGCCAAGGGTGGAGGGATGGGGAGGTAGGGGAGAGAGAGGAATGGACTGGGAGTTTGGGCTTGGTAAATGCAAACTATTGCATTTAGAATGGCTAAACAACAAGGTCCTACTGTATATGCAATCTCCTGGGATAAACCATAAAGGAAAAGAGTATTAAAAAAAAAGAATGTCTGTATGTGTATAGCTGAGTCACTTTGCTGTACAGCAGAGATGGGCACAACATTGTAAATCAACTCTTCTTCAAAAAAAAGAAAATCAGTGGGACCCATGTGGATAAACAGGACGGGTGGAAGCATCAGAGGTTTCCACCAGGCCCAGGTAGACAAAATATGTCTCTAGAATAGCTCTCAGACTCAGTATTCCCACCGGTAGAATGGGAAGAATAACACTAACCCACAGCGTTACTGGCAAGATTAAATGAGAACACACAGGGAACATCCGGCCCAGAGAAGACCTCTGATTGATGCTTGTCCCCCCCTTCTCCTCCCCTCCTGTTGCCACATTCACCAGACAAATCTGAAATCAAACCTAAACACACACTGATGTGCTTCTGCATCAAAGTCCGCTCTGGGGACATGTTTCAGGAGATTGATAGGCTGGCGGTTTTTTTCCTAATGGGTATCTCGTTTTCTCTATTGTTTCACATAGTTATCTTGGGGCTGACCCACCCGCTCACTGAACTAACTTCCTCTTTGGTCGGTAAGTTTTTTTTCCCTTTTAAAAAAAACTTTTCATTTTTCATTGTGAGAAAATACACGTAACATAAAATTCACCATCTTAACCATTTTTAAGTGTGTGGTTCAGTACATTCACTAAACTTTTTTTTAATAAACATGTTTTTAAAAACATCTCTGCTTTAGACCAACAACCTTTTTTTAAAAAATTGAGGCATAACTGATTTACAATGTTGTGTAAATTGCTGGTGTACAGCAAAGCGATTCAGATAGATATATATAGATATATATACAGATATATATATATGAATGTATATATAGATATATATGAATGAATATATATATGAACATGTTCTTTTTCAGAAAAATGTTCTTTTTCAGATTCTTTTCCATTATAGGTTATTACGAGATATCGAATATAGTTCCCTGTGCTATACAGTAGGTCCTTGTTGTTTACCTATCTTATATATAGTACTGTCAAACTCCTAATTTAAATCCCAAACCCCTAATTTATCCCTCCCCACCCCTTTCCCCTTTGGTAACCATAAGTTTGTTTTCTATGTCTGTGGGTCTATTCCTATTTTATATATAAGTTCATTTGTATCATTTTTTTAGATTCCACATATAAATGACATATGGTATTTGTCTTTCTCTGTCTGACTTACTTCACTTAGTGTGATAATCTCTAGGTCCATCCATGTTGCTCCGAATGACCTTATTCCATTCTTTTCAATGGCTAATATTCCATTGTATATGTATACCACATCTTCTTTATCCATTCATCTGTCGATGGACATTTCGGTTACGTCCACGTCTTTGCTATTGTAAATAGTGCTGCTATGAACACTGGGGTGCATGTATCTTTTTGAATTTGCATATACCTTTTCATCTTTTCCGGATATTTGTCCAGGAGTGGGATTGCTGGTGAAAGAGCCATTTTTTGTTTGTGTTTATTTTTGTTTTTTTAATCATGTTTTATTTCCTTGCAGGTCTGCACTGGGCTTTAAAAGCAGGTGAGCATGTGATGGGTTGGGAGGGATTCTAAGCGTGATGCCTATAACCATCCAGGCTATTTTAAACTCTTTAAACAGGAAAAGGCTCAAAGATGAATGATGGGCTTCCCTGGCTGTATGGAAAGTTGTCTGGTGAGCTGTTTGTTCTCCAGCGGGTGGAGATCAGCTTGGAAGGGAAGGAACCTGGCACTGACTGAACATCTCACGTCAGGCACTTTCACTGACTGTCCCTCGTGAATAGTGAGACTGCTCCAGGGACGTGATTTCTGAGATATTCTACTTGAGCTTATTCTGGTCCAACATGCAATAGTCCCCCTCTGCACTGAACCCACCTGCCCCTCAAACACCAGCCAGCCTCTTATGCAGGGCCTAGTTCCTATACACCTCCTCAAACAGCTCTTCTGCATGGAATTTCTTTACAACGTGTTCCCTGCTCAGAGAAGGTTCCGGAAGCTTCTGGCTGAGCCGACAGGCCCACAACCACCCACCTACCCACGCCCGTGCCTGACCTCTGCCCCCTCCACCTCCTCCCTCCCTTGAGAGATGGGATGTTCACGCCTTTCTTCTTGGCCAACTTGAAACACACTCCAGTGTCGTAGACATTCTCAAGTTCTACATCTTCCCTGAGTCCCCACGGCTGCTCCTCTTATTCCGGAGGCCCCCACCTCCCTCTGCGCCTTCATCTTTCTCCAGGAGCTGAGCCCATCCCTCTGAGATCCTTCTCTTCAGGCCGACAGAGGTCCACCTCCTCTCCTGCTTCGCCGTCTCCTGGACCAATGGCGGCTTCCCTTCCGCAGGTCCCCGCCGGCCTTACTGCTCCTGCCTCTGGCTGGTCACCACCTTCTTCCTGAAGCGAACCCAGCCCATCTCCCTCCCACTTCCTTCCTTAGAGTCCTCTCCCCACCCCTTTTCATAGAAGAATTTGTTCCCGGGAACCACTCCCTCCCTCCACCCCACCACCTTTATCTCCCTGGTTTTCATGTTCCTCAAGTGACCCCGCAGTTGGAGTCTCAGCCTCGCCCTCAGTCCTCGGGGCAGACCTGCTTCAGGATCTGAGTGAGGTGCTAACATATCACTCTCCTCCACCTGCAGGCCCTCGGGACCACGTGGTCTCCCCTCCTCTAACGCTATCCTTGTGGCCATGGCAACCCATGAGAGAAATCCTTTGAGGGCTCCCCACGACCCAGGAAGAATTCCTTCTCCTGGCCCTCGAGGCTTCACAGGATCTCGGCTGGAGCTTGCTGTTCCCGCTCTCTCTGCAGCCTTGCCCTTCGCCTGCTCCAAGCTGCCTGCTTCCCACAGTGGTTTGCTATGTTTTCTTTCCCCTGAGCTGTGCCTGGGCCGTTCCACCGGCGCAAAACACCCGCCCTTCCAGCTGCTGCCTGTCAGAGGCCCGCAATCCCTCTCCTCCGGGGAGGATTCCCTGCTGCTGCCCTTGGGCAGAACCTCTGCCTTCACCGAACACTCAACACCCACGGTTACCCCCTCATGACACCCACCCATCGACTGTATGCACTGGGTTTCTTTCCACGTGGCCAGAACTTGCATAGCACCTGGCTCACAAAAAGTACTCAAAACAAGAGGTACTTGAATGGATGAAAGCAGTGTTACGACCTCACCTCTTTGTCTCCCTCTAGCCCTATTTCTAGAATTCTATTCTCTATTTCTAGAATTCACTAAATTTCTTCTAGCGATCACATAATACCAAATGCTTCTGAAGTTCCCAATTCTTTTTGGATAGAGTTTAATACACGAGGCTCTTGAATCATCTGATCTGCACCCGCTCATCACCATGCCTATGAGAGGGGACACCGAGTGGATGGCTATATTCCATTTGGAAATTAGCCATTTTCTTAATTCTGGGCCATCACTGAACAAACCTTTGCAAGGGCCAACCAAGGGGGCTTATTCACCTGGTCAGCTTCTTCCATGGGGTCTGGGGTGGGGGGCATGGAGGAGGGGGGGCAGCAGCAACTATTCACCAAGTAAATAGTTGCCGAGCCCCCAGGGAGGCAGCTAACATCTAATATTTCACCTACTATCAAACGACCCACGAGGCACAGCTATCTGACCCCCTTTTCATGTTAGGAACGTGGGTATCAGAGAGAACGAGCACCTCGCCCAAGATCGCACAGCTGCTGCATGTCTCCCGTCTTTCTTTCTCTTGTTTGTTTTACTGAGGTATAATTCACATACCACAAAATTCACCTTTTTAAAGTGCACAGTTTGGGACTTCCCTGGTGGTGCAGTGGACACGGGTTCACGGCCAATGCAGGGGACGTGGGTTCGATCCCTGGTCCAGGAAGATGCCACGTGCTGCAGAGCAACCAAGCCCGTGCGCCGAGACTACTGAGCCTGCACTCTAGAGCCCGCAAGCCACAGCTACTGAAGCCCTTGTGCCACAACTACTGAAACCCACGGGCCTAGAGCCCATGCTCCGCAACAAGAGAAGCCACTGCAACGAGAAGCCCACACACCGCAACGAAGAGTAGCCCCCGCTCGCCGCAACTAGAGAAAGCCCGCGCAGCCAAAAAAGTAAAATAAAATAAAGTGCACAATTCAGTGGGTTTTAGTATATTCACAAGGTTGCGCAACCATCCCCGCTATCTAACTTCATCACCCCCCAAAAGTAACCCATACCCCCTGGCAGTCACTCCTCTGCCACTCCCCCAGCCTCTAGCAACCACTAGTCTACTTTCTGTCTCTATGGATTTGCCTCTTCTGATCATTTCCTACACATGAAATCATTTGTGGCCTTTTGTATCTGGCTTCTTTCACTTAGCATAATGTTAGCATAATGCTTTCAAGGTCCATCCATGCCATAGCAGGTGTCAGTACTTCACTCCTTTTTAAGGCTGAATAATATTGCAGTGTATGGGTGAATCCCATTTAGTTAACCATTCATCCACTGATGGACATTTGGGTTGTTTCTGCTTTTTGGTTATTATGAATAGTGCTGCTAGAAACATTCATGTACAAGTTTTTGTGTGAATATATGTTTTCATTTCTCTTGGTACATACCTAGGATTGGAACTGCTAGGCAGATGCTCACTCCGTGTTTAACCTTTTGAGGAACTGCCAGGCTGTTCTCCACAGCAGCTGTACCATTTTCCCTTCCCGCCAGCAGTGCCCAAGGGCACATTCTCTGCCCTGAGGCTGTCCCTGCTCCCCTAGCTGGCAGGTGCCCCCCTGCCCCCAGCACAGGCTCTGGCATGTACCTACCTTCAGCGCCTGTTCCTTAAAGTACCGCAGGGCATAAGCAAAGATTTCAAGAGCTTTGATTTTCTTGCCATTTGCTGCCATCAGGTCTGTATCCATGGTGAGGTCCTAGAGTCGGGACAGGAATGAAATAGTAAAAAGAAGGAGAGACATGCCTTCTGGCTTTAAGCACTGTCACTTGGAGACCTGGGGAACCCAGTGAACCATGTCTGTGTTTCCTGGTGTTTGAGGGGCGGACTAGGACGGCACCTCCCCCAGGACAGGGCTGGCAGCGATGTCCCCTTACTGTGTAGGGGGCCCTGGCTGCTCCCCTCAGGCCCCACCTCCACTGCTCCCTTCTTCCCTCCCTCCCTCCCTCCCTCCTTCTTTTCCTCTCTTCCCTGGATCCTCTGGGGGCAGAGGTTTCGGGGCAGCAACAGAGCCCAGGAAGAAAAAAAACAGGCAGCAGACGTCACTCCCGATGCAATTTACATACTATTTCCACATGACACACATGCTCACCCTTGGGGACCCCCCAATGGAAGCCTAGATAATCACACCAAATCACTGACGTGCACGGTGCTAAACAGACACGAAGCTTTCACTTCCCGATGAGCTGCCAACCAAGTCACAAAAATAGAAGAGCTCCTATTTTAAGGGTTGTGCTGTCTAACCCACTGGGAGCCCAGCATCACTGCCTTCCTTCCTCTGCCAGAAGCTACAGCAGTTGCTGAGTGCAGTCCCGGGTGTAAGATGCTCCGTGAGATGCCGGACGGACTGCGGTCATTAAAAAATGATGAAAATAGTCCCCAGAGGGTGGGAATGGGCAGAGAGGGGAGCAAAAATCAGGAGGAAACCCCCAAGTCTCCTGGAACCAGAAGACGTATTGCCACCAGGGAAAAACATCAGTGTGGTCTCTGGATTGATCCAGGCTGGGTAATTAGTCTTTGCCTTTGGAGTGTGAAGGGGTATCAAGCAGCTAAACCGGCCTTGTGGGGCCTTGCCCATCATCCTGACCCCTCTACACATGCTCACTCCTCCCACATCTGGGGCTCAGCAAAGACACCCCAGCTTTGGGGTGGTGGCCCCCAGGCGACTTCCAGGCATCAGGAAGCCACAGGCTTGGAATTGAAAAATTCAAATTGAAAAAATTCCTGGGCTTCCACCTGCAGGAGATTCCTATTGGGCACTGCTGAATCCTATCAGGTGAAACAGGAAGGATGCATTTTGAGGCGAAGTCAGTGTGCTTCAGAGAGAGACACACACACGGGTGAGCACCGAGCCCTGGAAGGCAGGGTGCTGGCTGCAGCATTTCCCAGTAACATTTGTTTTGTCATCTGCAAACACTTAACAAGCAGACATATGAAAGCAATAAATAATAGAAGCTAGCAATTGACTTTAACTAAGGACCGACCGGCATGGTTCTGAGAGCTTTGTGTATTTTGATTCCTTTAATCCTTACAACATCCCCATAAGAAAAGCACTCTCCATGTCTCCATTTCACAGATAAGGTAAAGCAAGGCAAGGAGAGTCTAAGTGACTTGGATTAAGTATCTCAAAGGTGTCAGAGGTGGGATTTAAACCCAGGCCATCTGGCCTCATGGTTTGTGGTCTTAAACACTATCACCATCCAGCATCTCTAAGTACTGAGAGTTAAGGAAAATTTAAGGGATAAAATGCTTAAATTGAAAAAATTCTATCCTATGGCCCAACATTTCGATGAAGCTTGGGGGAGGGTGCTAATCAACTTGGCCATCTTACAAAACCCTGGCAAGTTGGAAGCAGAACTACTTCAGGCATTGGGCCTCCAATTATTGGGCCCTTGATTTCCTGAGCTACCTCCTTCCCCACATAGAAGGTTAATGAGCCATTGTTGCTGGTTGTTACTTCCAAACTGGTTAGTTATAACCACTACCCTGAGCCCCCAAAATGCTCCCTCGTCCCCGAGTCCTTCCTTCAGGATTCCTTGATCTCCCAACAATCCTGCAGGTGAAGGGGGATCTCCTGGCACAGCACGGGTCTCCCAGCCCCCTATGCCTGTGCTCCATCCAGGCAGTGTCTCTCTGACTGGTCAATTTCCAAAGCAAACAAGTTGCTAAACATTCTGAATATCTCCCTGCCCATGTGTACGTCAGAAAGTGCTGTGTGTCCCACAAAAGTGTCGTGTGCTCCAGGCTGTTTCTAAAATCAAGGTGAATGGACATTCATTTCTGCTTGGGAGAAACCTGAGGGCCCCCAAGGTCTGGAAAGGCTGGAGGAACCTCGGCTCTCGAATGCGGAGGACTTGGGGCCAGGGAGAGGCTGGCTCACCCCAGTGGTGTGCAGCTTCATCTTGAACTTCTCCAGGTACAGCCACTGCTTGGCCTCATTGGGATCCAGGTCGTGGTAAAAGTCCCTGGCGGCATACCCGAAACTGTGGAACTTCCTCTCCGGAGTCAACAAGATGGTGGTCGGAGTCTTCTGGTTGGACACCCCAGGGTCGCCTCCTTCCCATCGCCTGCCACCAAGGAAAGGCAGAGGTCATGGGCCTTCTTGCATAATCTCAATGCAGGCAGCACTGGTGTGAGCACCTACTGTGTGCGTGGCTGTTACAGATGTGAGTGCCCATGGTGGCTGCCAAAGGTGCCCTCTGGTTTAGCTGGTTGAGTAGTGACTGAGACACAACTTCAGTCAATAAGAAAAACGAAAGGGACAAGTGCCAGGTTCTTGCTAAGTAACAAAGTCTGCTTCATCCTTTCAGCGTTTACTGAGCATCTACTGTGTGCCAGCTGCCAGCGACACAGAGATGAAACATTTATGTCTCTGCCTTCAAATAACGCACAGCCTAGTAGGTAATGGTTTGTTTTTTGGCTTGGGTTTTGGTTCTTTAATTTGCAAGCACTCAATAGCAGATGGATAGCTGGTTTGCATCCTCTTTGAAACAGGTACGGTATAAACAAACACATAAATACCTGCCTCATCAGATGGAAATGAGGGGCCCAGGGAAATGTCCCAGAGGGGTCAGAGGAGACAGAGGTGCCAGAGCTGGGGCCTTGGAAAGAATGCAGGGCTCAGGAGAGACTTGATGTTGAAGGAGGGAAGGACACTGCAGGATGCTCTGAGGTGGGCAAGCTAAGTGACTGTGTAGGTTGGAGAAAGCGTGTAAATGAGAAGGGTGATTGTGTTCATGTGTGAAAAACGAGATTGGGAAGCTGGTAGGAACCAGGCTGAAGAGAACCCTGAGGAGTGAGAGATTTAGTCAGTGAGTAATAGGGAACCACTAAAGGTTTTAGAGCAGGGGCAGGATAGAAATCAGAGCTACTGTTGACTGCAGCGAACTGTACTAAAGGGCGGGAGACGGGAAGCCAGGTGGCTGAGCAGGAGACTCAGGCCTCGAGGTGAGGGAGCTCATACGGGGGTGGAGAGCCCTGGGAAGAGAGAGAGGGGACGACGGGGGAGGAGCCGTCCAGCGGAGAACCGAGCCAAATGGCCTCGGTGGTGAGCAGGTGCAAGGAGCCCCAGAGGTTTCAAGCATGGGAGCCTGGAGGAGACAGTGCCCCTCACAGATGCCAGCAGCCCTGGCCAAGAAGGAGACAGGAGGAAACGTGGAGAGCTTTATTTGAACGTTCTGGCATCGAACTCCCAGGAGGGGCTTGAAGATACAAGCCTGGGGTTCAGAAAGAGATCCAGGCAGGAAACAGACCTGGGTGCCCCCATACTGGGGGGACAGTCACAGCAACAGGGTGGGTGAGAGTGCTGACGGGAACCGTGAGGAGGGAAGGAACCATATCCTGCACATCTATATGCTGAAGAGGACCCAGAAGTGGGGAGGAGTGGATACAGACAGGCGGGCAGATGCGATGGGATTACGTCCTGGAACTGACGGATGGGTGCCATGGAGCAATCAGAGGGTAGGCTGAGCCCCAGCAAAGCTTCCTTCCTTCTCACAGATAGAAGGAAGGAGAAAAGTAAAGAGTGGATGTTTCTCCCTCCTTTGGGGCCACGGCAGAGAAGCCCCGGCTGCCAAGAGGCTCCACGAGCAGACTCTACCAGGTCCTGGCTCAGCAGCTGGCTCTGGTCCTGCCACTAGCCACACGACCCCTACGAGCAGCCCCCGCTGGAGACACATGCCCGAGAGGAAGCACACCTCTCTCCCTGGCCTGCCCTCCTGGGGAGGTGGCTGTACTCCTGGATAGGCTCTCACCTGCCCCTGGCACCACAGTCCAGACGGAGAGCCAACCTCCACCTAGATTTGCCACACAGATGAGGCTGGAGTCATCCCTGGCCGGTTTCCCAGTCAAGCCCCATGAGGATGCAGGTTTCTACCCAGGGAGCCAAAGTCCCCGTGGTGACCCCACCGAGACGCACGGGTGATCAGCAGCTCAGGCAGACACTGGCGCCTGGGCCAGAGGTGCGCTCCACACAACCTTTCGGGAATGGATTTTCCATTACTATTAACACTGACATTTTCAGTAGGTAATGGACTTCCTGAGGTTTTGCCCTTCAAATTTTTAATTCTTCATCCCTATTTAAATACAAAAACTTACACTTTCTCATTCATAACTCTGTCAGTCTGGATCATGGTTATGTTAATATGTTCTGACTGAAATAAAATTCAGGTAGAACCTCCCTCCAAAAATCTCTACGATAACTACGATAATGTCCCTGGAGACCCTGAATCTGTGGATGCTTTGTAAGAATTCCTCCCCAGCAAGTTCAAAGTTATTTTTGCTCTTTTTCTTTTCTTCAGTTTTCATTGTATGACTATCCCTTTGAAATAACATTTCTTAAAACAACTAGAAGCTGATAAATGTTGACTCTAGCTTTTAATACAGAGCTCTTTTCTTTCCGAGGTTCCCACCTCAGGAGATGGCAGAGCGGACCCGCACAGCATCTGTCCCACGAACCCGAGGCAGAATCTCGGTGGTGACTGAACACCGAAGGCTCTGCCGCAATCAGGGTTCTCTACTAGAACGGGCGTTTTGTTATTTCCTGATGAGACGACACCCACGGGTCTCTGAAGCATCTTAGGACACCCAGTTTTCCAGAGGAAAGGCAGGGCCTAAATCAAGAGTGGGGTAGGGATCACTTTTATCATGACTTATGTTTTAAACAGCACTCTCTATAGAAAATGCGTAAGATCTTACTCTGGGAGTGATAACTAAATTCCACAATGGCCAGCTGAAGGAATTGCAAAGCCCATCACGATGTATCTTCAGAGCCATCCTTGGATTTGGAAAATCAGGGTGATAAATCCCTAGTTCACAAAGCTTTGAGTGGCCACAGACTGCAAGAAGGCGTGAGCCAGTCTGGGGGAGCAGGCACTGGTGCCAGGATAGACCAGGGTCCTCGCAGACAGCTGATCACACGTGGATGGGGTAGACGCCAGGGCTGCTGTGTGCATGAGTGGGGGGGCGGGGGGCGGGGAGTGGCCCAGGAGACCCAGGGCAGCTTCAGGGTGAAGTTGGCTGAAATTCACCCCACTCTGCTTTTTCTCAGGTGCTTCCCACTTCTGATTACCGTCATCTCATGACTTCACTTGAAAGAGCCAGCACCTTCCCTGCTTACTACCTGCTAAGTGCTTGATGGGAAATCTCGTTACATTTGTACACACACTCTGTCAAGCAGGTACTGCTATTATCCCCATTTCACAGATGAGGAAACAGAGCTTTAGAAGGTTCAACAATTGCCTGACGTCACACAGTGGTGAGTGGAGGCCTGGATCTCCTCCATCACCAGCACCTTAAAAGTCAGCACCTCTTGCCCAGGCTGTACGCTGGAATCACCTAGTTTCAAACATACTGTCCAGGTCCTTCCCCAAACCAAGTCAGAATTAAAGCAACACATTGACAGACCAGGAACCTGGAGCCCAGAGATCAGAAGTGGCTTGCCCCAAGTGGCACGGTGAGTTTGGGCCAAGCGGGGCCAGAATCCAGGACCTGCTGACTACGTACCATTCACCTGCTCACTGTACTAATCCCTCTCCCCTCCCCCAAGGACCTCCCCCAAGTCTCCATAGTTACAGCGACCGGCACCAGCACCTGCCCCTCCCTGCCCACAGCACTCACCTCATCACATGGATGCATTCTGGCTCCTTGGTGAAGCTGTAGGCATAGCCGCTGGATGTGGTCCCAAAGTCGACAGCCACCACCACGAGAAACGCCTGCTGCTCAGAGACGTTTGGGTCGGCATCGTTCTGCAGATAACCGAGCGGGGTACAGGGAGTGGGTGGGGCAGTCAAGCCAGGCTTTCAGAAGGGTTCCACCCTGCCCTGCTGTGTGCCCACTGTAGACAGAAGCATATTGCACATTCTGGTTCAAGGCTGCCACGTGGTGAGCCCTGGGGAGAGGGCAGGCTTTCTCAGCCCCTACCTGACCGACTCAGGGAGAAATGGAGGTGTCTCCTGAACAAGGGCCAGGCCACTGGGGAGGGCCCCTGCCTACACTTGCCCAATACTCCCTTTATCAACTGTGCACAAACGTGGCTAATTACGGGAACTCTTCCATCTGGGCTGGAACCCCAGTGGTTCCCTGAGTGACACCCCCCTCTGCCCCCCATTGCCCTCCCCCAGTCCCTGCACAGATCTCCAGACCCTGCTCAGCTGTGCCCTGTGCACCTGCCAGGTGACCCCTCCACCTGCCCGGGCGTGTCATGCATGGATCTGGGGCTCAGCATACCAGGGACCCTGCCCAGTCCTGCCATAGCCATCATATGACCCTGCTGAGTCCTGTCCCCTTGGGGCCCCGAGCCTTTCCTCATCTGTCAAGTGAGTTGGTCAGGCCATTACAGACTTCCAAAAAATCCTTTAAGCAAATGTAGACTTTTTTTTTTTTTTAACATCCACAGAACTTCAAATTATACCAATAATTTTTGGATTTGAAGAGTATTGGTTAGAGCAGGGGGTGAGAACCCCACATGTCTGGCCTTTCATCACACTGCCCCCCCATCCCGTTCAGCTTATCCTGAAGCTTTTACAGGGAACCCTCAGGGTACAGAGTTTGAAAACCACAGGACCCAGCTGTTAGGTGACCAAGCCTCTCAGTTTTCCCAAGCCTGAGGGAGTTCCAGGATACAGGACTTTGTGTGGAAACCAGGATGGTTCCAGGAAAACCAAGACAAGCTGGCGTCCCTACCTAGCGATGGCTCTGAAGTTCTTCTCAGCAGGGTCTGCTTTGAGGCTCTGAGCAGCTTGTACAAAGCCGCCCTTTCCTCCGGGTACCTCTCTCTGGTTGGCTACATGTAAATCCCTGGAACGGCTGCCCCACAGTATCCACCTTTGCAGTGAGGGGCAGGGTGGGAGCAAATGCCCAGCCTCCAGCCCCCCGCGCTGCCCAGGTCCTCTCTCTCGGGCAAGCTGGTGCAGAAGCAATTACAGCCACAGCTTTTGGTCACGGCGGTTAACTACAGTGGAAAAGCCACTGCATTTCACTGACTCACCCGCCAGCCCAAAGTGGCTGCTTCCTCCCAAGAGGATGCCTCGCAGTCTCTGAGCCCTGAATCTTTAAAGAGCTGCTCCCACCCTGCCTGCTCATGTTACCCACACCCAGGCCAATGGCTCCAGAAGCACCAGCCACACCACGGAAAGCCTTTGCTGACCCACAGTGGCGAAGGGGCTTGGTAAGGCTCACGTGGCTGGTACTAGGACAACTTAATCTCCACCCATGAACGTGAGAAGCCGCTCAGAAGCCCATCACGTGAGAGGCGCCTCTGAAAGCAAAGTAATCAGCACACGTACCCCCCTCCCCATACACACACATTTCTTACCACAGTGTGGGAAGGGGACAGAGGTGTTACTCCTGTGTCCCCCAGACTCCGGGCTGGAGATGAATATGCAGAGGTAGGGGCCATTTCTGAAAGGAAAGACAAGTGCGCTCCTTAGAGGTGGTGTGGGCTGAGCCGGAGAGCAGCAATGCGGGCTGGGCGGCTTTGCTCCTGCAGGGACTGTTGCCCCTGGAAAGCCAGCTAACGTGGGGCGAGGCTGAACTCCAGCCAGAAAGGTAGGGTGTCTGATCTGTCCACCCCCGTATTTGATATTTAAAACTTGACCAAATGAGACGCTCCTCTTCTCACAGTGACCACCAGGACTCTCCCTATGTGCCAACCAACTCCCACTTAGCAGAGAGGCTGCCCAGTCCCCAAATCGCCTTGGCACCTGGCTCATGCCCTCTGCAGAGCTGGTCCTTAGCCCAGGCACCAGTATGGACCAGAGGAGCCTGTAGCCCCCTGAGATGATGTGCAAATTTTTCATGCATTTTCTTGGAAGGGCATCCACAGCTGTCAGGTTCCCAAAGGAGTATGGGACCCCACCCCAAAGATTAACAACCCTAATCGTAAGAATAGAGGACAGGAGTGCAACTTCCAGAAATAATTCCCTTGCTTTGTGGATGCATCACCTCCTCCCTCCCTCTGGCATGAGGCCCTGCCAGAACAAGGGGAACTCATCTCTCTTCAGTGATGCTGAAGGGTTTTGATATTCAATTAAAAAAAACAAAACAAAAAACATAGCAGAAAGACAGATAGATTAGCATTCCTGGGTCCCCCAGTCGGGGCCCTGCAACAGACACGAGGTCAAATCAGAGAAGAGCCAACAGCAAGGCAGCATGAATAGCATTTTGTCGATTCCCCTACTGCTCTTGCAATTACTCAGGCACAGACATTTGTTCTGAAACCTTGCCAGAGCCCCGTGGCTCTCCCCCAGGGATGAGCACCCAAGGAGAATTCGCCCTGTCCCTGGTCAGTGCTGGAAGCTCCACCCACTCTCCCTGCCCGCTGCCCAGGACCGGCAGGGCCTGCAGGGCAGCGGAAAAAGCACTGCAGGCTCCCCCTGCAGAGGTGATGGCCAGACCCTGGGCACCAACAAATCCCAGGTACCATCCAGTACGTTCTGCAAATACTGCTCCATTCAGTATATAGACTAATACCTGATGGGGAAAAAAACGGGTAATGTGCTACAAAACACCTGTAGTCAAGGAAACCCATAGGGTATGAGGTATCTGAGAAAGACCTGTCTGCTTCTAGGGAAGCACTAGGAGTGGCTCCATCTGCCTCTGCTTGCCAAATCACTTTGGTTAATCCCACGCGCTTACTGATTTTTTTTTTTCCTGCTTAGTGAGAACTCAAACAGCATCATTACAGTGGGCGCCAAATGGGTTGAGGGAATAAAATGAATCATGAAAGAGTGAATACAAAGCTTCAAATCTGCACAGCCACCTTCCCAATCTGCAGGCGTATGCTCCCTCTCCTCCTGATAAGGCTCAGTTCCAACCTCTGGGAGAAAGGTTCAGAAGCAAGTAAGTACAGAGGCCACAAATCAACTTGTGGGGCAAAGGACTTAAACAGACATTTCTCCAAAGAGCATACGCTAATGGTCGATAAGCACGTGAAAGATGCTTAACTCATTAGTCATTAGGGAAATGCACTCATTAGTCATTAGGGAAATCAAAACCACAGTGAGATACTGCTTCACACCCACTAGGATGGCTCTAATTGAAAAGAAAAAAAGGAAATAACAAATGGTGGCAAGGATGTGGAGATATTGGACCCCCTGTATATATCTTGTGGGAATCTTATATCTGTGATAAGCAGTTTGGTAGTTCCTCAAAAAGTCAAATACAGACTTACCATAGACTCAATTCCACTCCTAGGAATTCCACTCCTAAGTATCTACCCGAAAGAATTGAAAACAGGGACGCTTGTGTGTGCGTGTTCACTGCAGCATTATTCACAAAAACCAAAAAGTGAAAACAACCCAAGTATCCATCAACAGACAAATGGATAAACAAAATGTGGTATATCCATTCAATGGAATATTATTCAGCTGTAAAAAGGAATGAAATTCTTACACATGATACACCATGGATGAACCTAGAAAACATTATGCTAAGTGAAATAAGCTGGACACAAAAGGACAAATACCATATAATGTTTAGAACAGGCACATTCATAGAGACAGACAGTAGATTAGAAGTAGCCAGGGGCTAGAGGGGGGAATGGGCAGTACAGAACTTCCATGTGGGGTGATGACAAATTTTGGAAAAAGTAGTGACGGTTGCACAACATTGTGAATGTAATTAATGCCACTGATTTGCACACTTAAAAATGGTTAAAATAGCAAATTTTATGTTATATATACTTTACCACAATAAAAAAATTTTATTAAAAAAAACTTGCTCGGGGCTTCCCTGGTGGCGCAGTGGTTGAGAGTCCACCTGCCGATGCAGGGGACACGAGTTCGTGCCCCGGTCTGGGAAGATCCCACGTGCCGCGGAGCCGCGAGGCCCGTGAGCCACCCTCTCTCCACCCGCTACCTGCAAGGCCTGCAGCCGTGTGTCCACGTTTGCACAGAAGGTTTTGGAAGACACCGAATGTCTAATTGCCCAGAAAATCTGGTGCCGGCAATTAGCAAACAAGCTATTTATCTGCAGACAAACCATCCACCCCGCTGTCTGCTTGGTTCTAATTATGCCATCACTCAGCCCTTCTCAGAGCATGTCCTACTGACTTGTAAAACAGCATGTGTTGGGCCACACACTGAACACATGCCTTGGGCCCCCAGAGGACTCCAGGGAATTTGAAGATAAGAACCAAGGATGTTTTTTGGTTCTCCCTGTACCTCCCTCCCACCCTGCCTCTGGTTCAGTACGAAATAAATCATTTGACTTGCTGATCACCCAGCCAGGCCTAGAGGCAATCGAACTTCATGGATTTTCTCCATTAGAAATTAAAATGCAGCTACATTGTGCGATGATTTAAAACTGATTTGCACAGAAGGTATGGAGGAGTAACATTTTTATAGACATTTGCATATCATGCACACCCACATCTATAGCTCTATAGATCCCAAATCAAAGGTAATTCACCAGTTAATGTGCACTGACCCTCCACAGAAATATAAAGAGCCTGTAGTGATAACTTTGTTATCAAGCTAATATTTCTTTATTTAACTATTTAAGATGTCAAAAAGGTGCTCAAATTTTTTAGGGAAAAGAATATGGAAAAGCCTACTTTAGCCCCTGCGGGATGTGAGAAGTTTCTGGTGTGCTAATAATCCCAACCAATCTTGAGAGCTTTCATTCAATAGGTAAGTGATTAAGAATAAACACAACAGGGTCAATAGAATATTATCTATTGGTCTACAGATAATTGACAGATCTAAGCTAACAGACAAGAGGAGAGAGTTGATGCATGGAATGTCTATATGTACAAGGTACATGCTGTGTGTCCTGGCTACCAATTAAACCTAGGCCATTATCCACAGTAAGAAACACCAACTGTCATTCACTGGGACCCTGTTTAATTTTCTCTGTAAAGCCAATATAGTAACATCTGCCCCATGACTGCTCCCGCCTACGTGATATTCCAGTTCAGTACAGAGTGTACTGGACACATGAGGAGCAGAAGAGAAAGGCAAAGCTAAAAGCCCAAGAAGAAGAGAGATTTTTAGAGTCCAGGCTTGGAAGAGAGAAAGGAAGCTGATGAAAAGAAAAGTGATACTCACCTGCGGAGGTAAGGAGAGAAGACTGGTAAAAGAGATTAAAGGAAAATGCTCTACCAGAAGTGTAGTCAAGGGCAGAGCCCAGGGATCAGGGAGCTTTAAGAAATACCTACTCTGCCGTTCCCACAAGATTAAACAGACACTCAAAGCACCTTCCCATTTCAAGCACTAAGTTACTCTGAAATGCAGTAACACAGAGGGATTTGATGATTTCACATCACAGAACCAGAAAAACAAGGAACGTTTCAAGAATGCAAACTATCAGCCACAGAATCAAGCCGCGGAGGAAGAGACCGGAAGCTTCCTAGAAAACCAATAGGAAACAATCTTCAGGTCTTCCTTGTCATTAGTTTTAGATGACTTACCATTACTTATGTCTTATACACTTACTGTATATAAGTAAGTAATCTTTACTATATATAAGTATATAATCTTTTTTAGTTTAGTAAATATAAAAATAGATACAGGTGTTCCTAGGTTCACTCTTAACCTGGGACTCAGCCCGCAAAACATTCTTCAACCAAGTCATTTAAAAAATAATTTTTGCAGCAAAGAGGGATGTATAAATAAATGAAAATATTTATGCAGCCAAGTAGAGGATATGAACAAGTAAAAATAGGATTCAACCAACAAGTCTCCTGCCACAGGATTTTTTAGACCCCAAAGCAGACAGCAGAGGAGAAACTACTTGAACTTGTGAGGTTAATACTTACCACTTGCCTTAACAGTGTAATAATTAAAATACAGCCTTCATCAGGGTTCCTGCTATAAAACATGAGACTTGTAAAATCCAGACACATTCTCATTTGCTCCTGGCTCTCATGGCTTTAATCAAAGCAGACACTCCTAAAATAAAAAGTAGTTTTAATAAGAGAACCTCAGAGACAGCCATAGTTCATGAACTTGCTCGTTGCTCTCCTCTGCTGGAGACATTAGTCAGCAAAGAGCCGTGAGCAGAATCGTGGACTTTCCGAGATACATATCAAGTCGATCCTGCTCCATAAGTACAACATTTTAAAAGATGAAGACGGAACCATTGGGCTGACTTTATTTTACAAGGCTCCAGGCTCATGTGAAATGACAGGTGGTCTCAAACAATGGAGACTCCCCAGCTTTTTCAAATAGGCCTCCTTGCTAGCTTTCAGATTTATGTTCTATCAAACAAATGCTCAATTCCAAAAGGATTTTTAAGGTCTGGTCCTTATGATTTTTAAAATGCAGTATATAGGTTCATTTCTTTTCTCCTGCTAGCCATGAGATAATAGGTTATTTGCTGACAGTTGCCTAAAATCAGGCCATTTGAAAAAAGCTCTCCCTTTCTCTCTCCTTATATGCCCTCCCTGTAGTGTCATCTTTGAAAGTTGATCAGCTCAAGGTCATGTGTAGGTTACTGGCAAATATCTTTTAAGAAGGAAAATTTTAAATTCTTATTACCCTATAACAGGCTGCATGGCTAGCTGAACTAATGCATTATTACCGTAAACTGAACTTCCATTTCAGTAAATAATTTATGGGGTTCTTTTTCTATCACCATGGTTGATGTCCAAAGTAAATGGAAATTTTATTGGTGTGAACTGAGAGAACCTCCTGACTTCAAAGAACACAGAGCGTAAAATAGCTGCTCTCCAAATGCTAAATAACAATTATGGAAATGAGCATTTATTGTGGCAGAAACCACAGCATCATGCACCAGGGGGCTGCGTCAGGCCCATCCTGACACTGGACGGCAACTTCCAGTTACCGTCCCCATCGCTAAATGGATTAGGAGATAAGGTACCCCAGTGAGAGAGAACTGGAGCATCGGAGTTTCCCCGGAGACAGTGAGATCCCCAAGTTCCTGCAAGCTCAGTCCACGTGCGGTGGCAGTTCACAATTTCTCTCTTAACCATAGGTTCACAGGAACACGCATGTTCAGGCAGCTGCTGGGGGAGGTGAGGAAGTGCTTTCTAGACCAACAGGTCTTCCTACTAATTTTCATGAATTATATTCAGGAACCACACAGCCTCTGCCCACTGGGACCCAGCATTTGAAGGGGCTCCACCAGATCACCCCATACACAGGATTAAGATACTTCTGTCCACCCAGCTTCTCTTTCACAGACTCTGGGCTCATCTGGGCAAGGCCATGCCTTATTTCATCTTTGATTCCTCAGCTCCTGATTTGTCACAGGCACTCAGTAAATGTAGGGTGGATGGATGGATGGATAGGTGGTTGGGTGGGTAGATGGATGGATGGATGGGTGGATGGATGGATAGGTGGTTGGGTGGGTAGATAGATGGATGGATGGGTGGATGGATGGATAGCTGGTTGGGTGGGTAGATGGATGGATGGATGGGTGGGTGGGTGGATGGATGGATGGATGGATGGATGGATGGATGGATGGATGGATGGATGGGTGGGTGGATGCATGGATGGATGGATGGATGGATGGGTTGATGGATGGATAGCTGGTTGGGTGGGTAGATGGATGGACAGATGGGTGGATGGGTGGATGGATGGGTGGATGGGTGGGCGGATGTTCCTAACGTGTGCCCAAAAGTGGACTCAGTGACTATCCATAGACTTGGAGGGCCACTGAGGTCTTTCCCAACTGAGGCATCAACCCCCGAGTCAGGATATTAGTAACACATTTCCTGAGTTACCTCCAACAACGTGGGATCAGCTCTCAAATCACCCCCAGACCTGCCTCTCTCCTCAAATGTCCCTTTTGGTTGGTGCAACCACCATAGCTCCCAGAAGGGAGATTTCCTAGGCTTCTCCCTCCCCTCTCATTGCACTCCCAAGCCCTGTCATTCCTACTTCTTAGCATCTCTCACAGTCACCCCCTGCAGCCTCACCACCACAACCTTGGTCCAGACCCTGCTGACCTTTACCAGGGCTCCCACACAGCCTCTTAGTCTCCCCGCTCTGAGTCTCCCCATCCAAGTCACGCTCCTCCACAGTCAGAGCCATCCGGTCAAAACTGAGGTCTGCTCACGTTACTCGACCAGGCCAGGGCCTTCTATTCCCATCCCCCACAGGATAAACCTAGCACACAGCTAGCATCCAGGCCTTTAAAAGTCCACCCCGCCTCCCTCTGCAGCCTCATCTCTCTCCATCGCCCCCATCCCTGGCTCCACCCAATCCTTTCACAGGCCCTGGAACATCTGTGCTCAATCCAGCCTCCAGACCCCTGCACACACTGTTCCCCTGCCTGGAGTGCACCCCACTTCCACCCCCTACTCCGGGGAACTCCACCTCCAAAAGTCAGTCCCCTCTGTTTGAGGGAGAAAAGCCTTCTCTACTCTCTCAGTACAGAGGAGAGAGGAACTTCTTCATTAGTGTCTGGGGACTGACTGGCAAAACCCAGACTTGCGGAAATGCTAAGGACAGCAGCCAGGTTTCATCAAGAAATAAATTACAGGGCTTCCCTGGTGGCGCAGTGGTTGAGAGTCCGCCTGCCGATGCAGGGGACACGGGTTCGTGCCCCGGTCCGGGAAGATCCCACATGCCGCGGAGCGGCTGGGCCCGTGAGCCATGGCCGCTGAGCCTGTGCGTCCGCAGCCTGTTTTCCACACCGGGAGAGGCCACAGCGGTGAGAGGCCCGCGTACCGCAAAAAAAAAAAAAAAAGAAAGAAATTACAAGGAAAATACAGGGGAAAGAAGGAGGGGAAACTATAGATTAAAGGGTCTCTCGAACTTTGATGTGCATCAGAATCACCTTGGAGCGCTTATTAAAACAGATGTGCTGACCCCACCCCCAAAGTTTCGACTCCAGTAGGTCTGGGAATGCTGATTATCTGCATTTCTAATGAGTTACCAGGCCATCTGGGTCAGCCCCAGACAAAGGCTATACCTTAAAAAGACATGTAAAATACAAAGTAACTACAGTCATTGCAACACTTGGATCTTTATTGGACCATGATTCAAATGAACAAAAAAATTTATGCCATTTATGAGACAACTGGAAATGTCAACACTGACCAGATATTGATAATACGAAGAAATTATTGTTAGTGGTGTAATTATGTAACTTTTAAGAGTTGTTATCCTTTAGAGATACATTCTGAAATATTATCAGATGAAACAATATGATATCTGGGATTTTCATCAAAATAATATGGGATATTAATCCTTTGTCATTGCTTCATTTGCAAATATTTTCTCCCATTCTGAGGGTGGTCTTTTCGTCTCGTTTATAGTTTCCTTTGCTGTGCAAAAGCTTTTAAGTTTCATTAGGTCCCATTTGTTTATTTTTGTTTTTATTTCCATTTCTCTAGGAGGTGGGTCAAAAAGGATCTTGCTGTGATTTATGTCATAGAGTGTTCTGCCTATGTTTTCCTCTAAGAGTTTTATAGTGTCTGGCCTTACATTTAGGTCCTTAATCCATTTTGAGTTTATTTTTGTGTACGGTGTTAGGGATACAGCCACTATAGAGAAGGGTATGGAGGTTCCTTAAAAAACTAAAAATAGAACTACCATATGACCCAGCAATCCCACTACTGGGCATATACCCAGAGAAAACCATGATTCAAAAAGACACATGCACCCCAATGTTCATTGCAGCACTGTTTACAATAGCCAGGACATGGAAGCAACCTAAGTGTCCATCGACAGATGAACGGATAAAGAAGATGTGGCACATATATACAATGGAATATTACTCAGCCATAAAAAGAAATGAAATTGAGTTCTTTGTAGTGAGGTGGATGGACCTGGAGTCTGTCTTACAGAGTGAAGTAAGTCAGAAAGAGAAAAACAAATACCCTATGCTAACACATATATGTGGAGTCTAAAAAAAAAAAAATGGTTCTGAAGAACCTAGGGGCAGGACAGGAATAAAGACACTGACGTAGAGAATGGACTTGAGGACACAGGGAAGGGAAAGGGTAAACTGGGATGAAGTGAGAGAGTGGCATGGACATATATACACTACCAAACGTAAGGTAGATAGCTAGTGGGAAGCAGCCGCATAGCACAGGGAGATCAGCTCGGTGCTTTGGGACCGCCTGGAGGGGTGGGATAGGGAGGGTGGGAGGGAGGGAGATGCAAGAGGGAAGAGATATGGGAACACATGTATATGTATAACTGACTCACTTTGTTAGACAGCAGAAACTAACACACTATTGTAAAGCAACTATACTCCAAAAAAGATGTTAAAAATAATAATAATAATACGGGAGGGGAGGGACAGAGATTAAACGATATTGGCCACAAATTGATAATGACTGAACCTAGTGACTGATTCATCGGGGCTCAATACATTATTTGCCCTACTTTTATATATGCTTTGAACTTTCCATGATGAAAGAGTTGGTGTTTTAATGTACCAGTTTCATGTCCATCTCCCTCTTGTCAGGAGGGCAAGCGGATAGTTTTCTCGTGCTGTGTATCAATCAGAGCACCTGGCCCATCCATGGTAGGTAGGTGCTCCAGACATTTGTCAAGCGAATGAATACGCTAGTAAGAATATATATTCATTTAAACCGATACACGGGGACTCTGAAGGCCTGGGAAGGTTTCAGACCTGGGTCACCGGTGGGTGAGGGGTACAGGTTCAGCTGGCTTCTCTGGAGGTGAGACTGTTGGGAGAGCCCTTGAAGGAGTCTGAGTTTCAGCAGAACCCACCTAGCCCCCTTGCAGGCAGCAAAGCAGGTGTCTGACCACCAGCTGAGTGGCTCTAACTCTGAGGCGGGCTCCAGCAGCCCAGCCTCAGATACGAGGCCCTCCTAGACTTTGAAACCACCTCTGTAAACCCAGGGCCTCAGAGGAGGCAGGGGGCTGTCCCCCACCCACTGGATCCCTCCATGTTCTGAGAAATGGGGAGATGCCCCTGCAGACAGGCAGGGTTTCTCTAAAGACCAGGACACACCCTTTTTGCTGTGTTCAGACTCGCTGGGCTCCCAACTCCATGTGGAAGGGATGAGAAGCCTCAGTGAAGGCCTTGTTATCTCCTCACCCCCCTGAAGAATGGCCAGCTGCAGTGCCAATGTCAGCTGTCACCCTGTGACCCTTTGTACTAAAAGAACAAACGCTGAGGCCTCCAGAAAGGGAGGTGTCCTGAGGGGACCGGGCTGCAGGCACAGCATCCTCCATGCTCAGGCAGGGCAGCCAGCTTGGGCTGCAGGGTCGAGGGCCATGTCTCCCCAGAACTGGGGCAGCTTGAGAACAGGAGCAAAGCTGAAGTTGGCTCCTTAGCTGCAGTTCTTAAAGGAAAGTAAGGAAAGCAAAATGGCTTCTGAAGATGGAGAACATGGCGTGGCAGGTGGAGAAAGCGGAGGTCTGGACACCGGCTTGTGAGCCTGGAGAAACTACCTCACCTCTCTCCGGCGCATCTTCTCCCTCCATGAAGTGGGAATTTGGATTCTCAGGGCCTCAATCACTGTGTTGCAATGAGCAAAAGAGGTAAACCCTCAGAAATATGTAACAGTCCAGGATAAAAGGATCCAGGAAAAGGAGTAAGTCTGTGAATAAAGGTGATGGATTTGTTGTGGAACGTATTTCATTGATGTAACTGTGGAAAACACAAACGAAGGTATTCAGGCAATTGGAAATGCCTATGCATTCCAGGGAGAAACGTCTTATTCTAAATTCAAGTTCTTCCATTAAAGCTCATGCTTTGTGTCAATATTACCAAACTATTTACATGTGATTGTTATTTAGTGTATCTGTTCAATAAATATTGGTTTAATTCACCATTTGCTGAATTCCTTCATGGGGTCAGATATTTATGTTTCTTTTTAGTTTAGGCTCTTTTGCAAGTTTATTAAACTCAAATTATTAATTTGAAATTGTTAGAAATGTACAAACTCAGAAATCTATTAGGAAAGCTATCATGGTCGGCACGCACTGAATGCGAATTTCATGCCACACTAAGAGCTTTACAGGTGTGGCTTGAGAAAGCCTGCTGTTAGGGGCTGGAGGTACTGGCATTCTTCCACTGGATGGGTGAGAAACATAAGGCCCAGAAGGTTAAGAAAGAAGCCCACATTTTTAGGATGCGCCCCGGCTGGGTTCGGAGCTCGCCACCTCTGAGCCTGTGCCCCACACGGTACCCAACACCAGGTCCCGCGCAGGTATTGTTTCTCTTGAAAGATGAAACTACGAGAGAGGTGTTAGTGTTAACTTAAATCCCCATTTCACAGATGGGCAAATAGTGCAGGGGAGGTCAGGGGTCACAATCACAGGGCACCCCCAAGCCCCAGCGGCTGTCTCTGCCTCCGGGCTCAAAAGACTGCATGGCTCACCCTTCCTTTGGCTCCGAAGCCGCGCAGTGTTCTCCATTTCAAATGCCATAATTCTTCAAATCCAAATATCAGCGTGGGGAGGAGCCATGATAACACAGAGGCGCAGAGTCAGGAAAGCCTGGCCTCAAATCCTAGCATGGCCACTTCCCAGAGGCAGGCCCTGGGGTGAGCTACTTAGCCTCTTCCAGCCTGTTTTCCCACCCCTCCTGGAAAATGGGGGGGAGGGGATCATGATGATGGTGATACATTTCATAAGATCACTGTAAAATAATGCATGAATAAAGGAAATAATATCTATAAAACCTGGTGCATGGCGAGCACCTGATAAATTATAGATGACATTTATCATTGTCACCATGATCATCATCACCAAATCGGTCCAACTGCTGTTGAGAGAAAGCACCCACGTGCTTACACCAGGGGACAGAGCTCCCACTTATGCACAAGGGCGGCAAATGCATTTTCTTTACATTATGCTTCTCTGGGCTTCTTAATCAAGGATAAAAAGTCTCACCAGACAGAAACTTGGCAAATGGGACCCTCAGGAAAACTCAGTGATGGGAAACACAAGGGCCTTGCTGCCGTGGGTGAGGGAGACTGTCTGGCCCTGACTTCCCGCTCAGGCCACCTGCTCGCCTCAGGGGCACTTTCAGAATAACCACGGAGACCCTGGGAAGCCACGTGACCCTCCACGCCAGGCAATAAACTCAGGCTTTCCTTCCTCTGCGATGAAGCACATTTTCGAACTGACCGGGTAAATGAAGAATCACTCTCCCACCAAGGAAAAGATTCCACCTGCCTGGGCACCTGGAAGGCCAGGGTTTAGACTTCCCCAATTTCTATCGTGAACAGCCTTGGGATGGCTCAGCCCACAGAGGCCACGGCACAGCTGGCGCTGACTGTACTGAGACTAAAGCCAGGGGCAATGGCATTCCAGCCTGTTGGCCTCCCCCGGAGCGGGATCTTTCCCCTCCCGAACGCCCATCATCTGTCCCTGGGGAGGGGAGAGGGAGAAGCAGAACTGGAGGTAAGGGATGGGGAGACAGACAGCTGGTTCACCCCCTTCAGCTGAACCCTCCTGATGAGAGAAAGCTGTGCCACCTCCAGGCAGGAAGGGTTGCCCTTAGCCCGCTTGTACCCCAAGCCAGAACCGGAGCACAAACCTCCCGTACTCTGCCGGTGCCTGAGAGCTGAGGCTCGTGCACGTTACTGATCCCTCCGAGGAGTGTCTTAATGGAAGAAATGTCCCAAAACAGCAGCGCAGTTTGTGCAATGCACAAAGGCACCGCCTTGAGGGACATCACCCAAGCAGGACTGCACCCACCCTTAGGTATGGGTGCCGTTTTCTTACCCCAAAGGTGCCCTTCCAAGTCATGAACTAAAGGGCTATATCACCTAGAGTGAGCACCTTTTTCCAATTTTTGCACCCAGAGATCTCTTTCTAATTCATCTAAAAGCACCATAAAAGGCAGCCATAGCACTTAATAATCTAAAAAAAGGAAGGAAATGCCTGGAAAGGTACTGAGTTCCCCATCACTAGAGGGTTTCGAGTTGAGGCCAGGCAATCACTTAGCTGTAGAAGAGCAACAGTGGGTCAGAAAAAAGGAGATGGGACTCAGGAGGAGTGGAAACCAGGCTGTACGGATTGAGGCATTCGACCAAGATTCACTGAGCACATGACTCACTACCTGCCGGGAGCTGTAGAAGCTGTGCAGCACTGTGGTTAAGCACAGGGGTGTTGGGCCTGGGGAGGCTGTTTCAAATCCCAGCTCAGTTATTTATTGATCCTGGTGGATACTTCTGCATCCACCCCAAATCCATTTCTCCCTTCTTAACCAAACCCTATTTTACATGACTAGGAGGAGGGGTGACCCTGCCCCAGATCCAGGGTAGATCCTGAGTAGTCCGAACCAATCATGGCAGCCCCCTTCCCCTTCCAATGATGGACATGGGAATGGCTTTGTGACCCACAGCTCTGGCTGATGGGACACGAAGGGAAGTCTGCCGGAGGCTCCTGGGAAGGAAACATCCTGACTCTCAAGGGAGCCCATGAGGCCAACACCTGTGGCTGCCATCTTGCCGCCAGCCCAAGATGCAGTCAGCATGGAAAGAACCTCCATCCATCCTTCAGTGGGTCCATGAGCTGCCTAATACCTGCCTTGGAGCCTGCCAGACCTCTGGACTTCCCATTCATGGTCATAACTAATTTCCTTTTTCTAGAAACAAGATAAAGTCAGTTTTTCCATGCTTTGCAGCTAAAAATTGATGCAAAGCTGTGCAATCTTGAACAAGTTACTGAGCTTCTTTGTGGTTCAATTTTCCTTCTGTATTAAATAGAGACGATAACTCTTACTTCCTGAGATTAATGAGGATTCAGTAAGAATAATGCAGGCAAAGATCTTAACAAGTGTAGCTATTATTCCTCACAGTGTCTCATTTTATCTTTACAAACAACCCAATGAGGTAGGAAATAGGTAGATATTAGCCCCATTTAACAGCAGAGAAAACCAAGGCAGAGAGAGGTTAAGCATTTCCCTAAAATCTCACAGCTAGTAAGTGCCTGTCTCTAATGCCCAAGTCCCTTCCCTCCAGCCCTGAGGTTCCAGGGGCGCTGAGCCTGGCCTGAGCCTGTACCATGGAAAACTTGCAGCAAAGGGCACTGAAAAATCAGATCTCTGGAAGGAGGGGGGATAGGGAGGGACTACTAACGGATGAGAGTTTCTTTTGAGGGTGATGAAAATGCTCTGGAATTTGATAGTGGGGATGGTTGCACAACCTCATGAATATATTAAAAACCACTGAATTGTAGACTTTAAAATGGTGTGTTTTATGATATGTGAATTATATCT
This sequence comes from Monodon monoceros, assembly GCF_005190385.1. Lineage (NCBI taxonomy): Eukaryota > Metazoa > Chordata > Mammalia > Artiodactyla > Monodontidae > Monodon > Monodon monoceros. The sequence goes on from NW_021703781.1 coordinate 68,521,880, forward strand.
CAAGGAAAAAAAAAAATCAAAGAGCTGCAGGAAACCACACTGTAAGGACAACTGTCTCCTAGCGCACCGCCAGGATGGCTGCCGACGACAGCTAGGCCGGGGGCAACAGCTGGCACGGGCCTGTCCCCAGACACCCTGCTCTTTAGCAACACAAGAACGTGGGCACAGAGCGGCGTCAGTGCCTCAGGTCACCAGCTGTGTCTTCACTTTTCCCCTAGATGCTCTGAAGCCGGCTGGGCAGAGCTAAAGGGCCAAGAGACTCCCAAGGGCCAGGCGTCCTGACAGCGAGCTACAGACAGGGGGCTTGTCGGTGCTTCTCCCGGGATAAGTAGTTTCAAGGGATTCTGGAATAAATGTCAGGAGAAGGTGCCTGATAACCTGGCAGCCACACTAGCCCTCAGCAGGAGTCACGGCCTCATCTTAGCAGGAGGGCAAACTGCATCAGCATTAAAACATTCTTCTGTTAATTATTTGCAAGTGCCCACTGCCTGAGCCTGGGTCCTAGGCCAGGAGGTGCTCGGGAACCTGCCTGAGAAATTCCTGCTCCCAAAATACAAAGGAAAAGAGAAGAGAAATGCCACAAGGGGCTCAAAAGAGCCCCTGGGGAGGTCAAGCATGGCCCATCCACTGCAGCCTGAAGGGAGGCTTCCAAGGGGGTGACCAAACGCCCTCCAGCACAGGCAGCCTGACACCTGTACACAGACCATTCCCCACACACTAGGCAAAGGCTTCATGTCAGCTGGAAGGAAAGAAAGTCCATTCAGAGACTTTTAAGACTGAGTTTAAACTCCCTAGTTCTTTTTTTAATCAAAACCTTCACTGATGGATTGACCTTCTTACAAAAATGTAATAAGTAAACTGGGTTAAGATATTGATTAACTTTAGACTTTGCTAAATTAAGTATACATGGCAAAATTTCAAGAGTAACTACTCTTGAAAGGAGTTGAAATCGAATATCTAACTTCCAAGCAGTAACAAGAGATAAAAACAAAGCAAACTAGTGGACAATTCCCCCAGGACCGAATTTGCTCAAAGCCTTTGCCAAAAGAATATAAAGACCATGTTAAGGTACTTTCCTGAGAATGGTGCTTACTTCCTCAGGCTACTCCACAGAGCAGGGAGAAAACCCTAAGCCACCAGGACCCAGAGGGTCCCCCAGAGCACCCCATGGCCCACCTAAGGCCAAGCAGCTGTGATGAGGCCCGCGGAGCCTCCCCACCGATACACCAGACCCAGCTCCTGTCCCAGAGCGAGCAGATGCTGACCACCAAACTCCGATCCGTTTTTTAATCTGCACTTCAAGCAAGTCAACTACAATGAAAACCAAACCAAACCAAACCCTTGGGGTGAATCGCTACAGCAGGGTAAGAGCAAAGAGACCGGAAACTCCTGCCAATCCCCGTATCGCCCATCCCTACCACGCAGAAAAGCAAACGCGAGTCCTTCCAAATCTTCTCCTGAGCTGAGGTGGGGAAGGCAAGCCTCAAAACCATATGAACCGCAGGAAATAAAATGCATATTATGTTTAGGGCCCACAAGGAGGCCACACAGACGGCCCCAGATGCCAGACAATTCAGATGCATCACGGGTGCCCACACCCCCTGGTGCGTGTATCATATTCGTGCATGAGTATTCAAGACACGTGACCTCCCAGGACCCCTGGTTCCAGCTCCTGCAGGGCCCAGATAAGCAAGAACTGAGGTCCAAGGAATAGGACTTTGCCCCCTAGCCGCTACCTGTGGATGGCCAGTTGCCCAATCTCGGGCTTAGGAAGCCGTCTGGGCCTCCATAAGCCCAGGGCGGTGTTCCTCCGGCTTTCCATTGCTGCTGCGCCGCGGGCCTGTCCCTCCTGGCACCCAGGCCTGCCCGCTGCACTAAGTCTAACGGTGCACACGAGGGCTTCGGGCCTCATGGTTCTCCTTAACAGCTCCGTCTGCAACTCAATTAGTCAGGGGCCATCTCCCCTTCAGAGCAGAATGCTCCAGATGCAGAGTGACCAGCCTGCCACCCCCAGGCACAGCCCCACCCGCTGAGCCAGGAATGTCTGAGCACCCGGCAGTGACCTCCAGGAGGGGCCCACGGGAATGCCTCGGGCTGGGAAAGTGGCAGCTGGTCACAGGGACATCCACATGGGCCCGCACTCCCCACCTCGTCTCCCTGCCCCTCTCTCTCCACACACCTAGTCTGGGAAGGTCCCAAAGGTTTGGACACAAGCCTGGGGACAGCCTGCATTAGTGAACAAGATGACTTCCGGAAGCTAAATGTGTAGCAGGGAAGCAGGCAGGGGCCACAGGGCATCACTTCAGCATTTCCTGGGAAGTCCGTCAGCGGAGCGGATGAGGGTCCCATCCCCCACCCCCTGTGTGCCTGCCCACACCCTCCTCTGCCCCTTCCCCACTGGGGTCCATTAGTCTTGTCTAGTGGATATGCATCACATGCGTATTTAATTTATGAGAATCCGACTATGAGTTCTCAGGCCACTACAGAGCAAGTGACTTCAATTTAAATACTGTAATTAAGAACACCGGAAAATTCTATCTTGCCCATGAACTCTTTATTAGACACCATGGTGAGTGCCATGGGGGACTGAGGTGGGTGGGCAGCCCCAGGGTGATGCTGTTCGGCCTTTCGAAGGGCAAGTTTGCTGAGTGGACAAGATGGGGAGGGAACCCCAGGCAGAGGGCAGAGCACGAGCAAAGACAGAGAGAGCAGCGTGGAGAGCTCCCCAGAGGCCTTGCACCCTCCCTCCCGGCTGCCCCCGGCTCACATCACATCACAGCCACCAATTTCATCAGGTTACTCCCAGCCTCAAGCACCTGTTGTGGCTCTCCTCTGCCCTTCGTATCAGATCTAACGCTTTCACCAATCAGGCAGCTCCGTTAGCGCCCGCACCACTGCCGCCCCATCATGACTGCCGCCAGACAACTCCCTGCACCAGCTGGGCTCTGTTCTCTGCCATCTGGGAAGCCATCCACCATCCCCCAGGCCCTCTCGTGCACCGGTCTGCAGGGAGAAAGGGCCCCACTCACCTTCCCGTGGGGGGAGCTGACCCTTGTAGCTGCCCTCCCACCAGGCACAGCCTTGAACTACTCTTCCAGGAGTGGCGAACGGGGCCAAGGACACAGAGTTAGCTGGGCTGGAGGAGGACACCTGGTTCCACCCACACCAGCTCTGCCACAGACAGGACTCTGTCCTGGGCCTCAGTCTCCACAGCTGCAACCTGGGCTAATGACTATTCCCCCTCACAGGGCTGCGTGGAGACCGCAAGGGAAGACCTATGAGAAAATGACAGCCCCGAACTGGGTGCAGAGCAGGTACTCAGGAAGCACAGGCCCACCCACCGTTCTGAGGCCCAGAGCGCACACCTGCTGACTGAGGTTTTCCACCTACATTTCCACCGGAGGGCCACCTGGACCAGAGGAGGCCCCCTACCACCACGTGTGCGTCCCGGAAACCACTGTGGGCAAGAAGGGTGGCCATCAGCCTCCGGTGCCCAAGGCCAGCCAGGCTGACCCGTGCTCGTGCTTCACAGCCCTAGCATTTCTGCTTGAGCTGAGCATCCCCACCCTGTGACTCAGCAACTCCACCAGCAGGATTCTACCCAAGAGAAATACATACGTGCCCCCAAAAAGATCTGTTCCAGAATGTTCACAGCAGTTTTTTTCATAATTGCCAAAAACTGGAAACAATCCAAACATCCATCCACAGGAGAATGGATGAACAAAGTATGGTATGGCCATACAATGAAATACGACTCAGCAATAAAAAGGGAGCAAAATCCTCTACACCCAACAACATGAACAAACCTCAAAAGCACTGGGTTGAATACAATACCCTGGTCATGAGAGCAGATGCTCTAAGGTTCCATTCATATGAAGTCCAAGAACATCTCAGGTGAAAGGTATCAGAACAATGGTTACCTCACAGGGTGGGTAGATAGAGACCAGGATGGGGCACAGGGAACTTTCTGGAGTGATGAAAATGTCCTGTATCTTGCCTAGTGTGGTGGTTACACAGCGTATCAGCATCCTATTGCTGCTGTAATAAATTATCACAAACTCAGTGACTTAAGACCAGACAGTTCTGGAAGTTAGAAGTCCGAGACGGGTCTCACCGGGCTAAAAATCAAGGTGTCGACTGGGCTGCGTTCCTTCTGGAGGCTCCAGGGAAAAATCCACTTCCTTGCCTTTTCCAGCTTCTAGGGGGCACCTGCACTCCTTGGCTTGTGTCCCCTCCCCCCATCTTCAAGGTCAGCAGCAGAGCGCCTCCGAATCTCTGACTCTGGCCCTCCTGCCTCCCATTGTCCCTCTGCCCTTATAAGGACCCTTGGGGTTACCCTGAGCTCACCCCGATAATCCAGGACAATCTCTCCATCTCAAATCCCTTAATGCAGTCACTTCTACAAAGTCCCTTTGGCCATGCAAGGTAACATATGTGAATGTTCCAGGAGAGTAGGACACGGACATCTTGAAGGACCATTATTGGGCCCACCACACCCGAGTATATGGATTTTACATATGTAAAATCCACGAGCTACACACTTAACATTTGTACGCTTTACTGTATGTGAATTCTACCAATTATAACAATAAAGAGCAAACAAGAAGGGCACCTATAACCTGGGCTGTAGATGTCTCGTCCCGGGCATGGCGTTGCAGGCACCGTCTCACTTAATCCTCATACCCACCCTGCAACATCAACTGCTTTCTGGCAACGGAGGCGTGAGGAGAGAGAAAACCTCGCCTGCAGCTGGCAGGAGGCAAAGCCAGCTTGAATCCAAGCTCTGCCTGCCCCCCAAGTCACCGAAGACCCCTGCTACGGGAGAGGCCCTTTGATGCCCCATTGTTATTGCCATGTGAGTACTAGAACTTTCCCCTAACCCGGTTATGAGAAAAACAGTGGGATGAGAAAAGAAAACTCAAGGTAGGGACAGCAGGGGTGGTGGAGGCTGCGCACTGGAGACCCCCTGCCCTGTCCAGAGGGGTGACCGTGCTTTGGTTCCACCCAACAGAGGAATCAGAAATCCAGATTTTTAGGTGAAATCTCTCATCCATTTTAATTATAGGCAGAGTTCAAATGGATGAGCAAACCTTTGTCCACAGGCCTCCGGCCAGCCACCTTGCGCACCCCTCCCACCTGCCCCAGCAGGCCTGTCAGCAAGCCGCAGCCTCGCCCCTCAGAACCCCGCTCTGCTCTCTGCAGGCCACGGGCACCTGCGGGGAAACTGACAGAAGGACATAAAGCTGCTCCGGTGAGAAGGGACCTGACCGCTCCTAAAGGGAGCCCACGAAGCAGCTGTAATGAGGCCTCCTGCCTGCTGGGAACGCACACTCCAGCGGGGACCAGAGGCCCTGTTCCTGAGATCCCTGCTGCTCCCACCACTAAGGGACCTACAAAAAGAAGGTCTGGGGCTTCCAGGCAAATGTGCCGTTTGCCCACCTGAGGGTCCCTGACCGCACCTTGATAGCTGGGGCCCAGGCCACCTGTGTCCAGGTTCAAGCAGAGCTCTGCTAAGCCATCCACAGCTGGGAGCCCAGGCATCTCAGGCAGTACCCGCCGTGAGCTCTAGGAGGAGACAGCTCGGTTACTTTTCCAGTCCCCCCGCCTCTCGTGCCCGCGCAGAGCATTGCACCTGGGCAGTGCCCAGCCCACCCTGCTCCCTGGATGGTTGGTGATGTAAGGGAGCCAAGGGGTCTTGTGGCGTGGCTTTCTTGCCAAGGGGGCAAAGCATGTGAGGGAGTGTTACAGAAATTATCCAGGACAAGGATTTTTGAAGAACACAAAAATCTAAACTCGGAAGCCATCAGGCCGCCTCCCCACTCTCTCCCTGTGGGGCCTTAACCAAGAACCACCACCTTTCGAGCCCCTGTGTCCTTGTCTATAAAAGGAGGATAACACCCCCTTCCCCAGGCACTGGGTTTTATGAAAGCGCATCTATCGGTTCTGTCCCACCCGGCCTGGTAAGTCTGGAAGGCAGGACACCCAGCGGTCAACAGGGGCTGCTCTGAGGGGTGTGGCCCTGGCTGTTTCCTCCTTTCTTCCTTTGGATTATACTTTCCGTGATGAACATGTAGCACTTTTGTCATGAGAACCAACGTTACCTTGGTTTTTACCCAGTCCCTGCCCAGGACACAGCGAGGACAGAGGAGACTGGGCAGGGTGTGGGGAGCAGGGTGTGAAGCTGGCCTTCACCCAGCAGCGCCTGCAGCCTCGCCGCTACTGCTCAGCCGCGGTACTGGTCCTGCCCGAGGTCCCTGCCTGCTCCTCTGCTTCCCGCACCAGGACCCCCAGCCTCCACCAGCTCCCAGAGATCACCCGGCTCCCGCACCCTGGGGCCACGCTCTGTCTGGCAAACCTCCCCAGCGACCCTATGGAGGAGGCTGTACCTCTCAGCTGCATCCTAGACGTGAGGAGACAGAAGCTCGGGAAGGCTTCCGGTCCTGCCCAAGACCTCACAAGGAGTACGCTGCAGAGCTGAGACTCGCACCCGGGACTTGAGCTGGTCCCACCATACCACGCGACCCTCCAGAGCTGAGCGCTCAGCTCAGGGACCCACCTGGAAGGAGCTCTCGAACTGCCTTGACCTCTTGGCCTCCTCCAGGCCCAGGAGAGTAGCTCTACTTAGTGGGTTTGCTCTGGCTCTAACACTCAACCCTCCAAACGTCCCCAGCTGTCCCCTGCCTGAAGTGGGCCATCCTTGGTGCTGAGACAGAAATCTTGCCACCCTGCGGGGGGGGGGGGGGGCAGGGGCTTTCTGCTTGGGTCGCAGGCCTCACCCTGAGCTCCTAGGTCCTGGCTCCACCGCAGGGCTCCAGCCCCTCCAACCAGCACTGCCCTCAGCTTTACTCATGCACCTCCTGGTAGGAGTCCTGCTGTTCGGTCCCCAAATCTGGGAACAAGCCTGGAGCTGGCACTGTGCATGGGACGGCCACAGGGCCCCCCCATGGGCTCTGAGCCCTGAGGGTTCAGCTGGGGGTCGGGGGAGGCAAGAGGGGGGTCACCTTGAATTGTAAGCATCTTCACAGATGGAAACCAATTAACAAATTCTTCTCTGAGGGTGAGGCAAAACCAGTGTGAGCACGGGGAGAAGTGTGGGGAGGGAGGCGCTTTGCTGGCAGAAGGAGGTGGAAGGGGCCTCTATCTTGCGACTGAAATCCCTGACTACTTCTTAATGAGTCACAGGCTGCGCAGGGCCACCCCTCTGCCACGGTCATTGCATTTTTGCCTTCTGTTTGTGTTTGCAGCTCATTTCAACCTCACTGTTAGTATTTCAGTAACAAGTGGCCCCGCCCATCCCCGCTCCCCCCGCACTAAGATTTTTGAGGGGCAATGTTAACAGGACCCCAGCTGCATTCTTCAGCATGCTTTATTCTATCTTAAGGCCTTACTCTACAGGAATACATGTCCATTTCATAATACATATAGCTCTATAACTATATATTGCAATGTATATACTATGTATTATATATATAATATAGCTCACTGAGGAAGTCTGTTTTTTCCATAGAACTATTCATTCAACATACGAGGTTTAGATCAAAAAATAAGTAGGACAAAGTGAATTCTGACATTCCTACTGCGCCCTGATAAATCCCATCCCGTGGGCTCATCTTCCTTCCTGAGAACCTCAGGCTCTGCCCCCGGCATGTAGCACTTTGGGATCTCACTGGTGAATGTGCAGGGAAGGCCCAAGGAATGCAGCGTTGGGGAAAAAGCAATGCCCACAACTAGCCAAGTCCTTGTGGGTTCATGTCTGAATGAACCACACGAACTCCAAGGGAAGACCTATCAGAAGCTTCCACGTCTCTGTCTCTCTCTCCTCCTCTGTCTCTGCCTCTTTCCTTCCCTTTCCTCCACCTCTGTTGCTTCCTCTCCCTATCGCTCCATACCTGCATGCACACACGTACTCACGTGTGCACACGTACACACACGCGCGCGCACACACACACTCCCAGCAGCCTGTCCTGAGACGGGTCTGGAAGGTCTGGAAGGACCCAGCGAGCCCAGCAGAATCAGGTCTTTGCTGGGTCTTTGGCACCACTGCTCACCACTTCCCTTTCTTCCAAGTCCCCTCCAGGGCCCAAGCTGGGTGCTGCCACCCCAATGTCCCTATCCTCAGCCTCCCCAGTCCTCAGTATCGCAACCCAGACAAGCAGAGTCTTCGCTTGCCTTGAGGGACAGCATGACCCTACTCGGCCACTAGGTCACTGTGTGCTCCTCAGGTGACTGCCACTTTCTAGGATTCTGTTTCTTTATCAGGAAAATGAAGAGGTTGGCTCATAGGTGCTGAAAGCCCAATTGGACCTTCCAGCTTTAACCATTTCTCACACTGATCATCAAAGTCACACCAAGTGCTGATGGCTGATAAAGACTCAAGTCTGCACAGCAACTCTGCCCCCAGATCTCCACCAATTCTGGTTCCATGATGCCTCAATGTACCAAGCAATAAAATCCCCTCTATGTGGGCCCAATAAAGTGTCATAAAGTTTTTATTTTGCCAAGGACAGACATTAAAACTGTCTTATTAAACCTATTATCTGCTATTTTATTCAATTCATAAAAGAACGGAAAATAGGGCTGCACTAGTTATCTACTGCTATTAAGAAAAAAACTGGGCTTCCCTGGTGGCGCAGCGGTTGAGAGTCCGCCTGCCGACGCAGGGAACGCGGGTTCGTGCCCCAGTCCGGGAGGATCCCACATGCCGCGGAGCGGCTGGGCCCGTGAGCCATGGCCGCTGAGCCTGCGTGTCCGGAGCCCGTGCTCCGCAATGGGAGAGGCCACAACAGTGAGAGGCCCGCGTACCGCAAAAAAAAAAAAAAGAAAGAAAAAAACTGTCTCCTACAGGTAGTTATGGTGCTAGTAACCCGAATAAGTCATTTGCAGGAGATGGTTCCTAGGTGAGGGCTGTACATACAGGCATTTCCCTGAAAATCTTCACATTCAGCAAAATCCTATTAAAAACAACAGGATTCATGGGGAAAATAGGGTTGTTGCATATCAGTCAACACCTACAGAACCCTGCACCTGAGCCTTTCCAAAACCAGTAACGGCTCGAGTGATATCCTGGTCCAGCGGCTACCGGGCCCTGGACCCAAGACCACACAGTGAATAAGTCACTGGCTCCTGTTCCTCCTTTGAGATGAAGGACCTCAGGGGCACTCACTTCCTACAGAGACCGATCTCATCAAAATGAAAAGCCCCATCCAGAATGTCACCAGCACCACTGCTTTCTTACCGGGGCAACGCCTTCCAGCTCCTTCATCTGCCCTCTGAGCTTTCCCATACAGCTTAAGGGGATGGAAAGATAAAAAATGGCCGCAACTGGCACTAAAGGAAGGTGAATCTACACGTTTTCTGTTTTCTTCTTAATTCTTATTGATCTTTAATCATGAGAAAGCCCATCCTGATCTACCAAAACATAAGCACACAGGGAAAATCTGCCACTGAGCCAACACAACTTCCACGTATACCCACATCGGTCCCCCATTCATCAATCATAGAAACGCATGTTGTAACAAACAAACAAATAATTTCAGGTGTAAGATAATGGGAAGTGGCTTTGAAGAAAATTCAACTGTGAGCAACATCTCACAGTTTACAAAGAGCTGATTTACAAAGGGCTGATTTACAAAGGGCTGATTTACAAAGGGCTGATTTCTGGACAACTGGCGTGCACTCACAGAACGTCTTAAAAAGTTAAGAAAATCCAGCCTACAAGTTTGAAAACGTACGACAAGTTTTTAAGGTTTGTACTTGTATCATGTGAGTCAAGCTGACTCAGATTAAAAATAGCCCCAAATTTTTTGCAGCACCTCCCATAAAGAGGTGGAGTCTATTGCTCCACCCCTTGCCTCTGGCTGGCCTGGTGAATTGCTTTGAGGACGAGAATGACTTCTCGGGAAGGTCTCAAGGCCTTGCAGCCTCCCCCCTCCTCCTCTTGCTGCCCTGAGACCACCACGTGCAGGAGCCCGAGCTAGCCTCCTTGAGGATGAAAGACCACATGGAGAAAGAACCCAGCTGCCAGCCAGCACCAACCCCCAGGCCCATGAGTGAGGCTATCTGGGCTCTCCAGCCCAGCTGAGTCATCAGACGGCTGCAGTCACATTAGTGATCCCAGGCAAAGCCAGGAAAAGACCTACCCAGTAGAGACCTGCCAATAGGATCAGGAGCAAATACAAAGGCTATTGTTTTAAACCATTAAATCCTGGGATAGTTTCTCACATAGCAGAAGCAGATACAATGTGATATTTTGTAGATAGTTCACTAATTCTTTATTAATTTAATAGTTTCCCCCACTTGGGAGCCAATAAACCTTTGATTCAGGTCTCAATGATTCCATAGGCCCCTAAGAAGGATCTAATCCAGCCCCAAAAGTGGCAGTGTCTCCAAAGACCCTACCAGGATTGATTAAAAGCCAAGGGCTGACCAACAGCCCAAACTCTAGGAAGGCATCATGCAGCAGGTTCGAGAGGAACCCGACAGATGTAAAACACAGAGAACAGTTCCCAACATTCACACTGCTCCTGGGGGAGGCTGAAGACTCTCTAACCAACGCACCTAAATCTTTCTGACTGTGGTAGGCTGAAAAACGCGCCGCCCACCCCAAGTGTGCCTGTGTTCTAACCCCTGGAACCCATGAATATATGAAAAAAGGATTTTGCAGATGTGATTAAATTAAGGATCTTGAAAGAGGGAGATTATCCTGGATTATCCGGGTGGGCCTAATAAGGGATCCTTATACAAGGGTCCTTAAAAGAGGAGATAGGAGGGGCAGAGTCAGGGGAAGATGTGACAATGGAAGCAGAGATTAGAGTGATGCACTTGCACTTTGAAGGCGGAAGAAGGGGCCACGAGCCAAGGAATGCAGGTGACCTCTAGAGGCTGGAAAATGCGAGGAGGCGGGTTCTCCCCTAGAGCCTCCAGAAGGAACACAGCTCTGCCAGCACCTTGACTTTAGACCGATGAGACCCAGTTTGGATTTACTTCCAACCTCCAAACTGTAAGATAATACATTTGTGTTGTTTTATGCCACTGAGTTTGTGATCATTTTTACAACAGCAGCAGGAAACTAATACACTGGAGAATTCCTCCTGACTACAAGAACGTAACTTGGAACTTTTATCCGTATAACAAAAACAGCTAATAATAACAGCTAACACTAATTTAGTGTCTACTTTGTGGCTCTGTTCTAAGTGCTTTTCTTGTATAAACTCATTTAATCCTCACAAAAACCATATGAAGAAGACTATTACAATCCATATTTTACAGATGAGAAAACTAAGCCTTTAACTCGCTAGGGCCACAGAACAGGTAAACGACACAGCCCACAGCTGAGCCCAGGCAGTCTGACTCCAGACCCCACATTTAACCATTACATCTCCCAAATCAAACCAACAATGATAATAATCAATTACAGCCATTTACTGAGCCCCATCTAGGTACCAGGCTCATGCCCAGCCCTGGACATACTGTCTCTCACTTAATAGTCACAACACCCCAGTGGAGCAGGATTATTATTCATCCTTGTTTACAGCAGAAGAAACTGAGGCACAGCAATGTTACACCCAGATGTTAAACACATCTGAACCTAGAAGCGTCAGAAGCAAAAGCTCGAGTTTAACCACACACCCCCTCCTGCCTCCTTCATCCCACTTGAGGCCCAGATGGCTGAGAAGAGGACAGAGATAAGTAGCACGACCACATAATTTATCTTCCAAATTGAGATACCAGAAAGTGAACGGAGTCACTATTAATGCTTTCACTGGGGCAAGAGGCATAGAGCAGAACTGTCCCGGCAAACCCAGACACACGGCCACCCTAAAGATAAGTGGACGAAAATCAAGGTGCATACTCTGCAGGTCACGGTTCCCCAGAAGGGGCGCTGTGGAGCAGCTGTCGGCCCCTCCTGACATCTACAGCTGCCAGGTCACCGTCAAGGCTGGAAAAGGAGGGTGGTCCTGGCAGAGCTCAGAGCAGAATCTGCAAAGCTCCAGATCTGGGGTGTCATCACGGCGGGCCAAGTCTTTCCGATGGTGGTCTGGGAGTCCACTGAGGGCAGAGGTTGGGCAGCCCTGGAAAGAGCCCAGGTATGCAAAGAGACCTTGAACCCCACTGGTGCCCCAGTCAGAAATCCATCGTGGAGCTGGGAGCCTTGGCAAAGGGCTAAGTGAGAGCCAAGCAGGGTCAGCATCCTGAGATACCAGCTCTCCTCTAAAGACCTGGGTCTGAACAAGACAAGGCTGCCCACTCTCACCACTATTATTCAACATAGTTTTGGAAGTTTTAGCCACAGCAATCAGAGAAGAAAAAGAAATAAGAGGAATCCAAATCGGAAAAGAAGAAGTAAAACTGTCACTGTTTACAGATGACATGATACTATACAGAGAGAATCCTACAGATGCTACCAGAAAACTAGAGCTAATCAATGAATTTGGTAAAGTAGCAGGATTCAAAATCAATGCACAGAAATCTCTTGCATTCCTATACACTAATGATGAAAAATCTGAAAGAGAAATTAGGGAAACACTCCCATCTACCACTGCAACAAAAAGAATAAAGTACCTAGGAATAAACCTACCTAAGGAGACAAAAGACCTGTATGCAGAAAATTATAAGACACTGATGAAAGAAATTAAAGATGATACAAATAGATGGAGAGATATACCATGTTCTTGGATTGGAGGAATCAACATTGTGAAAATGACTCTACTACCCAAAGCAAACTACAGATTCAATGCAATCCCTATCAAACTACCACTGGCATTTTTGACAGAGCTAGAACGAAAAAATCTTAAAATCCGTATGGAGACACAAAAGACCCTGAATAGCCAAAGCAATCTTGAGAACGAAAAACGGGGCTGGAGGAATCAGGCTCCCTGACTTCAGACTATACTACAAAGCTACAGTAATCAAGACAGTATGGTACTGGCACAAAAACAGAAAGATAGATCAATGGAACAGGATAGAAAGCCCAGAGATAAATTCACGCACATATGGTCACCTTATCTTTGATAAAGGAGGCAAGAATATACAATGAAGACAGCCTCTTCGGTAAGTGGTGCTGGAAAAACTGGACAGCTACATGTAAAAGAATGAAATTAGAACACTCCCTAACACTATATACAAAAATAAACTCAAAATGGATTAAAGACCTAAATGTAAGGCCAGACACTATAAAACTCTTAGAGGAAAACATAGGCAGGACACTCTATGACATAAATCACAGCAAGATCCTTTTTGACCCAACTCCTAGAGAAATGGAAATAAAAACAAAAATAAACAAATGGGACCTAATGAAACTTAAAAGCTTTTGCACAGCAAAGGAAAGCATAAACAAGACAAAAAGACAACCCTCAGAATGGGAGAAAATATTTGCAAATGAAGCAACTGAGAGAGGATTAATCTCCAAAATATACAAGCAGTTCATGCAGCTCAATATCAAAAAAACAAACAACCCAATCCAAAACTGGGCAGAAGAGACCTAAATAGATATTTCTCCAAAGAAGATATACAGATTGCCAACAAACACATGAAAGGATGCTCAACATCACTAATCATTAGAGCAATGCAAATCAAAACTACAATGAGGTATCACCTCACATCGGTCACAATGGCCATCATCAGAAAATCTACAAACAATAAATCCTGGAGACGGTTTGGAGAAAAGGGAACCCTCCTGCACTGTTGGTGGGAATGTAAATTGATATAGCCACTACGGAGAACAGTATGGAGGGTCCTTAAAAAACTAGAAATAGAACTACCATATGACCCAGCAATCCCACTACTGGGCATATACCCTGAGAAAACCATAATTCAAAAAGAGTCATGTACCACAATGTTCATGGCAGCTCTATTTACAATAGCCAGGACATGGAAGCAACCTAAGTGTCCATCGACAGATGAACGGATAAAGAAGATGTGGCACATATATACAATGGAATATTACTCAGCCATAAAAAGAAATGAAATTGAGTTATTTGTAGTGAGGTGGATGGACCTAGAGACTGTCATACAGAGTGAAGTAAGTCAGAAAGAGAAAAACAAATACAGTATGCTAACACATATATATGGAATGTAAAATAAAAAAATGGTTCTGAAGAACCTAAGGGCAGGACAGGAATAAAGATGCAGACATACAGAGTGGACCTGAGGACACAGGGAGGGGGAAGGGTAAGCTGGGACGAAGTGAGAGAGTGGCACGGACATATACACACTACCAAATGTAAAATAGCTAGTGGGAAACAGCTGCATAGCACAGGGAGATCAGCTCGGTGCTTTGTGTCCACCTAGAGGGGTGGGATAGGGAGGGTGGGAGGGAGACTCAAGAGGGAGGAGATATATGTTTACGTATAGCTGATTCACTTTGTTATACAGCAGAAACTAACATACCATCGTAAAGCAATTATACTCCAATAAAGATGTTAAATAAATAAATTAATTAAATAAAGACCTGGGCCTGCTGGACAAGAACCCGTGGGGCCTGAGGCTCAGGTTGTGTCTGCCCCTTCCCCGCAGTGGGATCTCATCCAGCCCTTCTTTCCTCTGAGCCTCCTGGAGGAAATGCAGCCTCTGATAACTGCCCTATCTCCATCCACAGGATTCATAATAATAAACAATAATAGTGGACAACAGCAAGTACTCACCATGAGCCAGGAAGGGTACTCAGCACTTAGCAGGGGTTATGGGAGTAAATAAAATCCACTCTGGGATGGGTACATAGGTTATTCCCACTTTACAGATGAGGAAACTGAGTGGGGGGGAGTCAGTAAATTGCCCAGAATCCCATTGCTGCTAAGTAGTGAAGCTAGGATTGGAATCCAAGCTGACTGCCCCTGTAAAATCCCATTGGAACATCCTCTCTTCCCCACCTGGCCAACCCAGAGCGGCACACTCTAGTTAGTGAAAGGATCCCCAGAGGGAGGGTCCCATTCCCCTGGTGGACCAGGGACCAGGCAGTCACGTTTCACACTAATTCTCGACCAATTATAAGACTCATTGATGGGCTTTGCAAATATATCCCCAGGCCCCATTTCCCTGATGGGTCTAATTCCAGAAAATGTGGGAATGAGAATTTTCATGACCTCCCCCCAGGTGATTCCTAAAGCTTTTCCCTTCCTGTTCAAGACCCTCTTGAGCCTGATTCCATGAAAGAGTCTGCTGCTCCCATGTCCTTGACCTCCTCTAAAACTCTCTAGTCTCCCTCTGTACCCAGAGCGCAGCCTCAACAGAAAACCTTCTGCAGGCAGCAGGATCTGTCTAAAGTACTAACTTCATGTGGGTTCCATGCATTTGGGCTATGGTTACCTTCTGTTTGTGGAAATGATACAGGTTTTCTATTTATGGAAGTGATATAAATAAGACTCTTAAAATAAGTGCATTAAAGAAAAACAGTAGGTCAATTTTTTAAATAATACATTATAGTTTGGGTGGTCCGTACAAAAAAGGGGAACCTCAAGTAGCTAAAGACAGACAGAGAAGCAGTTCCCTGAGGATAAGAGGTGCCTGAGGAGGCTTTCCTGACAGCCCTGAGCTCTGCTCTGGCACCAGCCCCAAGAGCTAGGTCACCCGGGGGAATGCATTTAATTCCACTCAGCCTCAGTTTCCCCTTGTGTAAAATCACCCACTTCATGGAGTACTTATGAAGATTTAATGAGATGAGACAGGTGAAGTATTTAACACAGGGCTGGTGCTTAAGACTCCCTGGTGACTCAGACAGTCCAGCACCAGGGAGTGGACCGTGTCTGCTCCCTGCCCTCCACTCCCACGTGCTAAGGTCCCAAGTCTGAAATGCAGACATGTGAAAACTCAGTGATTCTCAAACTTGGCCCCTCGCCCAAAGAGGTTCTGATATAATAGTTCTGGGATGAGGCCTGGGCACCAGGAATTTTAAAACACTCTCCAAGTGCTTCTAACAGGCAGCCAGGATTAAGAACCACTGTGGTAACTAACCCCAGGGAATGTCCAGTGGCCAAAAAGTGTGGCTCCTAGGGCTTCCCTGGTGGCGCAGTGGTTGAGAGTCCGCCTGCCGATGCAGGGGACACGGGTTCGTGTCCCGGTCCGGGAAGATCCCACATGCCGCGGAGCGGCTGGGCCCGTGAGCCATGGCCGCTGAGCCTGCGCGTCCGGAACCTGTGCTCCGCAACGGGAGAGGCCACAACAGTGAGAGGCCCGTGTACCGCAAAAAAACAAAAACAAAAACAACAACAAAAAAAGTGTGGCTCCTGACACCACCCACTCCAGGACCACTTCTGGATGACAGCTGCCCTCATTCTTGCTTCCCACCAGTGGACTCTGCAAAGATGGGGAAAGGTGTTCAGAAGCGTTCAGAACAGTTTCCTGCCCATCCGTTATCTTCACTGTTCCCACAACAGACCCAGCAGGCATCATGCACCCCTTTCACAGACCAGGCAAGGAAACCTTAGGTGGAGTTGACCCGCAGTCTTTGGGCTCCAAAGCCACTTTGCTCCTCCAGCCCTCCGCACCTCTAGTGCACATCTGGACCAAGAGCAGGACTGGGAGTCATTTGCGATAAACATAACGCAGCAGGGATTTGCAGAGCCCGCTGCGGGGGCCCGGGTGGGAGGCGATCGCTCCCTGCCACATGCTGCTTATTCATTAAACCCCTGGTTCCTCCCTGCCATTCTAATTATGCGCAGCGATAATAAAGAAGCTTTCTCTCTCACCAAAGAGGCTTATTTATGCGACGAGAGCACTTCACCCCCACAAGATTGAGTCGTCACTCAAAGCCTTGTTGGAATCAAAGTTGCATCTCTTCAGCGATTGACTGAACCCCACCCACCTCCCCCTCCAGCTTCCGCCCACTCCTGAGCATCCGCGTTTCTAGAAGCGCCACTTCCCTGTGGAGTGGGCAGGATGTGGATGCCATTCCCCACTGCTGTACTCCCTCACAGTTTGCTGACTGAGAGTCACTCAACACACAGTAGGACAATTATTGAGCACCTACTATGTGCCTCCCTAAGAGTATGGAAATGAAAGACACAGTCCCTGCCCCTGTTGGGAGAAAAGTGAGTGAGAGAAAGAGCACAATCTTTTAAGCTCCATGACCAATTCATACCCCATCTCCAGCATTCATTGGCTGGGTGAATAGATTCATTGGCTGGGCAAAGTTACAAAATTTCTCAAAGGCCTCAACTGCCGCATCAATAAAATGGGGTAATAATAACACCAACCTCATGGGGCTGTTGGGAGAGTCAGTGGGATATTCCCATAGGAAACTGGAATGAATGCTAGTTGGGATTAGCCATGGTTAGCACCAAAGGCTTTGCCCCACACAGGCAGGATCTCATCCAGATGGAGGAGTCCAGGAAGGCTTCCTGAGAAGTGATACCTGAGCTGAGTTTTGAAGGATGAGCAGAAGTTTGCTAGAGAAAGTGAGGATGTTCCAGACAGGGGGAACTGCATGAGGGCCACAGAAGATGACAGGGCTCTGGGAAACGCAGGAGACGGAAAACGCAGGAGACACGCACAGGGGTGCATCACGGTGACAGGGGACAGAGCTGCAAGGCAGGTGTGGACATGCAAGTGGATCCCATGGCCACTGCCCTAACTAGTGATACTCAGAGCATCACTTCGACTTTTTCTTGGCTCCTTTGGGAGCCGCAACCAGTACCCTTCCACGCCCATCCGGAGTTTGGTGGCCACAGGAAAGTGGGGCAGCCACACTCTATTAGTCATGCACTCATTCATGCAGACGCTCAGCACAACTCCCGGAGGGCCCAGCACATGCTGCGAGACCACCTCCTAACCCTCACTCAGCCCGTTTCCAGATGTGCCACGCTGGCCTGGCAGCTTTCTCCTCAGTGAAATAGGGGTGAAAGTGCCCCCTCCTATAGTCATTCATCCAATAACAAATGTGACCAGGGCTAAGTGAGATAATTCAGTATTCTCAGATTTCAATACAAACTAAGTCCTCAATAAACGTCACAATTTAAAATGTTTATTTTTTATTACAATTAACTGCCCGGATGGTAAGAATCCCATCTCCAAAGCCCAAAGCACTGCCTCCAGAGGTACCCCCAACCCAGGCAAAACCCCTGCCTGCTGAGCCTCTCCTTACCCTTCCCCAACCCTGGAGCAAATGACCTGGTTTCCACTGCCCACACCCAGCCCTGACTCGGTCACCGCAGGAGCTAGTCCAGCCTGAACCACGCCAGCCCCCCAGTTTACCTCATCCTTCTAGGGCTCCACATGTCAACCAACTCAGGTGTTGGTGGGGGCAAGCCTGGGGGTCATCTCAGCCTTTTTGGTCCAAAGCTCCAGGGGTTAAAGGGTGGACCTTCTGATTTTATAAAGTAACTAATTTAAATGTTCTATTAACGAAATTTGCAAACACATACAAAGCAAATGGAATAGTAATGAACCGTCAGGTGCCCGCCACCCAGCTTCAACGACTACCAACCTGCCATTCTTGTTTCACAGGCACATCCCCCACTTGATTTACTGGGAAAAGTTTTATAGCTTTGTGGCCATCCCTTCTAGCATACCCCACCACCCAGGGTTCCCACTGCTCACAAGTCCCAACACATTTTGATGCCTCTGGCACCGAGAGGATCCTTGAAATAATCCCCTGAAGAACAATCATTTTTATGTCCCTAACAGAATGGTAATCACTGGCCCACGGGGCTGTGCAGGATGGTGGTAAAGGGCTGGAGCCCTGGAATCAGGACAACCTGCTCTGTGTCCCAAGTCCATGTGCCTAGGTCCAAATCAATGCTCACTAGATATGTGACCTTGGATAGGTCGTTCAACCTATGTTTAGATTTCCTACCCAGTAAAAGGGCAATGCTGGTACCAGGTTTCTTGTGTGGCTTTAAAAAATAAAATAATGCATGTTCATTGCCCAGCACAGAATATGCAATGAGGAAACCTTAGAAATAGATGTGTTAGGTGGTGGGTGAGCAGGCTCGGCTCCTATGAGATACTATTAATATCTCTCATTTTATAGATGAAGGGATGGAGGCCAGAGAGAAGCAGTGAGCTGCCAGGGACAGCCTGCTCTGTGTCCCAAGTCCATGTGCCTGGAATTGTCACAGCATGCCTGGAACCACAGATCACTGGAAGTGAAGAAACACTCTAGAATAGGTGCAGGCAGCAGTGGCAGGTAGCCCAGCACACCCCGCATGTCTCCCCATTCTGGATGGGGAGCTCTCTCAGCCTGAGAAGAGACAACTACACAGTGCCCCTGTGAGTGTGTGCAGGGTAGGGGTGCTGAATTCCATTTTTCTAGACAAAGTGGGGGAGGAGGCTGGTACACATCGTTGCTCACTCTTCTGATTTGACAAATCCTATGGCCAACCTTGCACTGGATATAGCCACCCACTATTCTAACATGAGAGGCAAGAAACTGCTTCACTAACTTAAGCTTTAGCAATCCTTAGCAGTTCTGATGTCCCTCCCTATCATCCCATTTTTTTTTTTTTTCCAATTTAAAGGGTGGGGAAAAGATAAATCAATCCAGTTGCTGAGTGATGTTCAGACAAAGACAGCCTCCAGCCCACTGCCCGTGTTTGCCAGCTGAGGAAGGGCAGGGGAGGGGGGCAGATTCGAGATGCTGTATTTAGGCCCCGCCTGGACTCTCCACGTCCCTTCCAGGAATGAGCCTTGTCAGGATCTCCCCCTCCCCCCAGCACTCCCCCACCACTGCAGTGCCGTGTCGGGAGGCACCTCCCAGATCCGCAGGAACAATGGGCTGGGGAGGGGGCAGGTGCGACTCCGAGCTCATCAGAGGGTGAGGGGACGCGGCCACAGACAGCAAGACTGTGAGTACACTTCTCGTGGTGGTTGTGCTGCCACCTGAATCAGTTTCCCCAGCTCCGGTGGGGTCCCCGCAGAGCCGAGCGCTCCTTTCCTGGATGAATTTCCCTTACGCCCTAGGCATTTTAATTTCGTCCCCGCTAGGAGGCTTGCCTTGTCGCTCCGGAGGAAGCCCCCGGGCCACGCTCCCCTCCAGCAGCTGCTACTGCCAAGGCCCTGCAGGTCAGAGACGCGCGGCATCCTTCGTGCGCCCAACTTTCCCCACTTGGGACCCACAATCCTGGCCAGCCTGTCCCCTCTGCTGGCGAAAGCCATGATTTATAGCCCTGGGATCCAAGAGCTGCCCCTCCTCTTTCCCCCACTCCCAGGTCCAGTCTCGCTCCTTACCCTCCCTCCCCCCACTTTCTGAGCCTGAACCACGCTTCCCAAAGAAAGCGGCCCTGGCACATTTGCTAAATGCGAGCGTCTGTCCCCTGCACTGGGCGCCGTCTCCTCCCCCCAAGCCCGGGCAAGAAGGGATAGAGGAGCCCCCGCCGCTTCCCTCCTCCTCAGCCCAGAGAATCCCCGGGGGTGGGCGGGGATGTAGAGTGAGATGCAGTTCGGCCCGGAGCTACAGCCGCCACTCCGGGTGCATCTGTCCGGCCTCGTCGGGGTGAGAGAACAGGTCCAAATCTCTGACTCCCCCTGGTGCCCACCCCCGCCTCGCTGAGTCACGAAAATGAGCCGCTGGGGACACCGGGTCACCCCGAGGCCGGCCGTTTAAATGGCCAGCGTGGGCGTCCCCGCATAGGACGCAGGGGACGGACATGGGGGAGGGTCCTCACCCAGACGTGCATTGGGCCCCCGCCGGAGGCGACATCCCGCGGCGAGGACAGTGGGGTGTCCGGGCGGGGGCTGCGGTCCTCGCCGCAGTGTCCGCACCCCAGCTGGGAGCGGAGCACGTGACCAGCGGGCCACCCTTGGCCCCCTGGACTCCCGGCCCCGCCGCGGTGCTGACCCCGGCCCTGCCTGCTAGGGAAGGATGGAGTGGGGGCGCCTACTTTTCCGTGGCCCGCGAGGGGACTGCGGGGCGCCGAGCGCGCCTCATCCCTTCCTCCGCCCGCCCCGCCGCAGCCGCAGGACCCGCACCCTGCGCTCACCTCGGGGCCCAGTGTCGCTGCCGCCGGCCTCCTTGTCCGCCATGGTAGCGCAGCCCCCGCCCGCGAGAGGAGCCTCCGGCGCAGCGCCCGTGGCCGTGCAGGTCCCTGTCCGTGTTCTCCGCGGGCGCTCGGGCCGGGTCTGAGGCGCCGGGTAGCAGGAGCACTGTTCTGACGCGGCCGCCGCCGCAGCTCGGGCTCCTCCCCGTGCTCCTCCAGGGCCCACCCCGCGCCCCGCCCCGCCCAGCCGGCCCGCTTGGGAAGGAAGGCGCGGCGTCCGGCCCAGCCGGAGAGCCCCGGGTCTTCCCGCCCGGACCCGCCGCGCCTAGCGGGGCTCCTCCTCTCCAGGGCTCACCCCCGAGGCGGCCGCACCCCGGGTGGTGGCGCGGCCCGGGCCCGGTGGCTCGCCAGCCGGCCGGAAGCAGGCGCGCACAGGGCGCTCGGATGGGCGAGCGGCGGGGACTGGATTTCAGGCCCCCTCGGCCCCGCTACGCGCTAGACCTTTGGAACGGCTGGGGGCTGAAGCCCTACAGCAAGCACTGCACACGCACCCCACTCTCCAGAGGAAGCCCGCTCCAGTTTATTTCTCTCCCCTAGAGTCCCAGAGGAGCGGTCAAGGACCCGCGCAAAGGCGGAACCCGGCGCGGCCAGCGCTCAGGCCGCAGACCGAGGACCTGCGCCGGGGCGGTGCTGTGGGCACCGACGCGGGCGTCCGCCTCCAGGCCGCCTGCCGGACTCCATGGCAACTCGGGACCCGGGAGGCGCTTGCTGCGGAGGCTGCGTGGAGCCTTCTATATATGGGCTCCCACCCGGGCCCTCCTTACAAGTCTGAGAATAACGACGTTAATAATGCAGGGCTTGGGAGGTCAGTGATTCATTCTCCCTGTCCTCTGGCTCCACCACACACGTGCCATGGGCACCTGTTCGGTCCTGGCCAGGTGGCTTCTGAGTCCGCTGTGCAAAGAGGCAACCGGGGCCGTGATAACATTCTAATGATCACAGTCACTGGATCCTTCCCTTGTGCCTGACACTATGCTAAGAGCTTAAGAGCCTTATCTCACTTTCTCCGAATAACTCTTAGAGTTGGGGACCAGAGGTCCCCATTTTGCAGATAAGAAAACTGAGGTTTGAGGGTGTTAAGTGATGATTCCAAGAGCACACACAGCAAGTAAGTGCCCAGGCTGGAATCCCCACCTAGGTCATAAACCACCAGCTTTCCCTCTGCCTTGAGATGGGCCACAACTCCAAAAGGGCATTGAGGGGAGGTGTAATCGTGCAGTCCATTTATGGAAGAGGGGGTGGGCAGAGGGCTACAGGGAGAGCCCAGAGACTGGGGTCTGCTCAGAGGATAATGGTCTGGGTGATGAGTTAAAAGGATGAACTTGTCGTCTATCTGCCTGCATTAAAAATCCCAAATGTACAGTCTCTGACTGTGTGTGAGACCACGGGCAAGTTATTTAACCTCTCCGAGCCTTAATATTTTCATCTGTTAAATGGGTACGACAGGAGAACCCACTTCCTAAGACTGAAGAGGACTAGATGAGATGATGCGTGTAATATGTTTCACTTGGGGTCTGGCGCATGATATGCAGTCCAACAAGTATTAGATATTATTAAGTCATAAGCTTTTTAAAAAGTGGACAATGGCCAGTTGGGTGGGGCAGTAGGCAGTAGGGGCATATGGAAGGGGGGCTTCCAGAGTAGAGAACAGTGTCTTCCTACAGAGCACCCTCTCCTTACCAAGGTGGCTTGCTTGCTCAGAGGCAGACCCAGGAGATGGTCTGGAGGCCAAGAGTATGTAGCACCCAAACACAGGCAAGAGGAAGGGCTGAGGCAGCTGTCCAGGTGACAACCTGGATGAGCAGGCTCAGGATGAAGAGTAGAAGGGCCGCCACTGGCCCCGCATCAACCCGAGAGCTGCCTTCCCGGTTCAGCTCATATGTCCCCATTGCGTGAAGATGGCCGGGCTGAGGCTCCCTGGATTGGAATATGAGAGGGCAGGGACAGTCACCAGCACTCTCTCCACTGAGCATCAGTGTCACATGGACACATGCCTAGGCAGTGATGCCAGAAAGAGCTTTCTATTAAACATGGTTCTGATTGAGTCTCTCTTGTGCTCAAAACCATGCTGGGCTTCCCTCATCTATGGGAAAAAGCCCTGACTCTTTAGAGAGACATGCAACACGTTTCACAATACTAGTGAGCCCAACCTTCCTCTTCTGTAGTCTCTTTCCCAAGAAGCCTTTCCTCCACCAGCCTTCCTCGGCCATGGTCACAAGCTGCCTCTATCTCCACGTTTGGCACCCCCTTCACTTCCCTCCTCCACCTGCCCACATCCAGACATCCTTCAAGGGCCCAGTCCAAAGCCATCAGCCCAAGGACACCTAGGACAGTGCCCCGCACCCCCAGGCTCCCACGGTATTCTACATACTCACACACCTCTCTTTTTCTCCTCCCTCTACACTGTCTGCCGCCCAGTACTCAGGAGGCTCCACCGTCTATCTGCAGGGAAGCCCACCTCTACACCCAGGGCTGGACTTTCCTCCAGGGCTCCAGACCTACTGAAGGTCTCCCCAGGGTGCTTCCCAAGCCCTTCCCACTCAACCAAGGCCCGGCTCATCCTCTCCTGCCCTCCCTCCTGGGTGCCTGGTCTCAGTAAAGGCAGCGCCACCCTCCAGTCGCCAAGCCACACACCTGGGCATCAGTTTTCAATGCTCTCTCTGCATCCATCCAAATTTATTCAATCTCCAAGTCAAGTGTTGCCCAGTTGATCTCTCTGTCTTCACGGCCACCTCCTGGTCCAGGCCCCATCAGCTCTCACTGCCTGCGGGTCTGCAGGGTCCCCTCACTGGTCGGACCTCTGGTTCCTGTCCTGCCGCCTCAGTCCATTCTTTGGGAATCCAGTCTGCCCTGCCCACCTCTCCAGCTCCATCTCTCCCCTACGACTTCTTTCAATCCCTCCCACCCACCCCTGTCTCTCTTATGCTGGGATTTCAAACACCTTAAAATGCATTTGAGGTTTGGACCACTCCTCCCCTCATCCTGCTACCACCAGCAACCTGGAGAACTCAGCATGGATCTCCCCAGTCCAGGAAGCCTTCCCTGCACTCCCATTCTGGCCTGGGTGCCCCTCCTCAGTGTCCTTATGGCACCCTGTCCCTACCCCTCAGGGTCCTGACCCCCGGTGTCAAGACCTCGGCCTTGGCAGCCTGTCAGAACCAGCAGGAAGCCCACAGCCCTCACCCTCCTACCACCTGCTATGGAAAGGCCTTGGGCACCATATTCCCTCTCCCCTGACCCCCAGCTGTAGTGACAGGAGAGCATGTGAGGCAGATGAGAAATGACATGCAGGCCCTGCCGTGGGCAGAGAGCAGACAGCTCTGATTTTCAGGGAGCATGAAAGGCGAGGCATACTCTGCCTTGGGTTTGCCCTCGTGGCTTTAATAATCATCACAGGAGTTAAGAATCGCCCTGGTGAGCACATGCTCAGCAAGCCAGGTGCTGGGATGGTCTACACGCACCATCTCACCGAATCGTCGCAGTGGCCCTTGCTGTTTTACAGGAGAGGACATGGAAGCACACGGAGGTTGAGGCACCTGCTTGGCTTCCTCAGGCTATTAGTAGCAGAGCTGGGATTCAGGGCCAGGCCCATCTCTTGTCACTGGACATCAGGGAGGGCTCCCTCCATCCTCCTTTGATGCCCATGGTCTCTTCCCTAACAGCTGCCACAACCCTTCTGCTGCTACCAGATCCTACATGAACTGGCCTCCTGACGCCTCTTGACTCTCACTCCTTCAGCTCTCCCCTCCCTCAAGCACAGGTCACCCATCTGAGCCTGCCAAACTGGCCCCACGTCAGAGCCACTGCTCTCGTTGGTCACAGTCCCCAAGAGCATCACGGGCCTTGCCCCTCCCTCCCAGTGCCTAGGAAGGCCCTGGCACCTTCCCAGACCATTCCATCTAAGGCCGCTGCCCCTCCCCACTAGGAGTTAAGCTCCATGAGTATAGGATGTCGGACTCTGGTGCTCACCTCTCTATCCCAGTGACCAGAACAGTGCCTGGCACATGGCAGGCGTTCAATAAATGCTTGATGGTGGATGGACTGACTCAGTCAGTGAAACCAAAACACAACAGGCTTTGCCCAGCAAGAAGGACCAAGCCCGCCATCGGGACGTTACCGTGACTCCGGGGGCTCTCTCAGCCGTTTCAGGGCAAGTCAAGTCCAGATTTGTGGGAGGTCACTCGGCAGCAAGTCTCCTCCAGCTCCCCTCCAAACCTCCTCCCCGCAGTGCTCCCTGTGGGTGTCCCACAGCAGCCGCCATACAATTGCTTCTCCACCCTCGGCCGCGGGGGCAGTGAGGATGCCCCACCCCACCAGTACCAATTTCAGATCTCAGCTGGACACTTGAGTCCCCAAAAGAGGCGCAGGCCAGAACCAAGTCACCACCTTCCAGTCCCCTCATGCTGGTCACTCCAGCCACATGTGTCTGTCCTCAGGTTCCCAAAAAGCCCATACCTCCACTGGGAGCCCATTCTCCGCTCATCTTGCCAGGTTAACTTCTCTCCTCCTCCAGGTCTCAGCTTAGACGGCACTTCTTCCAGGAGGCCCTCCAAGACAGCATGAGGCCCTCCTCTGTCCTCTGCACCTGACTCCCCAAGCGTTCCTGTCCTAGCACTTATCACAACTCAGGGGTCAGTGTTATTATTAACCCACTGTATAGATGACAGTACCAAGGCCCACCTAGTTAAGAAGCCGCAGAGCTGAGACTAGAACTCTGAGATGAGAACTTGGGTTGTTCTCAGGTTGTTCCAACTTTAGGCTGCCCATCTCCCCCTCTAGCTGCAGCTCCCCAAGGGTAGGTGGGCCACGGCCACATTTGTAGCTCCCAGACTCTGGCATAGAACCTGAACAGACAGTTAAAGGAAAGCCGCCTCCTCAGCTTCAGGCCCTCACCTTTCTCATCCTCTCCAGGATCCTCTTCACCCCGCAGTCCACAGACACCTCCCGCCAACAGCCTCCCTCTTTGTTCTTTGGTCCAAACAAAGATGTACCCTCCCCCCTCCAATATCAATTCATGCAAATGGAAGCCTAAGCCCAGAGGCCCAGCCAGCTACCTACTCCACCAGGCAGCCAGGATACCCTGTCATCTGCACCCACCGCCCACCGTGAAAAGAGCTCAACACACCGGACAGGTGGGGAGTGGGTGGCCGAGGGCAGTGGCCGAGTCCTCCAGCCCCAGCTCAGACGAAACCGCAGAACATTTGCTGATGGATCTACTGCTGAGGGCGCCGGTCCTGTGGACGCATCGGGACATGGGACGGGGGAAGTACAACCAGAGGAAGCAGAGTGGAGAAGAGCATGGGTCAGGGGGTCAGCCGGACCAGGGTCCAAATCTGGAATGAGCCCCTACCCGCCCCCTTCAGGTGACCTGGGGACACACCTCCCTTGGTCTGTTTCTTCATCTATAAAAGGGGTTGATAATCATAGGTAGGATAATTATGGGAGACAATATGTGTAGAACACTCAGCATAGGGCCAGGCTATATATGCCACAGTAAATAGGACTTTTTATTGTTTAATTTGTAAATTTGGACCGCAAAAATGCCTACCCCTTGTGTATTATGAATTATAGAATGTATCTAAGCAAAATTTTCTTGGCTGATAAACACACACAGAAGATACAGGGGTGAGAGGCTTTTTTTTTTTTTTAAATGTTTATTCCCCAAAAAAATTTTTTTAAGTTTGAGAAACACTGATACTCATCCAAATCTGAGCTTTTATGTAGGAAGTTTCCAGTAAAAGCTGCTTTGGACTTTATGATATGGCACCAGAATTTTGTCTATAAACTAAATATCATAAAAGTGACTCCTTTATAGCAAGACCAAGATTCAGATGAGCTAAGGCAACATAAAAATGTATGGGGAGGGGCTTCCCTGGTGGCGCAGTGGTTGAGAGTCCGCCTGCCGATGCAGGGGACACGGGTTCGTGTCCTGGTCCAGGAAGATCCCACATGCTGTGGAGTGGCTGGGCCCGTGAGCCATGGCCGCTGAGCCTGCGCGTCCGGAGCCTGTGCTCCGCAACGGGAGAGGCCACAACAGTGAGAGGCCCGTGTACCGCAAAAAAAGAAAAAAAAAAATGTATGGGGAAAGCCTGGGCATGTGTCAGGTCCTTGACCTCTGACTTTTAGTACATTTTAAAAATCCAACCTCAAAGCCGAATCACGGTGTACAGTTTATACATCCTTTTCCCTTGAATTTCCATCCCATCTGGTATGAATCAGCCTCTCCATTAACATTGCAAAACACACTCCACATATACAACATGGGCTGCTGCATGACTCTTCCAGTGGAAAAATTCAAGGGCCAGAGAAAATTATTTCTCAAGATATTACAATCGCTACGACCTGCAGTGTAAACTTTGGAAATGCCTGCTCAGGTAATGAAGGGTTATGCAAATCTTTTTGATAAATATTTTAAACAGCAGAAGAAACATCTGTGGTTACTCGCTCAGCAGCATTCTCAGAACTGCTCAAACCCTGGCCCTGCAAGCTCCTGGTTCATAATAAAATGGAACATTCTGGAAGTCACATCTCAAGGGGGACATTGCAAAGTGAAACAAGGCTCAGAGAAGGAAAATTGAAATGATGGTATGGCCAGGGGAGGTTTCACAAGAGCTGCAACGAAAGATAGACTATTAGAGCCAAAGGTTTTCGTGTTACAGAGAAAAGCTACTTCTTTCCTCTTCTCTAGCTCACAGCCCAGTGCCCGGCTCACAGTAGGTGCACGATAAATATTTGTTGAAGAAATGAATGAATGGTGAAATACATCAGTGATGGAGTGGAAACTGGGGCGATGCTAAATCTCTTGTTCAAAGTCGCACGATTGGTGACAGAGCTGGGGCCAGACTCCAGCCCCCTGACTCCCAGCTCAGCTCTACCACAAGCCCACCCCACACGCGTCCCCCTCTGCAAAAGGCCCAGCAGGAGATGGCTCCTTCTGTGACTGACTGGTGATGACTGACTGGGACTCTGGTAGAGGCACTAAGGCCATTTCCAGCTCTGTGGAAATGAGCCCGGTAGATGACGATATCCATGTCTTGGTGCCTTGACCCCCAGGATCCCTCCTCTCTAGCTTTCTAGAATTCTATAACGGGAATGGAGCACTCTGCATAATGCAAAGATAAATCTGAGCGGATCCAGCCAGGTCCAGCCACCTGCAGCCTCAAATGCCAAGAAGAGCCCTTGAAAACTCAAATCTCCCCCTAATCATGGTGCTGCCTGGTCACCCACACTCCTACAGCTGCCTATCTAGATTGTTCTACCCCATCCCAGGGACATATGCACTAGATAGAGGCAGGCTGGTGTGCCCTCTCGGTCTGCACAGTTGTGCGTTTACTTCCTGGTGGCAGACTCATCGTCACGGTATTTGCCTGGAAAAGAGGCATAGGCAGCTCTGGGCTGAAAGGAAAGGAGATCCATCTTTAGGTCACCAAGTTCCTGAGCTCAGCCTGGTGGGATCTTATTTCTGGGCCTCAGTTTCCTCACCTGTAAAGTGGGGAGGTTACATTAAGGTGCTTTGTAAGTCTTTCCTAAGGGCCCATGAAAAGATGTCCTTCAGTTCTGAAAGCTGTAGACCTTCATTTACTCCTTCTACAGATATTTACTGAGGTTTTACTACGTACCGGGCACTGTTCAAAACAGCCAAAATTTATACTCTTGGCCAGCAAGTCTCTATCTTTATTTGGGGGAAAGGGTGTCACAAAACCCCTTGGGAAACAGAGCTGTGACTCTCCTCCCCAGAACCATGCACAGATTTGTACTCACCACCACCCCATACAGCTCCAGGGTCTCAGCACCCTGCAGCCCAGCCGAGGACTCTTAGATGTCAGATTAACAGCCACACTCCAAAGCCTCTGCTGCTTGGCAATGAAACAAAATGGTGGTTTTTCTGCAGGTGGGGTGGGTAGAGGAGGCCGTGTCATGACGCAGCTTGTGATGGTGAGGGCTCTGGCATCAGACAGGCCTGGGTGACCCTGGTCAGGTTATACACCTTCTCACAGGCTCCACCTCTCCCTGTACACCATGGATACTGATGGCATCAACCTCACACGGTGGGAAGATCATTGGAGACAGTGCAAGTGGAGCGCTCAGCGTCTGGCCCAGAGCCAGCACCCCCCAGGAAGCAGCTGGGCCTGACACAGCCGAGCCATTGCACCAGGCCTGGCCCTTCTACCGGCACCTCCCTCCATTCCCAGCCTCAGATTTGCTCATCCTCACTCCCTTTATTAGAAAATTCCAGGTCCATATGCTTGAGATGGATTTCCAATCTGGATAAAGCTCCAGGCCGTGT
This sequence comes from Monodon monoceros, assembly GCF_005190385.1. Lineage (NCBI taxonomy): Eukaryota > Metazoa > Chordata > Mammalia > Artiodactyla > Monodontidae > Monodon > Monodon monoceros. The sequence continues at coordinate 68,551,136 of NW_021703781.1, forward strand.
GGGAATAAAGCACAGGCATCTTGACCTAAGTGAGGAGATGGAGAACTGTGGGGTCTTTGAGGACCTCGTGGATTCAGGAAAAAGAAACAGCCTGTGGCTATAAACTCTCTTAAGTCCTGTCTTCTTCTCCACATCTCTCTTTGGTTTTTAATTTCCCTTGGCCTTTTCCCTCATTAACAAATGAGTGACGAGCATCACACCTCTGCGCGGCCAGCGTCATCATGCAGACACAGACCACCCCTCTCATCTCTTATCAGCTTCAGTCCCCTGAGCCCTCCAGCCACTACTCTCGCGTCCCCTTCAGTCCAGCTTCTGAAGCTGCCTGAGGGATGGCTGGAACGTTTGTAGAGATCCACCTTTCCTCTGGCCATAAGCCCTCCGAAGACTTCCCACCGGAATGAGGATCAAACCCGTACCTGTTTCCCAGGCCTATGAGGCCCTGCAGATGTAGCCTTGTCCACCCTACCAGCCTTATAACCCGGTCACACCCCTGTTCCCTTCTCCGACTCCTGGGCCTCTGCTAGCCCATATGACATATTTGCAACAATTAGAACAAGGGGTCCCTTTCTTAAGACACTTCACTTCCAACTGCTGGAAAACCAGCCAAATATGCTTGGTCGAAATAACATACTCGTTCCATGTGCCAGAAAATGGAAGTAAAAAATATGCAGACGCACAACGCCTAGGATGCCTCCCAGGGTTGATCAGTTCACAACCTGCCCATACTTCTATGGTCCTTTAGCAGGCCCAGCTCTTCCTGCCTCACCCTCTGCTGACCTCTGCCCCCACCTCCACCCCTGGCTCACCTTAAAGGTCAGCTCCTCAGAGAAGCCCTCCCTGGCCTCACCTGCTGTTCCCTGTTCCTGTCTTATCATGCCACCCCATTTCTCCATGGCACACACATACTTTAAAGTCATTTTGCTTATTTATTTAGTGTGAGCCTCCCCCGCTAGGCTATAACCTCCATGTGGGCAGTAGTAATAATGAACATTTATTAAGCACTTGCTGTGTGCTAGACACTGCTGGACACTTTACTTCTATTGCCCCATTCAAACTTCACCGCAATGTGGAAGAGGAAACTATATTATTATTGTCCCCATTTTACAGACAAGGAAACTGAGGCCCACCGTGGCTACCCAGGGAGTAAGCAGCAGAGTCAGAATTTGCACCTGGGCAGGCTGAGCTCAGTAGAGTGCCTGGGTCTATCCTGCATCCCATGGAGAGTTGTGCAGGACTGTGTCCCCACACCTAGCCTGGCACCTGGCACCTAGCAGGGCCTCAAGAAACATGTTGAATGAATGAACAAGTCATCAAATCTGGAAGGCAGAATTATAGTTTAAAAAGCACCCTCACATCTCACTTGAATCATAAAGTACTCGCAGGGAGGCGTCACTATTCTCAACATTTTTAGGATGAAAAAATGGAAGGCCTGGTGAGATCATGAGTAACCTTGGCTGAGATCATAATTCTAAGGGGCTGCTTTAAGCCATTCGTTTATTTTTGTGTTTTATTTTAAAATTGCATGTATATTTTGCACTGTATTCAGTGATATACCTGCATTTGTTTTCTAAACAAAACTAACATCTCAAATTTATATTACTTGCTTTTAAAATGTCTTATTGCGGAAAGTTTCAAGCATCAACACAAGTAGAGAGAATGATATAATGAACCCCCAGGTACCTATCACCCAAATTACTTAATTTTTAAAAACTAACTCTCCCAGGAAGAATTCACAGTAGCTGTCATTTACACGTTTTGTGTAAATATGCTCATTTAATGTTCACAGCCCTCCCTCTAAGAAGTACAAATTAGTATCAGTGTATATTTACAGATGGGGACATTACGGGTAGGGAGGTCAAGTCAATTGCTGGAAGTCTTGGAGCTAGAAGAGGCAGAGCCAGGAGTCACCCAGAGCCTGCCAGCTACTTGGCAGTAAAGTACATGCTCTTAAACAAGTCAAGCCAAGGAAATGGGTCCACGCCCTCTTCCTTTTGTACCTAAAGTTTGCATTAAAGCCGCACCATTTCCAAAAGCACCCCACTCCCAATCAGCCAAGACACCTTGTCGTCCATTCATCCTCTCCTGCCTTCTTTCCCATTCGTTCTCCAGTTCCATCAGACACGTGCCAGACCCCTCACTGTGCTGAGACACAAAGTCTAGCCAGACATGGACCCAGCCCTCTAAGAGCTCCTAGTCTCAGTGGAAAGGAGAGAAACAGACAGGCATAACCAAAATTCAAGCAGACCCTGACCAGTACCCAGGCGTGCGAAATGTATAAGATATATGCTCTGGGCCTCACCCACCCTCTCTCTCCTCCATCAGGAAGCAAGGCCCTGGAGGGCAGGGGGCAAGGAGCAGAGTGGTTAAGGGGTGTGGGTTTGGGAGTTGGATTATACTTGGGTTTGAATTCCAGCTCCATCCTTTCCTAGCTGTGTGGCCTTGGGTAAGTCATCCATCGTCTCTGAATAACTTGTGAAAGAGGATTGATAAAACCACATATTCTAGAGCCATTGGAGCATTACATTAGATAATACTTAACCCACTTTCTTCAACAAAGGAAGCTTCCCATCAACGTTGGCCGTTACAATTGGCTGTTACTGACAACCAGTTCCCAGTAATGAGTCCCAGCTTGCCTGAGTGAGGCAGCTTTGTAAAAGAGTGTACACTTTTCCCAGTAGGTTGCTTTTCTTAATCACCCTCCCCTCAGAAAATCTGTAAATTTGGAAAATAAAATAAAATAACTTCTTAGCCTTCCTACTCAGCTGGCCAAGGTTTTCGGCCACTTGTGAGAAGAATAATCTGGTGGTCAGTGGAGCAAGGACAAAGATGCCCTGATGTTTCCCAGACCCGTGCTGGCACACACCCATCATTCTACAAGCAAACCTATGGCCAGCAGGGGCCAAAGATCAGGCTCAGGCCATCCTGGGTCCCATCCAGCCTCTCTCCAGGACTTCCTCCCAGGTTCATAAGGCCCAAGAAATCCCAGAAGGACACCAGGGATCCTGGGACACACAGAAGGCACTTTGCCAACAGAGGTTATCACTGTGTCAGTAGTGGGACAAGCACCAGACCTGGCCTCAGGATCCCTGGCTCCAAGAACCAGGTGCTGCACATATTTGCTGTGTGGCTTTGGGCAGGTCACCAAGCCCTCTGATGCCCAGTCTCCCCGTTTGTACAACACAGATAAAAGTCACACTTATTGCTCCTGCCTCATCATGCCTGTCACTGACCTGCAGGGAATCCCAGCTTTGCCACTTCTGTGATCTTAGTTACTCTAAGCCCCATTTTTGTCATCTGTGAAATGTTGCCCCCACCTCCCAGCGCTGTTGAGAAGATTAAATGAGGCAATGTGTGTAGGGTGCTTGGCCCAGGGGCTGGCACACAGTAAGTGTTCGGTGATAGAGAATGGATGCTCCATGGTAAAGAATGACCATAACACCGAGTTTCCTCTTCATCATCCTCAGTTCCCTCTGTGTTTGCTTATTTTATGCTGGACACCAAGCCAAGCACTTGACTTGCGGTATTTCATTTCACCTTCACAAGAGAGCAGGCCTCACGCACAGGACTCGAGCAGCTCTCTTGGGCAACACAGTGGGTCCTCAAGCCAGGCTCTCCCTGCCCCACCCCGGCATGGGTCTGCTACATGCAATTCAGGCACCAATGGCTACACAGCCAGGTAACGGGCCTAAAACTTTCCCCCCAAAGGCCCTCCCAAGCTGGCAGGAGAAGGGGGGCAGAGAAGGAAGTAGGCTTCTCCAATAACAAGTCTGCCCCAGACAGTCTTCACCTGTAAAATGAGGAGAAAATGCACTGTCTTGAAACCCTGGCTCTCCATGAGGATTGAAAGTGCTAAGGTCTGAGTAAAGGTGAGAGGGTATTATTTATTTTATCCTCCAAAAGGTTTGTCGTTCTAAGAGGGAAGTATATAGCAATACAATCCTACCACAAGAAACAAGAAAAATCTCAAATAAACAACCTAAACTTACACCTAAAGCAGTTAGAGAAAGAAGCACAAAAAAACCCCAAAGTTACCAGAAGGAAGGAAATTATAAAGATCATATCAGAAATAAATGAAAAAGAAAGGAAGGAAACGATAGCAAAGATCAATAAAAATAAAACTGGTTCTTTGAGAAGATAAACAAAATTGATAACCCATTAGCCAGACTCATCAGGAAAGAAAGGAAGAAGACTCAAATCAACAGAATTAGAAATGGAAAATGAGAAGTAACAACTGATACCGCAGAGATACAAAGGATCATGACAGACTACTACAAGCAACTCTATGCCAATAAAATGGACAACCTGGAAGAAATGGACAAATTCTTAGAAAAGTACAACCTTCCAAGACTGAACCAGGAAGAAATAGAAAATATGAACAGACCAATCACAAGTACTGAAATTGAAACTGTGATTAAAAATCTTCCAACAAACAAAAGCCCAGGACCAGATGGCTTCACAGGAAAATTCTATCAAACATTTAGAGAAGAGCTAACACATATCCTTCTCAAACTCTTCCAGAGGGAGGAACACTCCCAAACTCATTCTACGAGGCCACCATCACCCTGATACCAAAACCAGACAAAGATGTCACAAAAAAAGAAAATTACAGGCCAATATCACTGATGAACATAGATGCAAAAACCCTCAACAAAATACTAGCAAACAGAATCCAACAGCACATTAAAAGGATCATACACTATGATCAAGTGGGGTTTATCCCAGGAATGCAAGGATTCTTCAATATATGCAAATCAATCAATGTGATACACCATATTGACAAACTGAAGGATAAAAACCTCATGATAATCTCAACAGATGCAGAAAAAGCTTTTGACAAAATTCAACACCGGTTTATTATAAAAACCCTCCAGAAAGTGGGCATAGAGGGAACCTACCTCAATATAATAAAAGCCATATATGGCAAACCCACAGCCGGCATCATTCTCAATGGTGAAAAACTGAAAGCATTTCCTCTTTCAGGAACGAGACAAGGGTGCCCACTCTCACCACTATTTTCAACACAGTTTTGGAAATTTTAGCCATGGCAATCAGAGAAGGAAAAGAAATAAAGTGAATCCAAATTGGAAAAGAAGAAGTAAAACTCTCACTGTTTGCAGATGACATGACACTATACACAGAAAATCCTAAAGATGCCACCAGAAAACTACTAGAGCTGATCAATTAACTTGGCAAAGTAGCAGGATACAAAATCAATGCACAGAAATCTCTTGCATTCCTATACACTAACAACAAAAAATCAGAAAGAGAAATTAAGGAAACACTCCCATTTTCCATTGCAACAAAAAGAATAAAATACCTAGGAATAAACCTACCTAAGAAGACAAAAGACCTGTATGCAGAAAACTATAAGACACTGATGAAAGAAATCAAAGATAATACAAACAGATGGAGAGATAAACCATGTTCTTGGATGGGAAGAATCAACATTGTGAAAATGACTATACTACCCAAAGCAATCTACAGATTCAATGCAATCCCTATCAAACTACCAATGGCATTTTTCACAGAACTAGAACAAAAAATTTCACAATTTGTATGGACACACAAAAGACCCTGAATAGCCAAAGCAATCTTGAGAAAGAAAAATGGAGCTGGAGGAATCAGGCTCCTGGACTTCAGACTATACTACAAAGCTACAGTAATCAAGACAGTATGGTACTGGCACAGAAACAGAAATATAGATCAATGGAACAGGATAAAAAGCCCAGAGATAAACCCACACACATATGGTCACCTTATCTTTGATAAAGGAGGCAAGAATATACAATGGAGAGAAGACACCCTCTTCAATAATTGGTGCTGGGAAAACTGGACAGCTACATGTAAAAGAATGAAATTAAAACACTTCCTAACACCATACACAAAAATAAACTCAAAATGGATTAAAGACCTAAATGTAAGGCCAGACACCATAAAACTCTTAGAGAAAAACTTAGGCAGAACACTCTGTAACTTAAATCACAGCAAGATCCTTTTTTGACCCATCTCCTAGAGTAAGGGAAATAAAAACAAAAATAAACAAATGGGACCTAATGAAACTTAAAAGCTTTTGCACAGCAAAGGAAATCATAAAGAAGATGAAAAGACAACCCTCAGAATGGGAGAAAATATTTGCAAATGAAGCAACTGACAGAGGATTAATCTCCAAAATATACAAGTAGCTCATGCAGCTCAATATCAAAAAAAAACCCAATCCAAAAGTGGGAAGAAGACCTAAATAGCCATTTCTCCGAAGAAGACATACAGATTGCCAACAAACACATGAAAAGATGCTTAACGTCACTAATCATTAAGGAAATGCAAATCAAAACCACAATGAGGTATCACCTCACACCAGTCAGAATGGCCATCATCAAAAAATCTACAAACAATAAATCCTGGAGAGGGTGTGGAGAAAAGGGAACCCTCCTGCTCTGTTGGTGGGAATGTAAATTGATACAGCCACTATGGAGAACAGTATGGAGGGTCCTTAAAAAACTAAAAATAGAACTACCATATGACCCAGCAATCCCACTACGGGGCATATACCCTGAGAAAACCATAATTCAAAAGGAGTCATGTACCACAATGTTCATTGCAGCTCTATTTACAATAGCCAGGACATAGAAGCAACCTAAGTGTCCATCAACAGATGAATGGATAAAGAAGATGTGGCGCATATATACAATGGAATATTACTCAGCGATAAAGAGAAACAAAACTGAGTTATTTGTAGTGAGGCGGATGGACCTAGCATCTGTCATACAGAGTAAAGTAAGTCAGAAAGAGAAAGACAAATACCCTATGCTAGCGCGCATATATGGAATCTAAAGAAATGGTACTGATGAATCTAGTGGAAGGGCGGGAATAAAGACGCAGACATAGAGAACGGACTTGAGGACACGGGGAGGGGGAAGGGTAAGCTGGGACAAAGTGAGAGAGTGGCATGGACATATATACACTACCAAATGTAAAATAGATAGCTAGTGGGGAGCAGCTGCATACCACAGGGAGATCGGCTCGGTGCTTTGTGACCACCTACAGGGGTGGGTTAGGGAGGGTGGGAGGGAGACGCAAGAGGGAGGGGATATGGGGATATATGTATACGTATAGCTGATTCACTTTGCAGTACAGCAGAAACTGACACAACATTGTAAAGCAAATTTACTTTACTCCAGTAAAGATAGATATAGATATAGATATGTACAAAGGTTGTCGTTTTCTTCATTTCTTATTTTGTCTTGTGTCCTGATAAACTTCTAAGGTTGGAGCAAGAGAAGAAACTAAAGAAAAAAATCAAAGTATTGAACTTAAAAAATCGTTTCTGTTTTTCAGAAACAAAGCAAATTGAGGATAAGAAGAAAAAAAGATGAGGAAATGGTTGGCATTACACGTGATCTAAGAGGCGAGTGAATGTATATGATTATCAAAGTCCAAGAACTAACTATGCAAAGGTCACAAAGAAATATTCCCAAGAAGAAAGCAAACAGTTAAACAAGCACGTGAAAAATTATCAGGCTCATCGTGATTTATACTTGTGTGTACACAGTTAAACCCTCATTAAACATGGGGTAAATTATAAAACAGTGAACCAATAATATATATATATATATATATATATATATATATATATGATGAGACTGTGTTAATATCTATACTTTCATACATACATAAAAAGTGCCATCATACACTAAGTAGTTTCACACTTTGGAAAATCATATGGTAACATTAAAAACACTTCTATCAATTAATCTTCATAGGAATGTATTCTACGCCAAAAGAAAATAACTATGTTTATTCATGTATTTTTTTTAAGTGGAGTATAATTGCTTTCCAATGTTGTGTTGGTTTCTGCTGTACAATGAAGTGAATCAGCTCTATGTATACATACATCCCCTCCCTCTTGGACCTCCCTCCACCCTCATCCCACCCATCTAGGTCCTCACAGAGCACCGAGCTGAGCTCCCTGTGAATTGGGAGATTAGGATTGATATATATATATATACTACTATGTGTAAAATAGATAGCTAGTGGGAACCTGCTGTATCCATGTAGTTTTAAGTTTATTTCATGCAAGGAGCACAATTGAATAAAATTACAACTGTTAAGTATGAAGGTGTAACAACATGGGAAAATGTCACAATATAATATTAAGTGAAAAAGAGCAGAAAACGTATATAGGCATGATGATCAGAACCGCTAAAATGACGCCCGCATGGGGACAGATCCTGGCTGCAGCAAAACCAAGCACTTGTGCTAAGTGGATGGATAGTGAGGGAGGCTTTGGCCCTTTCCAGATTTCCTTTAAGGCTTTATCATTTTTTTCTATCTCCCTGTTTCTCCAAACTTTGCCCTGAGCCTGGCCCTCACCTCCTGGGAGGGGCGAGGAGCCGTGTCCTGCCTCCATCACCGCCCCAACTCTCGCCATTTGATTTGGTTCCTAAATTGCGTTGCTGTTTCTTGAAACTGCAGTTCTCAAAACAAGCTGGTCGGAGGGTGTGTGAGCTCAGACAGCAAACAAGCTCCAGCAAATACTTCATTAGAGCCAACACATTCAACCTTGTGTTGGGGCCAAGGAATTTCACATTTGGACACGAAATGTCAGTCCCTACAAAAGGCCCTCTGAGGTCCCGGGAGTGAGCTCAGAACGCTGCCCTTCCCCACGCTTGCTGGCCATGGCACTGGAGCTCCCCAGGCAAGGGCCATGCAGGGTGGGGCTCACTCTACCCCCTTAGCGGCCTGTGGCCACCTCTCAGCCCATTCTGGGTCACGTGCCCCATTGGGAATTTGCCAAATGTTCAGACTTTGCAAATCGTTTTGAGGTGTTCATAGATCTATATGGTGGGACTTGATTTATTCAGCATTCACTCATTTGTGCACTAAAACAGGCATGTACTGAGGGCCTATTATGTACCAGGCCATGAGGATCAATACAACAGTGGGAAAACCTGGTCCCTGCCCTGGAGGAGATCACTGTGTCTGGAAGTAGACAGAGAACAAGAAAATACAATTTCCAATGAATTTAGGTTAGGATATTCTGGGTATAAAGTTATGCTAATATCAAAAGCTAATATTTACTGAATGCTTATGAGATGCCAGGCTTGGTTCTAGACCCTCCCCGTTACTATTATTGTGGGTTATGTGGGTTATTGTGGATCACGTGGGTTATTGTGGGTCACGTGGGTTATTGTGGGTCACATGGGTCATTGTGGGTTATGTTTAATTCACTTACTCTCCCAACAACCCCAGAGGAAGATACTAGTATTATCCTATTACGGATGAGGAAACTGAGGCACAAGAAAAATGCAATAACTTGTTCCAGGCTGGTCAGCAAAGAAGTTTCAGACCTGGGACCCCCACCAGTGCTCAGGCTGGTAACCAAGCGGCCCCTGTCACAGTGTGACTCACTCAGGGACATAAGGGGCTGATCAGTAAATGGAAGGAGGCCAGCAGGACTCCTTGGGCTCCCCCTGTGAACAGATGCCTTGGTGTACTGGATTATGTCTTGTTCCCGAGCTGGGTTAATAGCAGGAGCCTCCCTGGGAGGATCAGCCCTCACACGGGCCAACCCTTCTGGGTTCTGAGTGATGGGGAAAGGATCAGGCCCCAGACAGGGAATTGCTCACTTAGGGCCATGCTGAGTGCACCCGTGTGGACAGCCAGGCTCCTCTCCCCGGGTCTCCTGACCTCCCTCCAAACACCCCTTCCCTTCAACAGCAAAGGGCGACTCCAGAGTTAGACTCAGCAAGTCCACACGCACTGGATGAGACCACACAAATACAGAGTCACGTTAAGGGACAGAACATCTTTTTAGGCTGAAACCAGGAAGAAAGAAAGGCAGTTCATAGAGGTCACAGTTAAAAACATAGGCCTGAGTTCGATATCTTGCTGTGTGACTTTGGCACTTCTTGGTACCTCAGATTCTACATCTGTAAAATGGGGATAATAACTGTACCTGCTTTATAGGAATGTTATGAAGATTGAATGAGTTAATACATGTGCACAGAAAAAGGGGCTGGCACATACACCCCAGTTTTCTCATTTGTAAAACAGGGATGCTAATAGCATCGCATAGGGTCTTTTCTATGATTACATAAAATAAGAAAATAGTACCTGTGAAAGTGTTTCCAACTCTGTTAAATGCCACCAAGTGCAAGGGATCAAAAATTCCCAATATCTTCTAGAAACATTTGCTTATTTATTCAACACATAATAACTAAATAAATGATACTAAATTATAAGTGTGTGTAATCTTCCCCTCTCCCTGCTTCTAACAGAATGCTTCTGTGTACATGCTTGGTGTTGGAGGTAAAGGATAAAACACACACACACACACACACACACACACACACACACACAAAACTTGAGAAGCCAGAGATAAGCTGATATATGTGGGAAAGATAATTATAACTCTCACAGAGTTAGAAAAGAAAAGAAGAGGGAAAGAAAACAGTCCTAATCTAAAAGGTGAAGGTGGAAGAAAAAATAAAACAGAACAGGGGCTTCCCTGGTGGCGCAGTGGTTAAGAATCCACCTGCCAATGCAGGGGACACGGGTTCGAGCCCTGGTCCTGGAAGATCCACATGCCGCAGAGCAACTAAGCCCGTGCGCCACAACTCCTGAGCCCACATGCTGCAACTGCTGAAGTCCGTGTGCCTGGAGCCCGTGCTCCGCAACAAGAGAAGCCACCGCAGTGAGAAGCCCGTGCACCGCAACGAAGAGTAGCCCCCGCTCGCCACAACTAGAGAAAGCCCGCACGCAGCAACGAAGACCCAATGCAGCCAAAAATAAAAATTAAAAAAATAAAAGAGAACAGACACTAAGAAGGAAGTTTGCAAATCTGGAAAGAGAGGAGAGAGATGTTGGAGGTGACTGCCATGGATATGAGAAAATAAGAGTGCAGGGAGGCAGGCAAATATTAACTGAGCTTCTCTACACCCCAGGCACTGTGCTAGGCTCTGAATTCACAAGCTCTGGTCCTCACAGAGCCTGAGACATAGCATAAGCAACTGGCCCGCTCCCTGCCCCACTCTCTCATCCTGGGGGGTGCCAGTCCCCACAGACGCCGACAGTCACTCCTCTTCAGCCCCGAGGGCACCTCTCAGGTCAGGCCCTTGCCATCTCTCCCTGGATTATTTTGTCAATGGGCTCCCTGCCTCTAGCCGCAATCCCTCCCCCACAATCCATTTTCTACACTGCTGCCAAAATGTGTTTTTTTTTCCCAAAATGCAAATCTGATCACGACTTGCCCCTATTTTAAATCTTTAAATCTTGACTTCCTCCTCACCCCTTACAGGAAGAAGCAGTAATGCCCAGGCTCTCATGCAAGTGACCTGAGTCTGGCCTAACCCATGACCCCTCCCTCCCCTATATCCTCTGCATCTCATAGCCTCACATTTTCACACTGTCTGAAAAACCCACTAGAGTCCTCTTTTTCACCTCTTGCTCTTTCAAACTCAGCCGAGCCTCACTCCTCTTCTCTGGGTATCGCTCACCAGGCCCCCACCTCGGACAAAGCTAACCCTTCCCTTTCTAGGGCATTTCTCTCTTTTCTCAGCAGTGATTTGTATACATCTGCCCCTGATACTCAACTGCCACCAACTTAGGGACAGTAATGCATCATGGTCACCTCTAGCACAGTGCCAGGCATGCGGTAGATGCACAAAGAAGTTTTGTTGCTGATGGTGACAGAGATGACAGGGGACAGAAAGATACATCCTGCTGTTGGGAGGGTGTGGCACTACCAACTTAGCAATTCAACTTGAATTATGCATGGTGGAAACTTGCTGCTTTTGAATGGATCTATTTTTGTGTAACTCATGGTACACGTGGACTAAGAGAAGTCAGTGACCTTTCAGCTAATAAAATGTTCTCAAATGACACAGTGAACCATGATCATTTTCAAACAATAACAACAAAATAACAGTAAACATAAATAAGAAAATTAAAATCTAGAACACACCGCCCAGAGGTAACCACTGCTGGCATTCCTACAGTGGGCTCTTCAGAACTCTTTCCCATGCATGTGTTACATGGGCCTGTGCAGTGTAATACGATCCAGGCTTTCCATGCCCAAAGGGCTCCGGCCTCCCAGAACCTCGTGGAACTTCCCCCAGTTGGTTGGGGCCAAGAGACCTTCCATTTGGGGCTTTGGCTCTGGGCAAAGACATAGCTGGCCCCAGTCCCAACTTGGGGCCATCACCAGGCAGACACAAAAGGGGCATTTTTCTTTCTCTCGTGTACAGAGTGTGCTCCGGACTGGGAGTTTTTCTGGGTTATGAGATTCAACTCAATTGGAAAAGATCATCTGAGATTTCCCAAGAAAGTCGGATATAAAGACAGCATAGACTGAAGTTTTATTTTTGTCCAAAATGATTATGAATTATGAAAGCTGAGGGAACAGCTAGCTTTTGTGGGAAAAGAAGGAGTATGGGTAAGATCTGTAAACTGATAGAACCATTGAAATGACTCTGAAAGGACCATTGAGTTATGGGAGGGACTCAGCAATGAGTCTCTCTCACTTCCCTGTATCCTCCGGTGGGGCGTTCACATAAGGAAGTCTGTGACTGAGGGATATGGGTGAGTTAATGTTAGGATTTGCCCCATGCCAGGGCTGAGTCCCATAGGACCCACTGGAGGTCCTCTGTTATGGCTGTCAAGGAAATGATAACACACTTTGGGGAAAATCCATCTGTTGGTACTACCCTATGGAAGCCTTAACTACATAGGGATTTATACTTTGACCCAGTAATCTCACATCTAGGAATCTACCTGCACATATGAAACAACAAGGCAGAAATTGGGATTATTTCCAATTGCAAAATACTGGAAACAACACAAACGATCTTCATAGATTAGTTGAATAGAAACTACGGTAATCCATTTAAGGAAATCCTATGTATCCATAGAAATGAATGATGAAAATCCCTATGAATTCACGTGGAGCAATTTCCAGCATATATAGTATTAAGTAAAACAAGCAAAATACCAAGAAAAAATGTATTTCATATTTTGCATAAGAAAAGTGGAAATATACATATATATGTATGCTTAGTTTTGCAAAAATAAATAGAGAAGCAATAAACTAGAAGCTAATAAACATGGAGAGGGGACAAGGTGAAGGAGATGGAGATGGCAGAGAGACAGCTATGAATTTACCTTTTTAGATATGATTTAACTTGGTGTGTTTTATATATCCAAAATCAAAATTAAATCTAAAGTATTTTTAAAATCAAACTCTAAATTTGACATAAAGAGAAACAAGCAAGTCTTACTGTGCATCACATGAGTGGTAGGTATGAAATAACTATACAGAGAAAATCATTAATTCAAGTAATTTTGGACAGAGTATTCTGACTGTTTATCGTTACATGATATTTTTTAATGACAAAAAGGACTGCAAAGACATATTGAACTTAATGTAATAGGTTTGTCGTTGGTAGAGATACTGGTGGTATAATTCTGAAACTATTTTTCTGTGTGTGTCTATTGAAGGATAGAGCAAATGAGTAAATATTAGATGTTGTTGGAGACCAGGGTTTTAACTGTGGAGAGGGAAGATACAAATATAGAATGGGGTAAGGTGAAGAAAAACTTGTTATTAGATTTGAATTAAATATATAAGTGCATATTCACAGTTTTAAAGAATATATAGTTCTTGGTTCCATTCTCTAAAAAAGCCTAGAAGCAATGACACCCTAGTAGCAATGAGCCCCCTAGAGCCCAGATATTGTTTTCTAAATATCATACCCCACTAAAAGGAACCTGGGCTCCTTGGAGATATAGCTAATTCTAGGACTGAGATGGAATAAATACAAGTTAAGCCTGAAACACCTTGCTTTGGCGGCAAGTAAACACATGCTCCAAGACCAAAGAGGTATGTCAAAAGGACACAGGAGCCAATATGAAGTAGTTCCCACCAGCCAAATCTGAGACAATATGAGCAAAAAAAAAAAAAAAAAAAGCAATAATGATGATAATTTATTAAATACATCAAATTTAAAAATTAGATCTGAGTCCATAATATTAAAAAACAAAAAATTAATATTAAAAACAAAAGATGTTTACTGAAAGAAAAGAAGGAGGAAGGGAGATTTTAATGGTATTTATTGTATTATTCTTGTGGTTTATCTGCAGGGTTTAGAATTTTCAAGATTAGAAGTTGAAGGGATCATTGCCAAAAAATATTGCAGTTATATGAGGTGATGGGTGTGTTAACTAACCTTATTATAGTAATTATTTCACATAAATGTATCAAATCACGTTGTACACCTTAAACATACACGATGTTATATGTCAATTATATCACGATAAAGCTGGGGGGAAATAAAATATTCAAATTTTTTAAAAGTTGAAGGGGAAAAAGAAACATGCGTGAAGGGAAGGACATACCAGTAAGATTCTAAGAAATGGGTCAGGAGACCCCAGTAGCCAGTTGTTCCCAAAGGGGTGATAGCGCCCCCTAGAGAGGGCTTACAAAGTAAAGTCTCCCTGTTCCCCACAGTCAATGTTCTCAGAGTTGTTTCAGAGACTGTCAGTCTCTGTATAGACAAGCACGTACACATGTGTTTTCTCCATTTTCTTACCCGGTGGGAATACACTGTACACTGTTCTGTACCTTCGTTTTTTTCTCCCTGCAACACGGTACTTGGACTTTGTTCCATGGCCCATAGAACTTCTGTGTTCCTCTCTGCAGCTGTTTGTCATTCCATTGCCTGAATGGACCGTAATTCACACAACCAGGTCCTATACGATGGGCATTCGCTCCCTCTCACGGTTTGGCTGGGTCCATCTCCCTTCTTTTCCACCCTTCACCTCCTTACCTCCTTGCCCCTTTGCTTGTCCACACCCAGCACTGGGGTTGATCACTAATGTCAGCCCTGAAACTGTAAGGTGACCAACTTGTTCTGGTTTGCCTGGGACTGTCCTGGTTTAAAAACTGAAAGTCTTGTACCCCAGGAACTCCCCGTGTCCTGGGCAGACCAGGGTGGTTGGTCACTCTACCTGGGAGCAAAGTGTCTAGTGACCTCAGCAGGAGGCAAACTGTGCTCCTGAATAGAATTCACCTAACCCTCTCCAGGAAGGTCCTCCAGACGCCTCTGCCCAGGCCCCAGAATCTAAAGATCTGTGAGAAAGGAACGCTTCCCGCCCATCTGCATCTTCAGACAAGGCTGCCCCGCCCCTGAGTCCCTCACCTGGACTGCTCAACCCCTCTCAGAGGCATTCACACGAAAGTCCAAAGCTCCCCCAGTGGTTTGAATGCCTGGAAATGGCATAACAAACGAACCCAGATTATCATTTCTTCCCCGTGATTCAATCAGCTTGGCCTGGCTCGGGGGAATCCCCTTGTTTTAATCACATTTCTCTTCAAAATTCACTCCTGCTAGGAGCAAGGGATGCCATTCATGTGTCTTTGGTTCAAATCGTCTCTCACCTATTCTTTCCTCGTAATTTAATAAGCTACTAATTTTATTGAGAGACTACCTTTAAATGATATGCCAGCGACTTAAAAAGGAAAAGCAAACGTTGGGGTCCCCAGGGAAATGCTGTGTTTGCATCCGCAAGTCATCCCCAGAAAGATCCATCAGGCTGACAGCCAACCGTGTCCTGGTTGGGGAGTGAAGAGCAGCAGTGCCCCTAGGGAGCCCTGCTGTCTGCCTCAGACCTGTGACCAGGAGGTGGGCTGTGGTGGCCAGTGAGGGGCTGCTGGCCTCCAGGGCTGGGGGGAGGCCGCGGCTGGTTCTAGCAGGTCTTAATGAGTCTGTTTCATAAGGTCTCCTCATCTGCTGATTGACCTTGAGGGAAAACTGGCCCAGGAGACACAGGCCCTGGCAGGAGGCAGCAAGAGACAAGCGGAGGACAGGGGCCTGGGACCCGCTGGGCCACATAGGCCGGAAGGGGCGAGAGGGCGGCATGGGAGAAGGCTGATGCTCTGACCCCTCAGCCTTGGTGCAGGCTCTGTGTCAGCCCCCTTTCCTCACCAGTGATGGCAGGGCTCTGTCCCCAAGGCAGGGCAGACAGGAGCAGGCACTGCTCCTCCTGTCACCCTTCACCCCCTAGGGCTCTGTGACAGCCTGGGCTCAAGTCTGTTAAGGAAGTTTTGTTTGTTTTGTTTTGCGGTACGCGGGCCTCTCACCGCTGTGGCCTCTCCCGTTGCGGAGCACAGGCTCCGGACGCGCAGGCTCAGCGGCCATGGCTCACAGGCCCAGCCGCTCTGCGGCATGTGGGATCCTCCCGGACCAGGGCACGAACCCGTGTCCCCTGCATCGGCAGGCGGACTCTCAACCACTGCGCCACCAGGGGAGCCCTGTTAAGGAAGTTTTGCTTGGCCAGCTCAGGGTTACTCCTCTGCCCTGGGACAGCCTCTACTTGGCTCCATATTCCTTAATCACCCCCTTTCAGCAGAGGGTACTAACTCTTCTAATCTCTTCTAACCCCGACTTCTGACACGCAGGGCTACAAAAGCAGCCCTTGGACACAGTTTGGCAATTCCTCAAAAAGTTAAACCTGGAATTATCAAATGACCCAGCAGGCCCGCTCCTAGATGTACGTTGAAAACCTATCTTCACATAATAACTAGCCCAGGAATGCTCACAGCAGCACTGCTCACCATAGCCACGAGGTGGGAACAACTCAAAACTCCATTAGCTGATGAATGGGTAAATAAGATGTAGCTTATCTGCACCATGGAATGTTATTCAGCAATAAAAAGGAATGAAGTGCTGACAAGAGCTACAGCGTGGATGAACCTTACGCTAAGTGAAAGAAGCCAGACACCAAAGGATAAATACTGCATGATTCCATTTATATGAAATGCCCAGAGTAGGCAAATCCATAGGACAGAATGCAGATCAATGACTGCAAGGGGCTGGGGGAGGGGGCATAGGAGTGGCTGCTAATATTAACAGATATGAGGTTTCTCTTTTGGACGATGGAAAGAAATGTTCTGAAATTAGATAGTGGTGACAAACACACAACACAGTGAAAATACTGAAACCCCGCTGAACTGTATACTTTCAATTGGTGAACTTTATGTTTTGTGAATTATGTCTCAATTTTTTTTTTAAAGAAAGCAGTCACCCTTTGACCCCGGCACTGTTCTATATTCCCGGCAAGCTTGTTCCTCTAAATGGTCTTTAAAGTCCCTACGCTGCCCTCTGCTTCCCACGGGCAGGCTCTCCTCCGCCCTGGCCCAACTTACAGACGTTGCCCGGTTGTTCCCTGCCCCAAATACCCCTGCTGCTGGCGAGCAGACAAATTTGGGGATAATGAGGGGGTGACATCCAGGACAGCATACTGAGACACAAATCAGACCATACGACATCTCTGTCCCTGTAAGTCCCCTGGCCCAGCTACCAGCAGGGTCTCCCCTCTGACCAGTCATCACTCCGGCCTCCCCCTTCCTCCAGCCACCAACCTTCCTGGAGGGCAGACCCTCCATGCTGGACCGTGAGGTCCTCCTCTTTGCAACAAAGCCCAAGGCGTGGCCTCAGGGGTCACTTCTTCTAAAAGATCTTTTCTTTCCTCCCTGCTACGGCATTGCCATCAGTCCTCTGCTCCAGCCCAGGAACCGGAAACTTCGAGAAAGTCAAGTCTCCCAGCTACCAAGAAGGGGTGTGTGTCCCCAACACAGACCCTTGAGGTCTCCTATTGTGAGGGCTGGGGCTTAAGGGCGCCAAAGCACCAGGAACTTGCCCTCGGGAGCCATGTTTCCGTCTGGCTGTTCCTTTTACTCAGAATGATGCTGGGGGTAAGCTCTGTCCAGCCGCCCCCGCCCCCACCCCCGCCCGCTTCTTCCCTGATTTTCTTGGCTCAGGGCAGCTTTGCGATCAATCCGCCCATCTAAACCCAGGACTCAGAAGCAATCCATGGCCCTGAAACATGCTAATTAGGTTTAGGCAAGAGAGCTCAATAAATTGGAGCAAAACACTTATTGATTCAGCTATCAACTCTCCCGGAGACGCACAAAGCAGGGCTCCAAAGACAACAGGAGGAGAAACAAAGAAATCACCTAAGAAGCCCATTTACTCCCCAAAGGTTCGGTTTTCATAGCAAATTTTTTTAAGAAAATGCCAGCTAGGGGAAGACATCTTAACAAGTGCAAGCTGAGCTGGCCTCGGCTCCTGTGCTTAACATTCCTTCCGTCTCAGGTACAGGCCCGACAGGGCCAGCTCTCTGGGAGAAAGATACAGGAGACGGTGGCCGCGGAGCCCTGAGGTCATTCAGGCCATGCCTCAGAGAGGAGCTGAGCTCAGACCTCCTCCCCACCTCACGCAGAGAGAGGTGAGCAGCAGGGAGCAGCCACTGCTTTTAGTGAGTGTGGCCTCACGCCAGGCACTGGACGTGCCATGTCTCAGTCAGTCCTCGGAAGAGCCTGATGAAAGAGGTGTGGCGTGATCCCCACTTTGTGGAGGAGGAGACTGAGGCTCAGAGAGGTCAGCGACTAGTCCGTGGTCACACAGCTGCCAAAAAACGGAGACCCATCCCCATGGCTCTCACATGGTTATCAAGACTCTGGCCTATGTGGGCCCCTGTGAACCCTCCTTGTAAAGTTCAAAGCACATCCTCAGATGAAAGGCTTCCTGCAGAACCGTCAACACAGGCAGCAGGTGCAGACAGGGGAGGTCCTGTCCAGAGGCCACCCTGTGTGCCCCTGTGGACAGCACCTGGATGAACCAATCACAGGCCCTCCTGGGGTTTGCGAATTGGTGAAGGAGGCAGAATGGCTCAAAGTGAGGGCGGAGGCTCAAAGCCACGAGGCACACGGGTGGGGGAGCGAGGTGATACCAGGCAAGGGGAAGGAGGTGAGCCGGTGACTGGGGCCAGGTGGGAGGGGGCAGGGGGCAGAGGGAGACGCTGAGACCCCACGTGGCCCACCCCAGAGCCACGGCGGGAATGTCGGGGGGTCCCATCTTCCTCGAGGCCCCTCTGGCTGGCTGGGTGTCACCAGGTTTCTCCCCCTTCCCCTCCCTCGGCATCCCCACCACCCAGCAGCCCTCTGGTTTGGAGATCAAGGAGCATTTCTCCCGGAAGCTGCCCCACCCACCAACCTTCTTTGAATTTTCTTAAAACATAAATGCGCCAGCAGCCTGAAAGCCTTTTCTAAGGACGTGCGGGAATCTCTCTGGGTGAGGTTTTTATTTTTAAAGGGAAGAACTCCCTCTCTTTGCACGGGCTCTCTGTGGGCTGGGAGAGGGGACAGTGGAAAGCAGGCTGGAGCCTTCTCAAACAGGTCAAGGGGCCTGTTTGCCGACCCCGGGGCTCCTGGAAAGGGGGGTGCAAGGGAGAGTGGCAGAAGGACGCAGAGGCGGTCCAGGCTCAGGACAGCCCAGAGATGTCTGTTCCTACAGGTCAAAGGCCACGGATTTTGTCCCCACAGAGGACCTGGCTGGGCTGCCCCACTGACATACTCTCAGCAGGGGCGCATTCATGGAGCAAATAAGACTAGAAGCTCATTTGAGGGCCTGTGCGGCCAAGCAGGGGAGGTAGGGTGGACAGGAGCCCTGATGGCCACTCGGGACAGAGGCCAAGACCGGAAACCTGGGGGTAAGCCCTGCAGTGAGGTCAGTGCCAGGCCTGGCGGGGTCCAACATCCTCTGGGAGCTAAAATGAGAACGGATGGGACTTTAAGCTGTGCAAGAACCCAGGGTAGAGTGTGGTCTGAATCATTCCCAGGGCCTGGACACAGGGGCCACAGAGGGTATTTCCAGGAGGAGTGAATCCACAGGGATGGGATTGCAACTGTGAAATCCCATCCCGGGGAAGCCCAGCCTGCCCGCGAGTTTGACAGGGGCTCTGGGAAGGGAGGAGAGGAAGCAGGCCTGCAGTTTCTCTCTGTGGTGGATGAGGGCCTCCCCCAGTCAGGGGAGCTTGTCTCAGGCTCCGGGCCCCAGGTCGGGAGGGTGATGATGGTGAAAGGCTGCTGCCCCTGGGATCCCGGGGACCAGAAACACAGAGCTGGCAGGCCCATAAGGGTGACGGGGTGGTGGTCCCCTCAGGTCCACGCTGACGCCAGCACTCGTCCAGGCAGCTGCTCCAGGGGCTGCACCCCTCACTCCCACCCTAGCCACGGCTGCACCTAACCACCCCCCACCTGCAGCTCCAGCTGCTTTCTTTGCAGAGCCAAGTCCCAGCAAGGCAACAGCAGGCCCACCTGGGCCCGGGCATTTCCCCCACCTCCCCCCGAGGCCCAGGACGAACTTCTGGCCTGATGTGAGGCCCCAAGAAGGCACGGAGGTTCGTGCAGCTGAGCAGCAGCAGTGATACAAAAGCACGCCTCGCACACGAAGAGCGAACAGTGTTTCACTTCTCAAAGCCTCAGCTCCGGGGGGCTTCCCTGGTGGCGCAGTGGTTGAGAGTCCGCCTGCCGATGCTGGGGACAAGGGTTCGTGCCCCGGTCCGGGAAGATCCCACATGCCGCGGAGCGGCTGGGCCCATGAGCCACGGCCGCTGAGCCTGTGTGTCCGGAGCCTGTGCTCCGCAACGGGAGAGGCCACAGCAGCGAGAGGCCTGCGTACCGCAAAAAAAACAAAACAAAACAAAACCTCAGCTCCGGAAGGGACCACCAGGCAACGCTAGCCCAGCAGGTGGGTGAAGGGCAGGAGGCCTGGGCGCTGTGCCTTGTCCTGAGCCAGGCTGGTGAGGGAGAATGGCTTTCCCTGCTCCCAGTGGGTTCCGAGAAGGGAGCAGAGGGAAGCCGGCCAGGGTGCTGGGCCACCTCCCTCTGTCACCTCTAAACCTCCTCTTCACTCCCTGCCCCTGCTTATAATAAGTAAACCAAAGAACCAACTGTGACCCACCTCCCTATGCCCCCGCCAAGTCCTCAGGGGGTGCTTTCAGCCAACAGTCGCCAATTACAGCCTGAGAAAGCCGTTCTCACTGAGCAGCTCCAGGAAGGAATTCAACTCCGCTAGCGATTTTTAAGCTCTATCGGGGCCCAGGCCCCGGACAAGAGCAAACCTGCAAAACAGGCCACCCTCAGGAATTCGCAGCGCGAGGGATGATGGTCACTATCACGGTGAAGGGGCAGAGGGCTGAGAGCTGGCAAATCCAACTGCACATTACGACTCTTCCACCGTTCAGCCCAGTGACCTTGGGCAGATCACTTACTCTCTACGATTGAGTGTCATTAGCTGTGAAGTGGTGGTGAGGCAGCGGGGGCAGGTAACACTTGCCATAGAGAATGCTTTGAGGATCCCAGAAGTTACTGGTCCGAGACCACCGTGTCAGTGGTTCTCAAAATGTGGCCCCCGGACCAGCGGCATAAACGTTACTTGGGAACTTACTAGAAATGCAAGTTCTCTGGCTTCACTGCAGACCTACTGAACCAGGAACTCTGGGGGCGGCTCAGCCATTGGGCTCTAACAGGCTCTTGCCACAGCCTGAGACCCCCTGGGACAGGAACACCAACGGTTCCTCACTACCTTCTGGTTAGGAAGTAGGTGTTTGTGGCCCAGCTATGACTCTTATCAGGAAATACTGGAGAACAGAAATATTAAGAAGGAGGTCTTCTGCGTGTCCTCAGCCCCTGCCACCAGAAAAACCCGGGACCACCATCCAGTAAGCTCCTTCCCTGGGGCCGGAGTCTCGCTCGCGCAGCACTGGCCTGATTCCACGGGGCAGACCACTTGAGCCCTGAGCTCCTCCTTCCCTGGACCCCCGGCTCCTGCAGGACCCACTTCTCCTGCCTCATGGCCTCCTGCTTGGAGGCACTGCCCAAGACCCAGGTCCCGCTGCTGCCCCGTCATTCCCGCCTCCCTCTCCCAGGGGTCTCGGGTCACCCCGGCCCCTCAGCCGGCTTTCCACCACTGACCCCTCCAGGCTCCTTCCTCTTGACAGTTTCTTATCACCCACCAGCCACTCTGCCCACCCACCCTGCTTCTTTGGGGGACCCCAGCATTCCCTGCCCCCTCCTTCCCATCTTGGGCCTGAATGAGCGCTGATTCACCCTTCATTAGTGTCTTCCAGAAAGCCTGGCACGGTCCCCCCCGGGGCTGGGCCAGAAGCCAGTCACAGCAGTTGTCGCCATCAACCGTGCACTCAGCATGGCCAAGGATGCGCAAGTCCCTCACATCAGTATCTCCATGACCTTCAAACCTGCAAAGGGGCCTCATGACCCTATTTCACAGATGAGTGAACTGAGGCTTAGAAGGGAAGTGACGTGCCCAGGGTCACACAGCCAGCAAGAGGGAGGCCTGGGGTTTGAACTCCCGCCAGTCTAACTCTGGGAGGGAGTCTCCAAGGTTAGAACTAACCAGTATATCTTCCAGAAATGGGAAATCTAACATTGACCGTGAAGTTATTTCCTGTCTGTTCTGTATTAGTTCACTCTAGCCCAGACCTTCAGGACAAGTCTGCTCCCCCAGATAGCCTCTTGACCCTGGACTCTCAGAGTGCCTGATGAGAGACGGCCTTCTCTCCCCACCGCAGGCCTCCTCAGGGATCCTCAGGCTGGGGTGAGCCCTGACTTCCCTCAGTGCTTGGGATGGAGCTGGGCCATTTCCTTTGATTGTTAGGGAAAGGCTGAGCCCAGAAGGCCTTGAGCTCAGAAGGCCGATGCCCTGAGGGACATCAGGGGTTCAGAAGAGGTTTCAGTCCCTTCCCAGGCCCTCACTGAGCAAACAGCCTGGCCTTCCTGCATCCTGGTGGCCTCTCTGTGGGTGGCCTCTTGTGGAGGGCGGAGCTGCACTGCACAGGGGCTCCTGGGCCCGTGGCTGTGCCTTTACTGTGGTCCCCGCAGGGGCCCAGAACAGAGGCAGGCCTGGGACACACCCCTTGTGCGCTGACTCCACCAAGGGCTGCACGGGGGCAGCTGAGTGCTGTAGAGGGCGTGAACGTGGCCTTAGGGTAGTGCGGGGAGGGGCTTCGGGTGCACCCGCTGTCCTTTGGGTCCTCTCTGGCCTCCAGTTAGGTGTCCCATCCCACTCGTCTCTGCCGACCTGGCCTTCGAGTGCCCCCAGCACCCACTGCTGCTAAGCTGGGGCTCTGCCACTGCTCACAGGTCCCTGTTCACGGCCCACCTCGCCCCTCCCACCTCTGCTTGTCTGCCGTCACCCTGTCAGCACCTCTGTCCCTCAGGAGACACCCGAACTCCCGGGCCTTCTGTAGGAGACACGCTGGTCTCACTGTGCACATCTGGAGCACTACCTCGGGTTCATCCAGTTAGATGTGTCTCCTCACCTCTGGGTTCTCGCAGAGCCCCTGTGTCTCGCCCCCCAACCCGCCGGCCACATCCTCATGCTGCTCTTACCACCAGACCTCTCCCGGGCAGGGCGGAATACTTTCTCCTTTGCCTTCTGTCTTCTGGGAACTTTGCTTCCATCATACGGTGAATTCCTTCTATTTACGGCTTATGGTAAAACTCTGTGATCAAAGTCAGAGGTACTGTCGCTTCATATTTAGAGCGAAGCTTTGGAATTTAGAAAACCTTTTTATCTCTTAACAAAGCCCAGCTTTCAAGACTATTATTGTTTTGCCAAGGAAGCAAAACAAAATAAAACGTCAAATTTGATTGTCAAAGCTGAGCAATGAATTTATTACTCTAGCAGAAACCTACCCGTTCCCTGAAGCACTTCAATGCATTAATTCAATGGATGCCACAGAGCATCAGGATTTAAGGGCAATTAAAAATACATCCGTTTTAGTTCTTAGAATTATCTCCATATACGATGCTTAAAACTCTACAGACTGGTACAACATGGAAGGTAATCTCATTAGTTAGAATTATAAGCAATATTTAGGAATATATATATATATATATATATATATATATATATATATATATATATAAACAGATATCTTTAAGTGCAATGCAAGTATAACAATTCAGGGATGCAATGCATCATATAAATTGCTTAATGACTGTAGTAGGAACCTGGACTGGGTTCAAGAATGGGAGATATGGACAACTTGGACTAGTTTCAAGTTTGCTTCCAATTTGATTTACTCCTGAAGCAATGCAAGGGATAAACAGGACCCAAGAAAGCCTCTGAGTGGACCATCACTCCTCGCATCCCTTTGTGTTGCCCTCCGACAGCCCAGTGGTGGGAGCCGCAGACCAGGCTGGAGGAACCGGGGGCGCAGGCCTGCAGACAAGCTCCTTTCACTCTGGTCATCACTACCCGGTTGTTAAAGCCCTGCTGGGCGCCACTGCGCGCACTCTGCACTTCTGAGTCTGCACTGCAGCCTTTTCCATTTATGCTGCGTGAGAACTCTCTAGGGGCAGTTCCGGACAGTCCTGCTGCCCTGGCAAGTGGCCAAAATAATCTGTATAATAATAAAAGGAGTAACTTGAAATCATTGATTTTAGAATAATTCTTGCCTTTCTTTTCCAAACTCTCCACGTGGCAAACGCTGGAAGGCGTCCTCAGGTGGATAGAGCCGTGGTGCAGTGGCCTGCCCCTCCCCCCTTCCCCTCCCCATCGCCCTCCTCTCCCTCTAATCTCTCCACCCTCACACCCTTCCAGGGAGCCCACGGCTCAGCTTCCGTGGGCCCAGACGTGATGGAGGCATTTGCAGTAGGCGGGGGCACGCCCAGAGTGTGCTGGTAAACGTTTAACAGCCGGCTCTCTCAAGGCTGATTTGTGCAGCGTGTGTGCAGGTTCCTGTGCTGTAAACACTCCGCCATGGCCGATTCAGCCACCAACACGATGCCACCGAACGCAGGGCTGGGAAGAGATGTGCCCTTATATAGTACTTCCATCACACAGATACAAGAGACATAGGGTGAGCTGTGACAAAGTGAGAGAGGGGCATGGACATATGTACACTACCAAACGTAAAACAGATAGCTAGTGGGAAGCAGCCGCATAGCACAGGGAGATCAGCTCGGTGCTTTGGGACCGCCTGGAGGGGTGGGATAGGGAGGGTGGGAGGGAGGGAGATGCAAGAGGGAGGGGATATGGGAACATATGTATATGTAGAGCTGATTCACTTTGTTATAAAGCAGAAACGAACACACCATTGTAAAGCAATTATACTCCAATAAAGATGTTAAAAATAAATAAATAAAATAAAATAAAATTGAAAAAAAATAACCTCAGCACATAGATGATAGTAACATAATTCTAAAGGGCTGAGATTTGGCACTAGTTTTGCTGTGTATAGAGTTTATTCAACTGTAATATCCTATCACTTAATTTTTACTAATAGCTGTGTTTCACGACTGACTCATAAAATTCCTGATAATTTAACAATCAGCTCTCAGGAGCTGCTACAAACCGGCTCCAGCACCTCACTGGGCTGCCTCTCAGGGGCCACAGCTGATTGGAAAAGGGAAGGGCATGGCCCTGAGAGGAGACACAATATGGTTACTTGACATTTCCAAACCATAAAGCCTCAAATATGCCCCTAATTTCGTTAACTCAGAGTAGGTTTTCCCCCCACAAATGCACTTAATCTTGCGCAAGGCAGCTAATTCACAAAAGGATGACTGGGCATTGATGGACTAGTCTCACTAAAGCCTCAAGGTGGCGCTCTAACAGCAGACCTTAGAAGGCACAGAGAAGGAGCTAGTTCTTCAAAGCAGGCTCAGCGCCCTCCAGAAACCAGCCACAAGGAGCTGCACTCTGAAGCTTTGTGCTGTCCTGTCAACACATGGATGAGAGCTTCTCCTGTCTTGCCCATAATTCCCAAAACGCAAGCCGGGCTTCACCCAAAACTCGGCAGCAGAGTGGAAGGGTCCCTCTGCCCTTGGGTCACAAAGGTGTCAAATGCTGATGCCGCATGCTGCTGTAGGTCAGTTCACTCCTTTCAAGTTAGGCCACAAAACACCCATGTTAAAATTCCCAAACCAATCACCGTCTCCCGTGGTTCGTGGTTTCAGAGCCATCCCAGCGCCTTTAGCAGCGGTTGCTTCTCCGTGCAACATCGCCGTGGCCAAGTCATAGATGAACTCCAGGGGGCTGACGCACAGCTGTCAGTGCTAACAGTCAGCACACCTTGGGTCTGCGGCACACCTACCTGGGTGCCCAAATCAAGCTTGAGAATATGCGGGCGGGAGAGACACCCTGTTCCCCGAGGACATAGACAGGGGCTAGCCTGCCCTCATGGAGCTTAGTCTACTGAGAGGAGCTGGACCACTAGTTGGTGGGCAGGGCAGGGCCCAGAGCAAGCAGAAAGCACCAACTGGTTCTCACCCAAAGGGCAGGGATCCACGTCATCCGCAGGTCTGTGCATCCCGGAGCACCCAGGAAGAGCAGGAATTCCTCGCATGTCTGCAAAGCTATCACTGCGTCTCCCCCCGCATTCCCACACACTTAGCTTGTCTGAGAACATGAGGTTTAGCAGTTGCCCACTGGGAGGACGGTCTTCACCCCAGAGTCCCATTTTCAACCTTCCCTTTTTCATGGACCCTTTGGTTATCTGGGGAAACCCATGGGTCCTTCCTCAGTATACTGTTTTTAAATGCATAAAATAAATCACATAGGATTACAAAGGAACCTAATTATTTGTCAGTAGGATTATCAAAAGACTTTTAAAAATTGTGATGTAATTAGTAATTAGTACATGTGCTTCTTCATTAACACATTAGCTACCAAAGACCTAGTAGATGTTTATAACAACTACCATCTCAAAGTAGATGTTTCAAAATATCTACCAAAAAAAGTAATGTGATGTAAAACTATCTGTGATGGCCTTCCCTGGTGGCACAGTGGTTAAGAATCTGCCTGCCAATGCAGGGACATGGGTTCGAGCCCTGGTCCGGGAAGATCCCCACATGCCGCAGAGCAACTAAGCCTGTGAGCCACAACTACTGAGCCCACATGCCACAACTACTGAAGCCCGTGCGCTTAGATCCCGTGCTCTGCAACAAGAGAAGCCACCGCAATGAGAAGCCTGTGCACCGCAACGAAGAGCAGCCCCCGCTCACTGCAACTAGAGAAAGCCTGCGCAGCAACAAAGACCCAACGCAGCCAAAAATAATAATAATAATAAATTTAAAATATCTGTGATTTTTATGAGTGACAAGCCACAGGCATTGCTAGCACTGTTTGGTTTGTTACCTATGCTAAATTTCAGCTAGAAGTTAGTGAAAATAAGAACATAACTTTTTTTTTTCCATCCCAATTCCCTGACCCCTTGACTGCTAGTCTCATTAAGATCTCCTGCTCTGGGCTGCCCTGTGGCCCACTCTTTCCACTACCCAGTCAGTGCCTCTGTGTCCCCATCAATTATTATTATTATTATGAAGGCCCCTCAGTCAGCCTTGAGTGATTTCACATGCACACACGCAGATGCTCTCCTCACTCTGTAGTTTATACTTTCTGGGAAGAAGACGCTTGCCACTATGAAATGTCTCAGTAAAGGTGGATGGGGCAGCAGCAAGGAACCCCGTGGCCGGGGGCCAAGGTGAGGCCAAGGGGACAGGCCCTCCTGCGTCCACTGCTTCGTCCTCAGGAAGTCCCTTCCTCAGCCTTTCCGTGGCTATTGTTTAATTGTTGCTAAAAGGATCAAATTCAAAGCACTCAGCCTCTCTCCCGTCTTCCCCTAGCACCGCATCCAGGTTTTAATCAATCTCCCAGCTGTCAGCCGCACCAATCGCCCCAGGGGCTTCCCCGGGCTCTGCCTCTCCAGGGGCTGCTCATGGGTCCTTGGGTCCAATTGTCAAATCCGACTCAACACAGAAAGGATTTCTTAAGACTCAAAACAGGCAAACCATAAAAAAATTTTAACACGTCACTATGTTAAAATTAAGAACAGAACGTTCATCAAAAGACACCATAGAGAAAGAGAAGGCAGGTCGCAGACTGGGAGGTGATATTCATTTCACCTATAACTGACGAAGGGCTGGTATCCAGGATGAATATCATTTTTAAAGAGACAAGGCATTAAAAAAAAATTCGGGAAAAATAGTGACTGGGCACTACACAGATGAGGCCACACGAAGGGCAAAGAGACATTTGCAGAGATGCTCAAGCCCAGTCGTGACCTGTAAATGCAAAGCGAGGCCCTAATGAGATGCCAGGTGGTACCTGGACATCTTTCCTGTTTATTTATTGGTTTATCATCTTCCTCCTCCTATAGGAGTGTAAGTGCCACTCCAGCAATAACTTCATCTGCTTGTTCACGCCTTTGTGCCCAGCAGGTGCTCAGTAAATGTTTGTTGAATGAATGGATGAATGAATGAATGAATGTCTAAGGGATATGTCTGGGGAGGCTGCTGTGCTTGTGGTTGACCCCTCTGACACTGTCCACCCAGCGCCCCTTTAGCAGGAATTGCCCCTCGCTCCACCTGGCTCA
Source organism: Monodon monoceros (assembly GCF_005190385.1). NCBI lineage: Eukaryota > Metazoa > Chordata > Mammalia > Artiodactyla > Monodontidae > Monodon > Monodon monoceros. Next base: position 68,579,375 of record NW_021703781.1, read on the forward strand.
CCCTGGGGTCACCGTGTCCTTAAAGCAGGGCCTGTGCCTCTTGTCCTGTTGATTGGCTGAGGAGTGAGTCCCTGACTGAGCTGGGCCAATGCATCCCTTCCTGGGATCTTTGAATTGAAATGAGATAAACAGACGACAACAGGGATGGACTCTCGCAGGTGGGGCTGAACCTGTAACACCGCAAAGGGTCGTGGGGGGGGGGGGGGGGGGGGGGGGGAAGGTGTGGCTCCCAGAGCGGGGACCCAGGGAGGCCAGGGCCGTGGTGCCATCCTGTCCGGGGTGTCACGGAGCCCCTATGCCCTAATTATGTGTCCCCCCTCCCCTTACGCTGACTCGAGAAAAGTTTCTGTTACTCACATCAGGAGTGTCCCGGCCAGTCCAGGACCACTAGCCAGTACAAGGCCACAGATGCTGAAGTTCACAGCAGACATTTCCCGGCCTTTGGGAGACGTGTTGTGTCCCGAAAGCCCTCATCTCGCCCGTCTCCAAGCTGGCTTTGGGGCTTGATTTCTCCAAGTCCACTGTCAGACTCCTTTCCTCCCCCATCCTGCCCCTCCCATCATCAGGATGTTCAAAGCCTGGGATGAGGCGACGGGGGTGACTTCCAGAACAAGTACAGTGACCGATGCCCTGTCAGGGTCCTGCTGTGAGAGGAACGAGGACGGCCCGGGGCCGAACCGCCTGCAGAGATGGCGGGTACGGACACGGAGCAACTGGGCTCTGGCGGTCCCGGCTGCCGGCAGCCCCTGGCACTGGGGCCAGAGCAACAGAGAAGCAGCCCTGCCCCCTCTGCCCTGGGCTTCAGGACTGCTGCCCCTCCCCCAGACCCCGCCCGCCTCTCCGTGGCTCCTTCTAAGGCTCCCCTCAACGCAGGCATCAGCAGGGGCCCACCTTCACACCCCGCTCACCCCCAGCCTGCGTGATGCACACTTGGCCTCTGATGTCCACTCCATCCTGCTCTCTCTCTCCCTCACTTCCCCCCCCCCCCCCCCCCCCCCCCCCCCCCTCCTCCCCCCCACAAATGTCCACCTGCCCACGGAGGTCTGTCCTCCCCAGAAATGGTCCCAGCCCCCGCAGCGCCCCCCTCCCCCGCCTAAGCCAGGTGTACACGTGACCCCACCCGACCCCACCCTGCTGCGCTCCCTGCCCTACAGCCCTAACACCCCAGAATCAGCCTTTCCCTCCCCCCCCCCCCCCCCCCCCCCTCCCCCTTCCCCACTGACCACCTCATCCAGCCGGAACCCCCACAGAGCCAATGTCTACAGCACATCCTCCCCCATCCAAGTCCACTGCCCAGCCGTGATGCCTTTCCTGATCTAAATCCTGTCTCTCCAGCCTCACCTCTCCCCAGCCTCTCCCCTGAACCCTGAGCCCCAGAGTACTGGCAGCTCCCTGAGGTGCCCATGCTCAGCTGAGTTACCTGCACCCCTATCCCCAAAGCCCCCGTCACACGGCACAGCCCTCTGAGGGCAGGCACGCCTGGAATCCCTGCAGAGATCCATGAAGGTCCCCTCACAGGGGCCCCCGGCACGCCCCACATGGAGGACCGGATTTTTTCTTCTGGGGGACAGAGGGGATTCTGGAGCAGAGACTTGTAGCAGCTGGAGCACAAGGTCATGTCCAGGTTTGGCTTCGGGGAGAACACGCAAGGCCTCGGCTCGGTGTGGGAGACTGGGAGAGGGCTGAGAAGAGCAGTTCTGGGCCTGGGCCTTAACCTGGGGCTGCGGAGGAGCCCCAGGGGGCCCGTGACCGCTTGAATTGTGGCCAACAGACGTGCACATTTTTTTTGGATAGAAGATCCAGTGCTTTTGTCAGAATCTCAAAGGGTCTGAGATCTAAGAAAGGTCTAAATCACTGTTCTCAAAGAAAAATGTTCATCCTCATTTATAATTAAAGAAATGTACGTTTAAATCAATTAGATGTTTTTCACCTATCATAGTGGCTTTCATCCCTACCTGCCCGTTAAAATCTCCTGGGGAAATTCTGTGCCAATGCCCAGTCCCCTTCCCCGCCACGGCTCCCCCAACCCTATACAAACACAAAACTGTCCGATTCTGATTTAATCGGTCTGGGGTATGGGATACGGTGCAGGCATTGGCATTTTGAGAAAGCTCCCCCGGTAATTCTGACCTTGGTCAAGACTGAGAACCAGTGACCTGTCACATTGACCAAGGGCAGTCATGCAGGGATTGTATCTCATGCACTGTGTGGGAGTGGTTCAAAAGGTCTTTGGAGAGCAATGTGGCGATGAATGTGAACTCTGAAAGTGCCTGCACCCTCTGAGCAGCCCGTTGCACTTTTAAGAATTGAGTCTATGGTAGATATTGCACCTGTGCTTAAAGCTGTCCGTACAAAACAGTCACTGCCCGCTGCTCCGAACAGAAGATTGGAAAGAGCCCAAATGTCCCCTAAGAGGAATAGTTACATCAAGGATGGTGCATCCACACGATAGAATACTCTGTGGCCAGGATAAAGCACCTGCAGAGCTGTAGGAACTGATGTGGAAGGATTTCCACCATCGCTGTTAAGTGCAAACCAGAAGCCAAGCGGAGGGTGTGGCTTGTGAACACGTCCATTCACATCCACATTCGCATAATGCACCCAGGATCTCCGGGAGGACGTATACTGCTAAAACCTCTTAGCAGTTACTGCCTTAGGGGAGAAAACCGGGAAGCTAGGATGCACGGAGGGGACACTTGGTTTTCGTCCACTTCCCCTCTTGTATTGTTTGAATTTTTGTCATGAATATGTGTCGCTTCTTCAAAGATAATTAAGAAGGTGAAAGGGAGAAGGGAGGAGAAGGAGGGAAGAGAAGAAGAGGCAGCTACCTGGCAAGGGGATTAAGACGCAGAGGGCGCGGTGCGGGCGTGGGGCTGGGATGGAGGGGGGGCTAAATTTCCCTGGCTCAAGTCAGGCCCTGGAGGCAGACGTCAGCTGGCCACAGTGGATGTGGGGTTCAGTGACATGGATGGAGCGGCCAGAAGGGCTGTGGGGATGTAGAGAACAATCGTATGGACATCACGGGGGTGGGGGTGGGGAGGGGCGGGGGGGTGATGGGGAGATTGGGATTGACATATACTGGGAGATTGGGACTGACATATATACACTAATATGTATAAAATAGATAACTAATAAGAACCTGCTGTATAAAAAGTAAATTAATTTAATTTAATTTAAAAAATTTAAAAAAAAATAAACAAGGTCTGTGGGGACGGCTGCCAGGCAGATCCCCCCCTCGTGCCACCTCCACGCAACCGCGTTAAAGGAAAATTGTGTGTCGTGGAGCAAACTGGAAGTCACCGGACATACATCTCATCTCTGCTCTGGCCACAGAGGTGACATTCTGCAAAATTCTAGACCCTGGGGAGCAGCGGGAAGCAGCCATGCGCACAATGTCCTGCAAACACCGCCCTCTTGTGGTGCAGCCGATGAACTGCGCCCAGGTCCACAATCGCGCTGCTAATGTGTTCCTAACTGGAGAAGGAAAAAGTACAATTTATTTCTTAAGTGAAAAGAAGTACTCAATGAGAAAAGTACAGATCCAAACAAACAAACAAAAACCTCATGTTTTAAGTGTAGTGCATGAACCAGCTCCCAGTGAACTCTTCTCCAAATATAAAGTAGCTTCCTCCCCCCAGAATATATATTCAAATCTACATGGTAATAATACTGAAAAGCATTGAGAAGAAACACATGCAATCATTAGGTTGTGATCAATAACTCCTGTTAGCATTTTAGTGAGCAGTGAGCATCCCTCCACACTCTCTATAAATATATACACACAGAGAGATATCCAAATTTACATCAATGGGGCCGTGCAACACATGCTATTTTGTAGCCTGATTTTTTTCTCTCCACAATACATCGTGGACATCTGCACAGTGAATACATGCTACATCACCATTTTTTATGTTTTAAATTGTACAAGTTGTGAAAATATACCCAGAGAGTAACACAAATAAAATATATACATATTAATCCATTAATAACAGACGGATTGAGTCAATTATGGTATATGCCTGCAGTGGGATACTATGCAGCTATTAATCTAATGTACTGATGTGGCTCTATGTCTAAGATCGTTCATGTAATGAAATAAATTACATTGCGACATACTATTTATAGACTTCTTTTCAATATTTACAAAACTGTTATAGAATAGTTACAGAACTATCTTAGCTTAAAAGAATACATATAGATATCTGTATCTATACCTATTGAGATTTTATATATATATATACACACACACACACACCTGTATCTGAGGAGGAAATGTTGCTTGAAGCATACAACAAAAACTCTCTTAGGAAATATGATTGGGAAGACAAAGGAGCTGTGAGTTTTTTATCTCTCATTTTGCCTCTTCTGTATTGTACGATTTTAAAATATATTATCATCTTGATGATATTACTCTGAAGCCTGAATACACCATGACTTATTTAAATAGTCCCCTATTGATGGACATCCAGGCTGTTCACAGCTTTCCTACTAGGAACCACCCTGCACGTGAGTTACTTATCGTGCACTTGTCTGATTATCCCTCTGGATCAGTTCCGGGACATGGAATTGCCTGGTCAGGTTTTAAACAGCGCTATCCCTGATATTTACTATCAACATATCACAGAGTGAATTTGATGTGGCTGCACTCTGCCTGATTGGGTTCTTGAAGTGCCTAATGTCTGTCTCGGGGGAGAGGGCATAGACTCTGACCATGCTTTGTATCTCTGGAGGCTCTATTTTGCCAGACTATGGGTCAGGTTCACTGGATCTTTTATGCCCAGATGCCCCTCTTAATGTCTTGACTCCATTTGTTGCACACCTCCACACCTTCTGTCATCCTTGTTCCCCTCTTCCCACAGCTGCCAGGGTAAGCCTTTCCTATCAGACCCTGCTCACACCCGCCAGGGCTTCACTTCACTGGAAATTAACCAAGGTCTTTTCCATGGCCCCCCAGGGGCCCCTGCACCACATGGCCCTGTGACCTTTCCAACCTCATGTCTTCCTCCTCCTGTCCTTACTCAGTGTGCTCAGGCCACACTGGCCGGCTTGCTATTCCTGACACCCTAAGCACACAGCAGCCCCAAGGCCTGTGCACTTGCTATTCTCTCTGCCTGGAATATCCATCCTCTAAATACCTTCAAGCCTCTCCTTCAATTCATTCATATCTCAGCTCAAATGTTATTCTGTCTTCCTGAGAGAAGCCTTCCCAACCACCATGTCTTTTTTTTTTTTAACATCTTTACTGGAGTATAATTGCTTTACAATGGTGTGTTAGTTTCTGCTGTATAACAAAGTGAACCAGCTATACGTATACATATATCCCCATATCTCCTCCCTCTTGCGTCTCCCTCCCTCCCACACTCCCTATCCCACCCCTCTAGGTGGACACAAAGCACCAAGCTGATTTCCCTGTGCTATGCGGCTGCTTCCCACTAGCTATCTATTTTACATTTGGTAGTGTATATATGTCCATGCCACTCTCTCATTTCATCCCAGCTTACCCTGCCCCTTCCCCGTGTCCTCAAGTCCATTCTCTACGTCTGTGTCTTTATTCCCAACCATCCTGTCTTAAAAGGCACCTCTCCCTTCCCAGACACTTCCTCCTTAGCCAGTTTTGTTTTTTTCATCCTAGCCCTGAGACCGTATTCAACATCTACATGTTCATTTGCCTTTGGTTTGTTCCTCCCTCACTCAGTTACAAGCTCCGTGAGAGCAGGAAGCTGTCTTGCTGCGTCCCCAGCATCCAGGACAGCGCCTGGCACATGTAGCTTCAGTAAGGACACGTCCCTTGAATGAATGAGAAGCTGGTAACACATGGAAAAGCGAAGCTTGACTAGCCTAGAGATGCCATTTCTCTCAACTGCTCCAGAATGAGGTCAGGTGTGTTTAAATCATCTTTTCCATCTCTGCCGAGCTTGATCAGGAAAAATCTGACAGAACCTTTTCAGTGCAACCATTTGGGAGAGAAATGGCAAATGGGTTATTATTCAGGAAAAATACTTTTCCTCCAAACTGGAGCAGCGCATCTACCCCACGTACTTGCTCCTTCAGAGAAAAATAGAAAGGTTAATATTGCCCCATCACAGGAAAGGAGCCAATTAGCGAGACTGTGATTCAGAAGAAGAATAGAGGTTAATTGCTTGGAGTCCACATGTCTCAAATGCCTAATGCTATATCATTATTTTTTAGCTACATATTATTCATTTCATACACTTAAGTATTCCACCTTATTACTAATTAGTAATTCCTTATCCTTAAATTTTACCCAATTCAGGCTGTCATCATAGGGCCCCCCGTTTGCCCCAAGATGTAACAAAATTGTGGAGAAAAGGTTGGCACCTCCTATTCTTTCCCTGCCACCTCCAACCCCCACCAGGGTCCCCCAGGTTCACCTCTCCTCTTTCCCCACCCACTGGATCTCCTGTCTCAGCTTCCCTCGGACCCCAGGCGTTCCTCTGCATCTTCCATGTCCCGGGCACTGTTGGGCAAAAGATGTAAACTCTCCCTGCTCGGGTGACTTTTTCCTTCGGAAAGGCCCACAACTTGGCACCTTGGAAATGTTAACTGATCAGTATTTCCTGAGACTGTAATAATAATAGCAACAACCATAATAACGATGATGGCCGTAAATGCCTTTTGAACATTTTTATGTTGCAGGCAAGGTGCCGATGAATTTTACATGCATGATTTTAATCCATATGAAGCGATGTACATCCATGTACATTAGGGTCATCTAAGCAAATGAACAGACCAGCCCAACCCAGCTTCAGTTCTGCAACTACTCAGCCTGGGAGAGCTTGTGAGAAAGTTGTCTTCTCTTTCAGTTTTCTCTTGTCACATGGGTTGTCTGAGGCCACCCTCTCCTGTTCACTGTCCTGTCTGAAGAGGTTCCCAAGTGCCGAGAAAGAGCCTTCAGAGCACCCTCTCCCTTTTGGCTGGTGTTTCTGGGATTGCAACCATGCTCTTCCCATCTCCTTGTCATAGAGACATGGCTGAGAACATACAGGATGAAAAACACGTCAGAGTCCCAGCCTTAACCCGAACTTGCTGGGTGGCAAAAATGCTGCCTTAGGAAATGACATCATTTTCGGGGTTGTCCCTGGAAGCAGAGCTGCCTCATGAGGATGTGATATGGTGCCCTTCATGAGGTAAAGATGCTTCTGACCAAATGAGCTGTCCCTCTGTTTCTGAAATGAACAGTCCTGGACTATAAACCAATCATGTTTACTAAAAGACAAGCAGGGAACATGTGCAAGAAACAAGAAAGGCCATACAGATTTGGAAAAGAACCAAATAGAATTTCTAGAACTGAAAATTATTAAAGTTAGAACATATTGGATAAGAGAATCCATAGTTAGAAATAGATCTGAAGAAGCTATCCATCCAGAATACAGACCTGAAGAAATTATCCATCGAAGGACAAGAAATGGGGAAACAGGATAGGAGATTAAGAGACAAAGAGTACAGGGTGAGAAGTTCTATAAGGAAAAGAGAGTGTGGCAGTGGCAGCATAAGAAGAAATAAGGGCTGAGAACCTTCCAGCACTGATAACACTGTCAACCCCTGGGTTCAAAAAGCCCAATAAATCCAAAGCAAGAAAAACTAAAACAAATCCATGTCCTGACACATCATAGTGAAACTGCTGAACACCAAAGACAAAAGGCAGACCTTAAATGTGGTCAGAAGGGAAAGGCAGAAGGTTTTCAACAGAACAACAGACCGACAACTGACTCCTTATCAGCAAGAATGGAAGTTAGGAGAATGGAATGACACATTCCATGCTGGGAGAAAAATAACTGTCAACCTAGAATTCTGTACCCACTGAAAATATATTTCAAGAATAAGGTGAAATATAGACATTTTCAAACCAACGAAAAACTAAGAGAATGTGCCACCAGAAAAACTCAGTAAAGGAAATTCTAAAGGATGGATTTCAGGCAGAAGAAAAGTGATTCCAGTTTGAAGATCTAAGATGTAAGAAGGAATAACATGCATAGAAATTTAAACAAACATTGACTGTATAACACAACAATGATAATGTCTTGTGAAGTTAAAGAAAACAAAACGGAATTAAAAGACACTACAACAGTAGCATGCAAATGTGAGAGGAGAGGGAGGATGAAATCAAAGCGTCCTGAGCTCTTTGTATGGCGTGGAAGGAAGGTAAAGGTATTCATTATCTTCAAATTCCGATAAATTAGTGGTCACATTGTAATTTCTAGGGTAACCCCTAAACTAACAGAAACAGAATATAACTTCCAACCTAATAGAGGGGGAAAGTGAAATGAGAAAAAATAATCTGAAAGATAACAAGAGGAGAGGAAAAGGAAAAAACAGTATAAAATGAGATGGTAGGTACAAATCCTAATGTATAATGATTACAATAAATGTAAAGGGACCAGTGCTCCTGGTATAAAGATTATAAAATGAGATTTTTCAGGGCTTCCCTGGTGGTGCAGTGGTTAAGATTCCACCTGCCAATGCAGGGGACACAGGTTCGAGCCCTGGCCTGGGAAGATCCCACATGCCGTGGAGCAGCTAAGCCCGTGCGCCACAACTACTGAGCCTGCACTCTAGAGCCCACAAACCACAACTACTGAGCCCGTGTGCCACAACTACTGAAGCCTGTGCGCCTAGAGCCCATTCTCTGCAGCAAGAGAAGCCACTGCGATGAAAAGCCCGCACACTGCAGTGAAGAGTAGCCCCCGCTCGCCACAGCTACAGAAAGCCCACGTGCAGCAATGAAAACCCCAATGCAGCCAAAAAATAAATAAATAAATTTATTAAAAAATAAAATAAGATTTTTCAAAATTTAACCATTTGCTGTTTATAAGAATCACAACAGAACTTAAGGGTATAGAAAGGTGGGAAGTAAAAGAGTGGGAAAAGATATACAAGGTGAACAAACATTAAGAGGAATGACTATATATTGGGGCCATAAAGCAAATCCTAAAAAATTACAAAGGATTGAAAACACACAAGTCATGTCTCTTCACAATTCTAACCTCAATTCATAACTCTGATCACAATTCGTAAACCAGAAATCAATAGGAAAAAGATAGTTATTTTTTTAAATCCACATTCGGAATTAAGAAACACACCTTTAAGTTTAAAAAATGACAATCAGAATTAAGAAAATATTTAAAAATTGAACAACAAAGAAAATACTCCATATCAAAAAACTTATGGGATATAGCTAGAGCAGTAGAGAAATTTATAGCCTTAATGGCTCATATATTTTAAAAATCAAAAAGAAGAAAGGCTGAAGACTAATGAACTAAGCATCCATTTTAGAAGTTGGATAAAGAAAAGCAAAATAAACCCAATCATTCCTAAGGAGTACAGTCCACTCCCAAATCCAAAAGTGCAAAATGGCCTTCTTTCACCCTGGAGGGTTCCCTCCCACCTCCTTGGGGTCCCTTCCTCTAAGGTTATTTCCCCAAACACGCTAGGCTTTCTGCTGGTGGTACAGAAAATGATTTTTGATGGTATTCAGGCACATAGTTATTTCAATTATTTTTTTAAACAGTTTCCTCCTACTTAAGAACATGTAATGTAGCTTTCCATTTATAGTAGGAAAATGAGGTTTCTTTTAAAATATATATTTATTTAGTAAGAGGATAAAATTCAAAGGAAAATATTAAATAAATAATAGAAGAGTGTTATTTACCAAAAAAAAAAAAAATCTCATCTCTAAGATGGGAAGAATAACAGTCCCATTTTACCTCATTGTGTTGAGGGTTAAATAAGTTATACACAGTATAATATAATAGTTCATGAATTAATATATCACTTGTAAAGCTTCCTAACAGTCGCTGGTACTTAATAAGAACTCAGTAAAGTTAGTTATCGTAATAATATTTAGAGTAATCATTACTTGGATGATGAGAATTTGAGAAACACTAATCCGATAAGGCTCCAAAAGTCAACCTTAGACCAGTGACAAATTCTGCAGGGCAAATAGAAAGTGGAGAAGGCAGCGGCCCCGCCCGCTTCCACGCCTTCTGTGCCCTTAGGGCTCCTGGCTCCACGCTGGCCCCGCCCAGGCTTTGAACCTGCTCCTGCCTCACCATCCCCAGGAGAACCAAGTTGGCCCGGACGCCCACATTCACACCACGGGGCCCAGGGTAAGGCTGATGGGACTCAGGATGTTACTGATTCTCCAAAACCTTTGTTTAAAAGGGCGAAAGCCTTTACCACGGAAAGAGAAACGTTCAGCTGTGGCTTTGCAGCATCCCAGCTGAGGAGCAGGACAGAGAGATGGGGGCGAGCCTCCCAGTCTCGGGGCATCTCCTAGAGGTGACACCTTCAGCCCAGGTGGGGTGGGGAACAGGGTCCCAGAGCCGAAGGTAATTGGCCTTTATGATTGTCAAATCATAAAGAGTGGTATCTTTGGGTGTTTGAGGGCTTTTCGCGCCAGGAAGACTTCCAAATTGTCCTTTTCAAACTCTAACTCTATCGTTTCCCCTCCGTCTTCAAAGATGATTCGCAGAGATACTTGGAGGCTTCTCCACTGCAATGATTTTATTTTCCCTGAACGACTGTTCCTGCTCCGTGGGACTTATTCTTGAGGTCTTGGAAGGAAACCCCACAGAAGCGACAGCCACCAGGACGGCAGGTTTGATGTTTCCTGTTTGCTTACGCGGGAGCGGGCTGACAGCACTGACTCTCTGTGGCCACCAGGGGGCGCTCCAGCTTTCTCGTTGGAGCCCAGGACCCGGCTGCCTGGCGTTCCTCGCTATTCCGTAAGCAGAGAGGCCTGTGGGACACTAAGAAACACATGGGAAGTGTCTGTGAAAATCCCGTCTGCCTCTACTTCTTGGCTGTGCATAGAGCTGCCAGCGCCTCGCTGAGGGCTGCTTCCTCGTTGGGGCCCCTTAGGTGGTGGCCTTGACCCCAGTGTCTCACAGTCTGATCCGGGTGGGAGTGGGTAGAGGAAGGATCCGTGGAGCAGAAGTCGCTTGTCAAACCAAACATGTGCTAGGAACTCAGCACTTGTGTTTTGTGTAAATGTTCAGTGTCACAGGGACACATACACCACATCACCCAGTGGAGGCGCTAAGGAGGGAAATCTTCACCTCCCTTGAAGGGCTGGACCAGGAGAGCGCTTCCCAGAGGACCAGAGGGGACGTCTGGCTTTAGCCAGAAGCCCAGGCAGAAGGACACTCCCAGCAGAGGGCACAGTTTAGGCAGACACAGCGTTGGCAACTTTGAGCAGTTCTGACGTTTCTGGAGGGAGGAGGACAGAGGCAGGGGCCAACTCGGCAGTGCCTTCTAAGCGGCTCAAGACCCTGGCTCTCATGCTGTGCTGGGGGGCCTTCCCGGGCTTTCTGCAGGGGAATGACATGATCAGGCCACTCGTCTGCAGGGTGGAGGGTGGACGGGCGGGGCAGGGAGGTGAGGGAAGAGGGAGGAAGCCCAGTTGGGAGGCCTCTGCAATGATCTAAAACCTCGGCTAATTTTACATGGCACCAGGGTGACCAACCATCCTGGTCTGCACAGAACTGAGGGGTTTCCCAGGACTCCAGACTTCCAGTTTTAAGACCCAGAAAGTCCTGGGTAAACTGGGACACGTTGGTCACCCTATTAGCCACTAACCAGCCTTGTCCCTCCCTTAACCGCTCATAACCTTACTCTTGTCATTTGTGATCACAGTTGAGACTGGCAAATTTCAGATGAGTTTTACTAACACAGCACTGTCTTTAAACAAAATCTCACACAGAAACTCAGTATAGGAAACACTCAAAGGCGGAGCCACTTAGGTTGAAGTGCGGGGATGAGGTGGGAGGGGGTGAGGGACCAGCCTGCCCTTTCCCTCCAGGCCCTGACTCACCTCCGCAAAGCACTGCCTCAGCCTCCTGGGCTGACACTGACCTCCATGTCGGAGGGTCCCCCTCTCCCAGCTTTATGACTCCACATTCATGCGCTGAACTGAAAACCCAGCTGAACTCAAATCAGTGTTTTGATTCAATTGCAGGCTATACTGAAGACTAAAATTTACACCTACTCTAAAACTGGTCAATCTCTTTGAACTGGAATGAAATCCATATTGTTTCCCTAGTTATTGTCTTGGAATAAAATCCAGTCTGCCCATGAACTGACTTTCACCCAAATGCCCACTCACTGCTGGCACTCGCTGGGCCTCATGCTGCCTTTGCGGGCCTGACTGCCCCCTGGTCAGGGGGGCACAGCCTGATCGGGGGCCATCACCTCTCTCCCAAGCTCTGTCTTCTCCCCCACCCTCACCCTACTCCCTGGTGTATCTAGGACGTCTCACTATCCCAGGTCTGAAGGCATCTGTCACTCCTAGCCACGGACTGGACTGGGTTTGCCGTGACCCTCAGCCCAGGCCCTTGGCCACCTCTGAACCTTGATGGGCCTTCATTCCCAACACAGCTCTCGGCAGGGTCTGCCACCTCCTCTGCTCACCTCCCAACCTGTTCAGGGCCATCCCCTGAAAGCTGGAGCTTCTTGTTGCCTCATCTATTAGGCAGCATCTCTGGGACCCGTCGGTACATTGAACATTGCATTTGGAAGCAGGAGATGTGAGTTCAGATTCTAGCTTCCCACGTAGTGCTGGATGACCTGAGGAAACACACACACACACACACACACCCCACAGGGTCTCTCCTCTGTTCTTACAAGGCCCGACTGAACAGAAAGGGGTCTAGAAACTTCTTATAGAGAATGTCAAACTTCTTAGCTTCCAGAAATCTCAGAATGCAGTGCCCTGCCCCCCAGAGGTGGCCCTGCCGAGCCCACCCCTGCACAGTGATGATCTCTGTGCTTCTCCGTCTCTAGTCTAGACTTCAAACTCCATGAGGGTGAGAACTGACCTCTTCCCTCTGCCTCCAAGTGCTGAACGTGGAGTAAGTGCTCAGCTCGTGTTAAATGAGTGACTCGATTCCTTTCATTCAGAAATAGGTAGTGAGAATTTATTATGGGCCGGGCACTGGTCCGGGTGCCAGAAACACATCACTGAACAGACAAAAATCTCTCCCTACATAGCACTTATATATCTCATGGGCAAATGGATAAGCGGGTGGTTCTTTGTGCTGTGGTTTTGTTTGGTTTGCTTTTTTCCATGGTATCCGTTAGGGAAACTGCTTGCTCCTACACTAATTCCACATCTCCTTCCTAATACCCACAGTGCGAGAAGATGAAAAGTAGGATCTCACTTTTCCCAGAAAATGAAAGCAAGACAGCTCATAGCCATGGGCAACTGGATTTATGCTGACAGAGGGCTCCAGGGTAGAGCTATGAATGGCTCTGTCTCAGTAGTAGCCAAGCGCATTCCCCCAGCAACAAGTTGGTTTTGAAGGGAAACAAAAGCTTTCTGGGGAGGCCCCAGCACTCCCACCCACTCACCCCCAGCTCTCAGAGCTGACGACGCCCAACCCAGCCTGCTCCATCAGGGGACTGCTCGCAGAGACTCAAGGGGGTATCACCCAGTTACAGGCCACCATCACAAAAGGGGTAGACTGGGCAAGTTCTACAATCCTCTCCAGCTCCTAAGATCCCTCTGTGTCCCGAGAGCAGGGGTCTTGGCTCAGCGTGAAACCCTGGTGCTCACTCATGGGAACCGAATCAGTTTTTAGGCGAGAGGGAGTTATGAACTTCCCAGCACTGCCCAGCTTTGCAACAATCCCTCCTGCGCCCACTGGGTGCCCCAGAGCCTTTCTCATTCTGTCTTTTTCTCACGTGAATGCCGGTCAAGAAACTCAAAGATGCCTTGCACACCACCTCCAGGACTGATTCGTTAGCTGGAGGTGACAGGGTAATTTACAGAAGTAACTTACACGGCGCACAGCACCTCACCCCACCCTCCAGGCTGCCCTGGGTTAAGTGATGTCCATCACCTAATAGGTCACACATCTGCACCGTCATTTTCTCCATTCAAATAGAAGCCCTCATGAAGACCCCGTATGGATGCATAAAACCAGAGTCCATCAAAATATGCAGCCTTGAAAACTTCTCATTCCACTCCTAATGCACCAGAGCTGCAATGGGGTGGGGCGGGGGGCGCACGTGGGGGACAAGACAGAGCAGAGGTGCTTCAAAAGTCACATTTCCTTGCCCGGGACACTGGCCACCTATAATTTGCTCTGACACTCGGTCTTTTTGTCTGTTTCAGAGAGATATGAATCAGAGTTAAACTCTACCAAATAAACAAGCTATGTTTTAAAGTTCTGTAAAACCTACAATTTCAGAAAGGCTTGATGTGGTTGACACTAAATTGATTTCAACATGTCCCGTTTCCGGTCTAATGTTGGATTCCTTTCATCAGGAACAAACCTACTCAATAATGGCTTGATTCTAAGTGAATGGACTCAGTATAAATACATAGGAAGCACAAGCACTCATATTAATTTTCTTCCTTTATTAAATAAAATGAGATGGCGTGTTTTACTTCTCAAAAATTAATTTTCCATAAAGTTTTCATACACACCCATCAAAGGTTTTCAGAGCTGAATAATCACGTTGCAAACTGAAAACCCACTTTGAGGTTTTCATTGTAACACGCAACAGAACCCTGGTGCTTGCCAAGGTCAGGAGGTTGTCCTGGGTGTTACAGGCCCTGTCCCAAGGGTACTCGAGGGGAAGCTGGGAAAGGTGAATTCCTAGCCTCTGGTCACCTCCCACTGAAAACTGGTCAGCCTACTGGCACTGGATCTGCATTCAAACATTCCCACCATCATAGTAACTCAGAAGAACATAGCAACCACAAAAATAAATTGCACAGAGGAAAAAGGTTTATTTCTTATAAACAAACCTAATATGTATTCAGTTTAAAACGTCTGTGGCAAATCTATACATGTGATAAAATCTCATAGAACTATTCACCAAAAGAAAAAAAGGTGATGTAAAAACTGGTGAAATCCAAACAAGTCTTAGTTAACAGTATTGTACTGACGTCAGTTTCCTGGTTTTGATAACTAACTATACTGTGGATATGGAAGAGGTTATCTTTGGGGGAAACTGGATGAAGGATACACTGGTCATACCAATTTTGTGTCCAAAAAAAAAAACATGTACAACCAGTGGTTGTACTACATTTGCAATTTCTATATGAGTCTAAAATTGTTTCAAAACTAAAAGCTTTTAAAAAATATGTGGGCTGGGTAGAGTGGAACAGACACATTTAGCCACATTGGGGAGGGTGTAAACTGGCACAGTCTTTCAGGAGAAGAATCTGGTAGAGTCCATCAAAATGTACAATGTACTAACCCAGCAATTCCACTTCTAGGAATCCAGCTTACAAAACTACTTGCACATGTTAATATAGAACCTTCTTTGCAGCACTGCTGTTAAAAAAAAAAAAAAAGGAAACAAACCTAAATCTCCACGAGTAGGGAAAAAAGTCAAAGTGGAATGCCCATGCCATGGAATACTGTGCAAGCATAAAAAGAAGAAAGCAACTCAACACAAAGATATCTGCCGTGCACTGCTAAGTACAAAATGTGGCCACAAAATAATATGGATGTGGATAGGAAGACACTATTTACCTAAAATCTTATTTATGTGTGTACACTTCATGTGGTTGTACAAGCATGGAAAATGTCTGAAATGATACACCCTAAACAGCTCATAGTGATTGCTTCTGGGATGGAAAATTCTTAGTAGGGGTGGCAAGAGTCACCTTCACTTTGTTTGAAATACATTACAGTAAAAACGTGTTGCTTTTAGAATTGGAAGAACAATAATAGAAACATAAAAGAAAGAAAGAAAATGGAGGCAAATTGGGAGGCCAGTGGACAAGTACAAAGGCCTGACATGGGTAATCCAGGAAAGGCTGACTCAAAAAGCCACGAGGGCTTCCCTGGTGGCGCAGTGGTTGAGAGTCCGCCTGCCGATGCAGGGGACGCGGGTTCGTGCCCCGGTCTGGGAAGATCCCACATGCCGTGGAGCGGCTGGGCCCGTGAGCCATGGCCGCTGAGCCTGCGCGTCCGGGGCCTGTGCTCCGCAACGGGAGGGGCCACGACAGTGAGAGGTCTGCGTACCGCAACAACAACAAAAAAAGCCACAACAAGGTGGTGGCTTAGCCTGAGTGGCTGCCTCCATCACCAATCACTGGCCCCTCCCGTGGGAGAATCGAACATCCCGTCTGCAGCCACCGATGTGCAGAGCCTTCCCATGGAAGGAATATCCTTCCTTGTTGCACCGTTAGGCTTGGACACGTGACTTGCTTCAGCAATGGAATATGAGCAGATGAAACATTTGCAAGGTCCAAGCAGGAGTTTTAAGTCATCGTGTGGTTCCACCAGCTCTGTGGCTCTCTTCCCTTTGTGTGTCCCTGACAGCAGCTGGTTCTTCAGTCTGGTTCCCAGAATGAAGAAGAGACACATGGAGCAGAGCTAGAGGCAACTGGCAAAAATCACCACGAAGCGGAGCTGAGAAATAAACCGTCGTGCAGTAAGCCGCTGTGATGTGGGGATGCTTATTACACAGCCTTACCTCATGAAAGCTAATTTATGAGCAAGAGGCACCAAAAGAGGGGACTGATAAAGAGTTGGTATTTATTGAGGGCATATTATGTGAAGAACCTGTACCTGAGGTAAGGGGCATAGGGGCGAGTACAGAGACTGTGGGAAGCATGCATACTGGAGGGGATCAGAACATGCCACCCCAACATGTGCCTCTGGGGTATAAGGATTATTTTGAGTTGGAGGCAAATGAAAATCAACAGATGCAGAAAGATGCCTTTATCTGACTAAGCGCAGAAACTTCCAGAAAATGGGGACTGCCATAAATCCCTTCTCCTGGGGAAGTTTTATGACCATGGAGAAAAAGGAAAGTCAGCTCTGAAATGGACCTGCACAAACACACTGGACTCCATAAGCTGCCCTTGGAAACCTAAAACCCCTTTCCTTTGTCTCGTCACTTCTCTACAGACGTATTGTTCTTTGCAAAGGTGCTATGTAAGCCCAAGTTCTAATCACCCTTTTGAGTTACTCATCCCAAGGTTTCCCCCTCTGTGAGGTGCTGCACACATAAACTGCTTTTTCTCTTGTTAATCTTTTTGTTGGTCTAATTTAAGAGGGCCCCAGTCAGAGAACCTAGGAGGGTAGAAGGAAAAGGTTTTTTTCCTTCCCTACAATATCGTCTACTTGGGAAGACAATGCTCACACATGCAAAGATCCACTTACACTCACTCAGAGTTTACGGGGCAACGCACTGCAGTGAGGAAAGCCTGCAACTGGGGATGGGAGGAGGCCCATCAGGGAAGGAGGAAGATGCCACAGTCTCAGGTACACCTTTCTGTGTCAGCATCTGACGCCCACACACGCTAACAGGGCTGAATGAGGGCATATTCTAATAAAACACAAAAGCCATCAGCAACAGTCTAATCACCCTCCCCTTTAAACCAACGGTTCCAAGAAAATACCCACCACCTGGAGACCCTGTGTGGTGCCTTATATTGCTGGGTTACGTACTCTCAGAGGACGGGAGGGCCGTTCTGTGACGATACGTTTTGTGTCGACTGGAAATGATCTGAGCCTGAACTGTATTTCCAGAATCCAGCAGTTACCCCTTTGAACAAAGCACATCCTTGTGCAAAAGGAATTCTCTTAAAGGAGACAAAGGGATGTGAGCTAGAAGGAGGGTATAAAGACCAAGTTTTCCCCTCGCCTCCTCTTTCGCTGGGTTACCATGACCCATTCCTCTGCTTCATACGAATAGGTCACTTGTAATGTTCTTCTCCAAATCTGGACATTTCTGTTTAAAATCCTGCCCCCTCCCCTTTTCGAAAACGACACAAGTAAGCCACGAATAGGTTCCCTTGTTAAAAGATTCAAGCCCATAAGTACATAGACCAAATGTGAAAGTCCCTTGACCACACACCTCCGCCCTCTCCCCAGCAACTGACACACTCTTGCAACCTCCCGGCTGTGCACTCCCTCCCATAGAGAGAGACACATGCATTCGCACATCCTTTGTTTCCTTCCCTCCCCCATTTCCTCCTTTCCTTCCTCTTCCCCCCAGAAATGGGAAGCATGCATCTTTCTTTTCAACCAGGTACGATTCTTATTTTCCCCTCCAAGCCATTTCTAGGACTGGCTTCCTGAAGATTTCAATTTGTTAGCTTGTCTGTTTATTGTTTGTGGCTACTATGGCTACTAAACTCACAAAACGCCCCGTGTGTTGAGTTCTGTCAGGGATACCAGGGGTAAGGAGGACTGAGGCTTGGGTTTGCCAGGAGGTTATTCCAGTCAGCCTGGGGCAGAGGTGCCACCAGACTCCTCCATCCTGGGAGTTGAGGGATTGGGCCTTGAGGGAGCAAAGCTTGGAGTGTCTGTATGTCCTGAGTTTCCAGAAGGGGCTGGAGAGCCTACATCCTGCAGGGGATTTGTCCTCCCTGAGTCCCTGGGATCCCCAGTCTACTGTACTGTGGTCTCACTACCCTCACTGCCGCCGCCCCACCCACCCACCCAGAACTCCCCATTCCCCTCCCTGCACCGCCAGGCCCACCCGCCCCTGCCCAGGTCACAGCAAGAGCCCCTCAGCTAGGCATCAGGCGCGTTTGTGGGAAGAAATGTTCCCGAGTGTTCCTATGCAACTAAATCAAGTGTATGTGTAGGTGTTCTGTGTTTTTACAAACTCTCCTCCTTGGTTGTTATAAGATTAAAACAATTTTCTCCCTCAGTAAATGCTTCCCTTCAAAACCACTGGGAGCACATAATTCACCAGCCCCTTTGTGACTTCTATTTTCTTGGGGCTGGGAGGAAATCATGATTGCGGGGCCTGTTTCCTTCTAAGAGGCCAGGGCTGAGCGAGTGATGGACGGGAAGAAGTAATGTTTCAGTGACATCTCTGATCAACGTTTTATTTATTTCGAAGTTCAAAAAAGATAGGTGAGCATCGTAGGTCTTTCGGGAAGGCAGGGATAGCAGGTTTGTAGGTAAATTACTCTCTTATCCTCAGTAAATTTAATGGACACTTTTATTAAAACTGCAGGGAATTTTAAGGTAGTTCTATTCCTATTTTAAAACTATAGTTGAGGATTTTTTTTTTAATGCCTGGATCGTTTTTGCTGCTGAGAAATCTAAACATTTTAGAGACGGGCCGCATTTTATTTTCCTTAACAATGATGGGGAATTCACGCACACCTGAGGACACAGAAACATTACTTAAAATCACAACGGATTTCAAGGAAAAACGTACACAAAAGGAGAAAATGAAAAAGCTGGCCTGGCTGATGTCAGGGGGTGGATACCAATTTGGGTTTGTCCTTGAAAAAAAAATTCACCTGTCACTGATCAACGGTGCCAGTTAGCCAGCGTGTGATTGAAAAAGCATTCCTGCTGACTGTAAAGGGCTCCGTTTACGTGACTGTTTACATAATTACACAGCAAAACATTGCAATCTTTTGGATTTAATACATGTTTTAACAAGCCCTTCAACTAAGTTGTAGCCTTCTATAATCAAATCAAGTCTTTTCAATTAAAACACAATTAGAAAAGGTGTCATGGAATCATTGTTACACTTTACTGCATGAAAAGATTCAAGAATCGCTTGGCTGGAAATCTGAGCTAAGTTATTAAAGACGCCTGAGCTTAAAGGCCACGTCAGCCCACCAGGGAGGGCGCCCAGGCTGAGGGGCTTGGGTCCTGCATGAGGGACGCAGATCCTCAGCCTCAGGCCATTTCTTTGCGATCAACTGACGGATGGCAGTGGCCTAGAGAGCTTGAAGGTGTCTGTGGCTCTGAGCTTGACCCCAGGTGCCATCAAGCGTATCATGGGCCAGGAGTGGTGGGCACAGGGTCACCAGAGAGATACCCACCTCACCCTGGCATTAGTTACAGCATCATGGGATTCTAGAGGTAGAAGCTATTTTAGGCATCGCTTAATCTCACTGCTTCATTTTAGAGATGTAATACGGAGGCTCACAGCAGATACAGATGGCCCTCAGTACCCTCGGGTTCCACATCTGCAGATTCAACCAACCGTATTTTTCCAATATGGAAAATATTTGGAGAAAAAATTCCAGAAAATTCCAAAAAAGCAAAACTTGACTTTGCCACACAATGGCAGCTACTTACATAGCATCAACATTGTACTTACAACTATTTACATAGCATTTACATTGTATCAGGTATTAGGAGTAATCTAGAGGTAATTTAAAGCATGCAGGAGCATGTACTTAGGTTATATGCAAACACTACGCCATTTTATATGCGGGATGCGAGCATCTGCACGGCTTGGTCTCCTTGGGGGGTCCTGGAACCAACTCCCCCACGGATCCTAAGGGATGAACGCTCACGATCCGCCGAAGGCCATCATGTTAGTCATTCTGTGAAACAAAGTAAAATGCGCATCCCCACAACTACCCCGAACTGGAGAACCATATCTAGTTAGAGCAGATGCGCAAAGGACCACTAGCGCACAGAGCTAAAGGGTGGCCTTCAGGAGAGATGGTTCACCTCCATCCCGACAACTCAGTAACAAAAGTCAATGTGGGGCTTCCCTGGTGGCGCAGTGGTTGAGAGTCCGCCTGCCGATGCAGGGGACACGGGTTCGTGCCCTAGTCCGGGAAGATCCCACATGCCGTGGAGCGGCTGGGCCCGTAAGCCATGGCCGCTGGGCCTGCGCTTCCGGAGGCTGTGCTCCACAACGGGAGAGGCCACAGCAGTGAGAGGCTCGTGTACCACAAAAAAAAAAAAAAAAAAAATCAAGTTAATCAAGGTGAACATGCCATGTGTGCTGCCAAGACCTTGATTAATATGGTCTGTGGAAGTAGTGACACTTCTGTGTCCTCGTACAGCACATCCTACAGCCTAGTAGGTCAAGGGGTGACCACAATTTCTTTATGACATAGGGGTGGTGGGTGTGACTGTGCCACTTTGCCCTGAGGAAAGTGAGGCTCACAGAGGTAAACTCAATTTATGACGGTTATGATACAAGTTTGGAGCAGAACAAGGATCACAGTGTAGCCTTAAGCCTCGTTTCCAGCTCTTTCCTAGACTAAGTTGTAGGCCTGGGGTGGCAGATCTGTGGTTCTCAGGCTGCCAATGCATCCCTAGTCACTGCCATGGCAGACATCACTAATCAATCACGACACTCTTTCAGACTGAGTCCAGACCTATCCTGAGATCCTTCCCAGCACAGCTCTCTGGGAGGCCCTACAATCCATTAGAACTGGTGGGCAAGTGTGCCCTTCCTGCTACAGTCTAATAGGCTTTCCTATACCTCGGGCCTTGCTGCAGCTGGGGGAAGGGGAGCAGCCAGGAAATTAAAGAGAACTTTTAGGAAATTTAGAGGCAAGCTGGGCAATGTAACTTCCTGCTCTGCTGATCACTCCCCAGAAACCTTCACTAAGTATCTACATAACTGCCATTCTTTTGAGGTCTGATGTGTGTGTGTTTGGATGTAACAAGGTATGGGGCTGATTTCCAAGCTGAGCACTATAATGACCCCACCAGCACACGAGAGGCAGGAGCAAGGTCCTTCTGTCAAGAGACCTGTGGGACTTCAACACAGCGTTTCCCTAAGCCTGCTTATTTCCAGAACCTCTTTTTTCACAGTTCAACTGGCCAATGTGGACATCCTGTTCCACAGAACGGTTCCTAGTGTAATTATGATGAGATCTACAATTATCCTGCCATCTTCATTCTAATCATGATTTAAGAATCCCTCCTTTGGAAGACACGTGGCCTTTCCAGTCCAGGCAGCTCTTGACTTCTGCATGTTTGACGCTCTGCTGCTCGCTCCCTTGTGCAGTGTTTCTTTGTGGACTCTCCCGCCCCTACCCCTTCCCTGCTCCCACCAGGGTTAGAGAACAGTGGTGCTCCCACCAGGCAACAGTTGGGTGGTGCTCCCCCTGCAGTTTATGGGGAGTGGGGACAGTTATTTGGGGGTGGGGGTGGGGGGGTGGTAGATACCAGCCCAAACTGCCACTCCAGCTCTTCATAATTGCAGTTAACTGGGATCCATTATGCCCCTTCACACACACAGGGAAGCACCGTGTGCCCCTCGGTATGGCAAAAGCACCAGAGTCAGGCACGCCTGGATTCAAAGCCAGATCTGCCTCTTTCTAGCTTGAGTTTGGTCAACTTTCTAAACTTCTTTAAGGCTCGGTTTCCTCAGTTATAAAAACTGGGATGAAATTAGCATTTGTGCTCTCAGCCCAAGATGAGGATTAAGTGGAAAAGTCCAGCAAAGTGAATAGCCCACTACCTGACACATAATAAGCGGTCACGATGGTGATGGTGACGCTGCTGCTGCTGTTTTTAACACACCAGCAACGCAAAGACGGCCTCGCTTCTGGGATTCAGGGCTCTGGTTCAAGTGGTTGCTGGGCTGAGGCCAGACCAGCTTTTGCTCTCCGGCGCCCTGCTACTGTGTCTGCCCTGGAGGACCCCACTCCCAGGGTTAAGAGGATTAGTAAGGAGAGGTGGCGGATGCTTTCTCCTGAGCATAAGCATAACTGGAAGAGCCTGGAAATGCGAGACCTTCAGAGAGTCAGTGACCTAAAACCCGTCACGGCAGGATGGGTCTAATCGCAGAGGGGTAGGGATGCGGGTTGGTTGGTGTAAGGCTGCGTGGACGAAGAGATGGGGAGAGCAACCAAAGACAACCCGGGGCGGGGTGGCTGGGGGAACTCGGAAGAATGTGAACTCTGATCGGTGCTTATCACTTAGCAAACAAAACCTCCAGCCAGACCAAGGCAAACCTGCACGTCATGAGATGTTTCTTCTAGTGTCACAACGGCTTTCTGCTTCTCTTCTGTTTTCCCCTGGTTTGGACTCTCACTTTCCTCCTTAGCTGTGAATCTCTCGTTTTACCCTCCGAGGTGGGGATTAAATGCTGAGCCAGCGGGAAGCACTCTTGAAACCTCCCAGCTGCAGCAAGCACTGCGTTTCGAGCATCGTTCCCGGGGACCCGCTTGGCCGCTTGCCCTGGTCAGCCGGCACCTCCATTTAACTGACCTTTTGCCATTATAAACGCCATCGGTAGGTGTTAATCCCTCCTGATTTAGAAAGGGTTTTTTTCCTTTCCTTTCTTTCCACCACCTCCCTTCCCCTTTTATGTTTGAAAGTAATGTTTCAAAACATCTCTTGCATTTACCTATACTGTTTTTATAAACACAGCACTTTTATATTCATTATTTCAATTTGATAAAACTAAAGATGGGCGCCTCAGGGGACCTGGGGAGAGTCAAACCCAGTGGTTCTCAAAGTGGGGCCCCCTGGCCGGCAGCATCAACGTTACATTAGAAATGCAAAATTTCTCCAGACCTCCTGAGATTCTGTGGGTGAGTCTAGTAATCTGTTTTTACAGGCATTCCAGATGCTTCTGAGCCATGCTCAAGTTTGAGAACCACTGCACTAATCGCATTTCCTCTACAGCTGCTCCCCACTTAATAGATTAGAAAACTGAGACCCACAGTAATATAGTCAAGGTCAGTCACTCATTCATTCAACAAGTATTCGACACTGCTAGGGATTAGGGATACATAATGAAAAAGACAAAAGTGGCCCTGCCTCCATGGAATTGACTTTCTACAAAGAAAAAACTATGAAGATCATCACAGATTGTGGTTAGTGCCATGAGAGAAGCAAACATGGGGATAAGACGGAGATTAACTGGGGAAGAGCTACGCAGGATGAGGTGTTCAGGAAAGACTTCCTGGTGGAGGTGATGTTTGAGCTGGCTCTAAAGGATGAGCAGGAGCTGGCCATGGCAACAGAAGGAGGCGGCAATGGCTTGTGCAACAAACTTGGAGTGAGAAAGTACTTGGCCTCTTGTAGCAACAGAAACCCAGGCATGGTTAGAGCTCTGTGAGTGAGCAGCGGAGCGGTTGAAGGAGGATGAGAGACAGAGAGAGAGAGAGAGAGAGAGAAAGTTGTGGGGGAGGGGATGCTGAGGCAATGCGGGCCCTCAGGAGCCTAAAGAGTCAGGCTAGGGCTCCTGGCCCTCAGGCCACCTCCAAAGGGCTCCTCCTGGTCTCTGCCCTCAGACTCCACCTGCCAGAAGGGGCCTCAAGCCAGAATCACCTAGTCCAGCCTCAGCTCGGACCCTCCAGGGCTAGGGAGCTCACGCCCTCCCTCACACCTGAAGCAAGGTAGCTGGTCCAGCTCTGGAAAGTTCTAACTGATCTTTCTATATATTGAGCTCAACTCTGATTCCTCTTTCCTTTAGATATTTTAAAACGTGATCAAGGGAATTCCCTGGTGGTCCAGTGGTTAAGACTCGGCACTTTCACTGTGCCGCCACAAAAAAAACAAAACAACAGTGATCTGCCTCACCCCCTCCACTGCTCAGCTCCTCTTTGTCCAGGCTAAATATCTCCACGTCTATTACGAGGCGGTGTGGCAACTCTGGAATTAAACCGCCTGCACTCAAGTCTGGCTCTGCCACTTAAGCATAACCTCTGGGCCTCAGTTTCCTCATATGTGAAATGGGCATGATAGTAATAACCTGTACTGCATAGGCTCACTGTGATGTTTAAATGGCAAAGGCATTCGGTGAGGGCTGGCCACTAGTGTAGCTCCTCACGGGGTCCGCTTTCCATACACGCAACCCCCTGCTGTCTCTCCCTAGATGGGTGCCATTGATTACCCCTGCTGTTGGATGGTCACCCCTTCTGCGGCATCACCCCTCTGTGTTCAAGCCAGGCCAGAATGCAATGGGACTGTTCCCTCCCAATCTGACCATTTGCTCTCTGGAATAAACCGAAGTCTGAGTGGGAGAGAGAGAGGCTTGTCACCATACTCATGGGGAAAGCGGCCCTTTTCCCTTTGACCCTACTACACCTGTGACAAAGCACACTTTGTAAATTTGTCTCTAGCCTAAGTAAAAGAATAGGACACTCACAACCATCAGGAAAATGACTGTATCCCCCAAGATCAAGAACAGAAGGGCGCAGCTTCTGCTTCTGTCCACGAGAGTGGCTTGTGGCAGATCATCTCTCCTACTGAAACCAGCAAGGAAGGCTGAAATCAAATACAAAACCCCTCTCTCTATGAAGGCATTAGAGAGCTGTTGAGACAACCAGGACTTAAGCAGGCAAAAATCTCAGAAAGGGGGGAACTGGCTGGTAAGGTGGCCTGACATCCTGCTGTCACTTTTTGCGGCAGGGAATTTGTTTAATCCTGGACATGAAGCAAGGGGCCGAGGGTCCAACGAAGGGCCCAGGCAGTGGACTGCTACAAGGAGGCAGAGAAACAAGCAGAGCCTCAGGAAGCCTCCTGAGAATGGAGGGATTAAAAAAGCAGGGATTTGTGGGGGCCTGTGTTTCTTCTGAAGAGGAAGGACAGTTAAATTAGCCCAAGGCACTTCTCACTTTCCCCTGTAAGACACTTGCCAAGTTCTGAAACTGACAGAGGAAACTGGAAAGCTGAGCAGGAAGCTTTGAAAGGCCAAGTGGAGTTTCCGACAGCCTTGAGATGCTAAAACAATGAAGACTAAAGTCAGATGGGGCAGAAGCTTGTAAGGAATAGTCTCACCTTTTCAATAAACTACGAAAAACCCTAAATTCTTTTAACATGCTCTTGCAATTATGCAGTTTGTTGATGCAGTCGCCTTTTGAACCCAAGTACAGGACTTTGAATGTATCCCTGTCTCATTTTAATTATTAGCAGTTTCAGCTCTTTTTGGACTTTTGGGACCTCTGTGAACCCAGCAGCCAATGAATCAGCCATCCTCTCCCAACTCCGAGTCACCTGTAAATCTGGCCAGAGTAATGGATTTCCTCTGTGTCAGACCCAAAATACAATAATAAAATAAACAAGCAATCAAACAAAGACCCTGGGAGGGAACTGGGAGACTAGCACCTTGCTTCACACGAGCTGAGTCGATTGTCCAAAATAACGTTGGCAGGGTCAGAATCTGCCGTTTCCCTTTGGACTGTTGCCTCCGGACATCGCTCTAAAGCCGCCAGTTGCAAATTCTAACTTTTTAATGTGTTCTGCCCGCCGCTCACCGCCTCCTGAGGGTGATGCTCAAAACCAGAAAGCTTGGGCTTCCCTGGTGGCACAGTGGTTGAGAATCTGCCTGCTAATGCAGGGGACACGGGTTCGAGCCCTGGTCTGGGAGGATCCCACATGCCGCAGAGCAACTGGGACCGTGAGCCACAACTGCTGAGCCTGCGCATCTGGAGCCTGTGCTCCGCAACAAGAGAGGCCGCGATAGTGGGAGGCCCGCGCACCGCGATGAAGAGTGGCCCCCGCTTGCCACAACTAGAGAAAGCCCTCGCACAGAAACGAAGACCCAACACAGCAAAAATAAATAATAAATAAATTAATAAACTCCTACCCCCAACATCTTCTTAAAAAAAAGAAAAAAAACCCAGAAAGCTTGTTTGTGGTTGGAAGGACTGCATTCCTTCCAAGGAATGGAAGCGGTGCATCTATCGGACAAGATGGCTATCTCCATAGGATTCTTGTTTCTGCTCTATCTCTTGGCTTCTCCACTCCCCCACGGTGAAGGAGTTGGGCTAAATTTATATTAACAAACATTTATTGAGCATTTACTGTGCGCCAGGCACGGTGCTGAGCTCTTTAACTGTATCGTCTCAATCAAGCCTCTTAAATATCCTCTTGGGTGGATATTGTTTCTTCATTTGAGGAAAAGAGGAAACAGAGGCTGAGAGAAGTTCAGTGACTTACATACTGGTGATGACATGTCCAGAACTTGACTGCATGGCCCTCATGCTTAACACAACTAGTTTACCCTGCCTAGGTGATGCCTGAAGCCCCTTCCAGCTCCAAGCATCTTTTCCTTCCGAAAACGTTTGTATCATCTGGTGCCCGACAGAGGAATGACTGACTGGAAGACTGACCGTAAAATCCCCGAAACCGTTGTTCTCCCTGTTCAGCTGGCACCTCCAGAGGCAGAAGACGCCTGGCCTGTCTCAGGCTCCTGCCTTAGCAGCACATGGCTGACGTTGTATGGAGTGATCCGAAGCGTAAAAGTACCGTCTTCCTCACACGAGACAACTCTGATGTCTAATTCAAGTGGCCTGTGCAGCCGTGGGCTCCGGGAAAATCTGCCACTCACAGTAACTTTTTTTTTTTTAAATGGAGGGTTTCCCTTCTTTCAGGGTGATACAAGTCTTTCTAATGAGAAATACCAAGCTTAAAGTTGCCTCAAATCTTCAACAGAGTTTTTGCTACATGGCTTAAAAGACTCCTGATGCTGGAGCTTTCAAAATGCTTCCAACTGCCCATTTGCTCAGCCCCTTCATTGTGACTGGGTTTCTTTTTCTGATGGGGAAAGCCATCCTTGGGCTGTTTTAAAGCAATTCCCAAATGGGTCAATGAAGAGGGGGGAAAGATCCAGTCACCTGAAGAAAACAGAATTTAAATACTATTTCAGCCATTCACGTCATGACATCCGTGTGGAACATCTTTTCACCCATATATATGTATCAACTACACTGCTGAACGTTGGAAATGAAATCTATAGTTTGCCAGAATCATCTGGACTATTGCGAACTCCTAACTATATTCCAGTGGCAGGCAGGAGTAACTAATTATTGGAGGCCATTCCCTTCCCCCACCATCCAGATTTATTTCATATTTAATTTTTTTTTTTTAAGAATTAACAAGGGAGAAACGCCATCTGCCATTTTTGCCTAGGGATCTGGAATTGAAACTTTCACTGCTAATGGCTTGTGATTTTCCCCAGCTCTCCAGAAGCTTCAGAGATCTAATTTTTTCTAACAAAGGCTTCATCTGCAGTGAATGAACCCTGGCTACGAAGTCAGCTTGCTTAAAACAATGGAGTTACGCAGACAATAGGAAAGAAGGGGCTGGCTTAGTGCGCTGAGTGCTAACCCCACACAGCCATCTGCGGTGATCTGAGTCCAGCCACCCCTGACACCGTCAAGTTCAGGAATAGGCTGGTCTTCTATTCATTCACTCCTTCCGTGGCTCTGGCAGAGGAAATCCAATGCGGGGGGGGGGGGGGGGTATGGCATCCTCATATCTACACATAACAATTCTCTGTTTAAGATTTCTCTGTGCTCCACACTCCTAAGAATGTCAGGCTGCCAAGAGAATGAAGAGAAGGGTAGAATCAAAACCGTTGTTCAAATATTTCAGGCTCATTTTCTTCTCCCTCCGCACCGCCCCACCCCCCGAGAAAAACAAACAAACAAACAAAAACCTCCGCCTCAAAAGTGTGAGCCATTCAAGATAATCTGCAGAATATGAAGAGGCGCAAGATCATCTCACTGTTCTCCCTGCAGGAGTTGAAAGCAGTAGCATCGACTTGGCTGCCCGGGTCAGACCCTTGGCGGTCATCCTGGATTTCACACCACATCCAATCAGGCACTGATTCCTATTGACCAGACCTCTGCAATGACACTCTCGTCGCCAGCTTCCTCTTCCCCTCCAGCGTCCCTGCCCTGGGCCCAGTCCTCACTGCCTCTCACCTGGGCTACTGCATCAGCCCCATCTGGCCTCCTGCCCCTCCCCTCGCCAGGCACTGCCATGGGTTTCTCCAAATCGGAACAAACCTGATCACATCGGTCCTCTTAAGAGCTTGGCTGGTTCTCCCTGAGCTACAGGATAAAGTCTTGACTCCTTGCTCTGGCAGATGACCCCATCCCTGTCGGGAACCTATGAGCTTTACTGTCCCTCTTGGCCCCTTGAGGACTGTGTCTCAGCCCTTTGAGGCAGACCAGGGTCTGGGCCAAGGTGAGGCCCACTCCTCAGGGGAAGCCCAACTCATCCACGGGTTCTTTCCTCTGCTCAGCTGCTCGACGCCAACTGTAACGTCAGTGACACCGGGAAGGGGGACACAGACACATCTCCAAACACTGCCCCCATCAAAGGGGGACGCCACAGCCTGCCCCCACAACATATAGTGGCCTGATGTCCCAGAGGGAAAACTGCAACTGTCAGAGGCGGGAAATGTTAGAGCAGGGAACGTGGCAGTACGTGATCTGTAAACCACAGTTCTGTTCAATCAGTGAGTGTGAAAATTAAAATTTGTCTTGATAAGATAGAAACTAAAAACAACAACAACAAAAATGGATGGTAAATGATGGAGAGATTACCACACCATGTCCCGGTGTACCTCATAGAGGGATGGACAGTCACACCTGCCGACAGCCCTCCTGGGTCTGTACCTTGCCCTGGTCTGTTAACCCTTTGCAGCCCTCGCTGCCTGGGGGCTCTCACCTCCAGTCTCTCTGGGCCTCTCCAGAGTTCACAGCTCTCTGGGACGGATCCACAGAAAGGACCACACTGACTCAGGGACTCCTGACTTATCCTCTTCTTCACAGACCGCTCCACCGTGGGCAGGCCAAACCCTGCATCCCATGAGTCTATATTCCACCCACAGTGGTTATTCACTGGTTCCAAACTCACTTGCATTTTCCCAGCTCCAAGATTCTGCTTTTTCCATCCTTTCCACCCCCAAATGTCCATCATCCATCTGGGGACCCTCCAAACTCCTCTTACATATGTGGCTCCATTTCTTCCTGGATCCACCGACCTCCCGTCCCCAGCACACAGGGCAGAACTGAGCCCCATCACATGTTACCCAGGGTGGGTTGGAATGATCCAGAAAACAGTGACAATATGGGGGAAATCATTACATTAAATAATACGTGTATTGGAAATGTACCTCTTGAGGGAATTTGCGTGTGATCAAACATGTTTAGAAATGATTAATATGTGTTGAAGTGGTAGAAGTAGGTTATAGGTTGTACTGGATCAGTTGCATTAAAATTAAACAAATATGTCTTAATTAGCAAAATGCAGAAAACCAATACAGTTTCTGAATTTTGACAAACATCTTAGGAAGACACTTGTCAACACAGGAATATCAAAGAAGAAGAGTCATTTTGCCATTTTAGGGACCACGACAGAGATGGGAGGCCCAGGGTGGAGCTGGAGACTAGTGCAGAGCGCAGTCGCTGTGATCACCTGAGGAGGGATGCAGGTTGTGCCCGGCCTGTGAGATGACTCAGGAGTGGTACCTGCCTGTCGTTTCCACCGCTGCTGTGGCCACAAAGAACCACGAATACGCGTCAGTGCTCATCAGCCATGGCCAACGAGCACAGCTCGCCACAGCCGACTCCCCTCCTCCAGGGAAGACCCTCGCCATTCGACTTCCAGGGCCCATGCTTTTTCCTCTTCCTTCGCTGGCACAGCATCTCAGACTTTTCTGTTTCTTGTTTCTCTTCTGCCCGAGGCTCCAGTCCGCAGACATCTCTTTTCCATCCACACTCTCTCACTGAGAGAGTCTCTTCCAGTTTCTTGGCTTTAAACAGCATCGATGTGCTGATGACTCCCACACCGACATGTCCAGCATGAGCCCCCCCACCTCACTTGCACATGCAATGGGTGACTCTGACAAACAGGCCCCCTCACCTCCCCCTCCTCCAGCCGTCTGCACCTTAGTAACCGGTGACTTCGTGCTTCCAGTTGCTTGAGCCAAAAATGCCGGCATCATTCCTACTCGTCTCTTTTACATCCCACATCCAGTTGCCAGAATCCCTGGAGACTCCCACTCCAACCCCTGCCTGCTTCTCACCATCTCTACCTGTTGCCCTAATCCAAATCAGCACTGTCTCCCATCTGTACCTCACAAGAGCTTCCTAACTGGTCTCTCTGCCTACCTCAATCCCCATCAAAGTCTGTTCTCAACACAGCCATTGGGATCCTTTAAAAATATAAGTTAGATCACGCCACTCTGCCGCTCAAGACCCTCACTTCCTGTCTCAGAGGACAAGCTGGAATCCTTGACCGTGGCCTGCACAGCCCTCCCTGGCCTCATCTCCCAGCTATGTGGCCTCCTTGCTGGCCCTCTAACATGCAAGGCAACACCTACCTCAGGACCTTTGCACTAGCTGTTCCTCTGCCCAGGATGCTCTTGCCCCAGATAGCCACATGGCTTGATCACTTACCTTCCTCAGGTTGCTGCTCAGATGTCCCCTTCTCAGTGAGGCATCCCTGGACTCCCTACTTTCAGTTCTAACCCCATCACTCCCTATCCCCCATTCAGCTTTAGTTTTCCTCTGTACCATTTATCATTTGACATATTTGATAAGATTTTTATACACACACACACACACACGAATGTAAGTTCCACAAGGACAGGAATTCGTATGTTTTATTCACTGCTGTATTCTCATGTCTAGAACAGATGCTAAATTAATATTTGTTGGCTGCTTTGTGACTGCACATTGGTTCATCTGTGTCACTTGCCATCTTGACTGCATGGGAAGAAGCCTGGGGCCTCAGGGCGGGGCAGGATGACAAGTCAAATACTACCACAGTAGCCACTGTGGGACATGACGGCGCTGGATTGACCTGTCCACATTTTCTGTGCCTCTCACATCTCAGGATCCCCAGAGCCTACCATGGGGCCTAGAAAAAATGTGAGTAAATACTTGTTGAATTAATGAAATCCAGATAATTCAGGCCAAAGAGGAACCTGAATTAAACGAGATAATAAGAAACCACAGATGTGTGTTAAAAGACCCCTTTTCATGTTCTGCCCATCCTCTGGGGTTCGCTCGGGCAACTGCATCACTATGGGCATAGCAGCAGTACTTCACTGCGGGTACAGAAAGTCATACACCTAAGTTTACCTGATGACATGGAGTTTCTGAGCTTCTGCCCACATTCACACTTGCTCCCATCACTGTCCACACGTGAACTTTCTCCATCACGAGTGGAGGGGGCTTTGGGATAAGTCATCATACACCTTAGATTCTAGTCTTCCCTCCACACTTACCAGCCTTAAGTATGACTTTAATCTCTGTGATTCTCTGTTTCTTCATCTGAAGTTAATTCTCTTACAATAAAAGAATAACTGGCTTGTGAGTTTGGTAGAAAAGATTCAGGGATGGCTGTTAAAGGAGATTTATGGTTTATGAACATGCAGAAAGCAAAGATCACTAGGACCCACAGTAGACTCACAGAGGAAAAGCGGTCAGATAAAATTGTTTCCTTCTTTGACAGGATTATTGGACTGGTAGAAATGAAGTACATCAAGGATTTAAGAATTCAGTAGGGCATTTGATAAATTCAGTGGGGTTGACACATGGATTGGATGCAAGGGCTATTGAGCTGAGTGCAAGGACTATTAGGTGGCTTGGAGACTGGCTGGATATTGTTTTTCAGAGATTGAAATTTGATGATCCCAGAGAGAGGTTCTGAGCTCAGGACCTCAAGCCTCTGTCCTCAGCAAAGTCCTGTTGAGCCTTTGTATCACTGGAAAGAATGAAAACAAAGAGGATATGTTCACTACATTTGGGCATAGGCTGGGAGACAAAGATATCATGACCAGGATCAGAATCACATCCAAATCAACCTCACTCATAGACTAGAGGCAATGCACTGAATCTAAGAATATGAAATGGAAAGGGTAATGTGCTACCTTTGGCTCCCAGAGCTACCTGTCCATGTATAGAAGGAGGGAAGCACGGTACAGTGGCAGAAGACTTGAAAACGTATAAAGGGCTTTTGTTGACATAAGTCATTTGTCATCAGATGTGATGTTACTGTGCCTTCACCCTAACCCCCCTTTCCCCCTTCCCGCAAAAAGCTCACTTTGTCTTGGGTTACAGTCACGGAATTGTATCTACAAGGGTAAGGTGGGCATCCCACTGTATTCAGTGCTAGTCTGATGGTTTTAAGGACCACATTGTAAAAGGGATGTGAAATGAGCAATCCAAATGTGAAAAGTTAAAAATTTCATTATAATAGCATCAAAAACAATAAAATATTTAGGATTAAAATTAATAGGAGAAGTATAAAACTTATCTATTGAAAACTACAAAACATTGTTGAAAGAAATTAAGGGAGACCTAAATAAATGGAAGGATATCCCATGTTCATGGATCAGAAAACTTAATACTGTTAACATGGCAGTACTCCCCCAAACTGGTCTCTGGTTTCAACACAAGTTCTTTAAAAACCTCAGTTGGCTTCTCTGAAAAAACTGACAAGCTGATTCTAAATTCATATGGAAATCCACGGGTTCCAGAATAGCCAAAACAATTTTGAGAAATAAGAGCAAAGTTGGAAGACTCACACTCTGTAATTTCAAAACTCACCACAGAACTTCAATAGTCAGTCGTGTGGTACCAGAGAAGGACAGACATAGAGATCAACGGAATAGACTTGAGAGTTCAGAAATAAACCCTCACGTGTGTAGTCAATTGATTTTTGACAGGGGTGCTAAGACAATTTAGTGGGGGAAAGGACAGTCTTTTCAATAAATGGTACTGGGACAACTGAATATCATACAAAACAATGAAGAAGGACCCCTGCATCATACCATATACAAAAATGAATTCAAAATGGATGGAAGACCTAAGTGTAAGTGCTAAAACTGTAAAACTCTCACGAGAAGAGATAAAAGTTACGAGAAAAAACAGAGATATAAATCTTTGGGACCTTAGATTAGGCAATGGTTTCTTACACATGACATCAAAAGCGCAAGCAAAAAGAAGGAAGAAAGGATAAAGTGGACTTAACCAAAATTTAGAACTTTTATGCTTCAAAGGATACCATCAAGAAAGTGAAAAGGTAACCCACAGAATGGGAGAAAATATTTGCAAATCATATACCTGATAAGGAAGTTGTATCTAGAATATATAAAGACCACTTACAAATCAATAATAAAAAGATAACCCAATTTAAAAATGGGCAAAGGATATGAATGGACATTTCTCCAAAGAAAGTTTACAGATGGCCAATAAGCACATGAGAAGATGCTAACATCTTCTGAAAAGCAAATCAAACTACAATGAGGTATCACTTCGTGCTCAGGAGGATGACTATAATCAAAGAGACAGATTAACAGCTGTTGGCCAGAATGCAGAGGAACAAGAAGCTTCATACACTGCTGGTTGAGATGTAGAATGGCACAGTGGCTTTGGAAAACAGTCTGGCAGTGTCTCAAGAAGTTAAATATAGGGTTACCATGACCCAGAAATTCCACTCCAAGGTATATGCTCAAGAGAAGTCAAAACATGCAGCCACACAAAAACTTGTATGTGAACGTTCACATCAGCATTATTCGTAATAACCAATAAGCGGAAACAACCCAAATGTCCATCGATTGACTAATGAATAAACAAAACGCGACATATCCATACAATGCGATATTACTGAGCAATAAAAAGAAGTGAAGTACTGGTACATACTGCAACATAGATGAACCTTAAAAACACTGTGCTACATATATACAATGGAATATTACTCAGCCATAAAAAGAAACGAAATTGAGCTATTTGTAATGAGGTGGATAGACCTAGAGTCTGTCATACAGAGTGAAGTAAGTCAGAAACAGAAAGACAAATACCGTATGCTAACACATATATATGGAATTTAAGAAAGAAAAAAAGTCATGAAGAACCTAGGGGTAAGACAGGAGTAAAGACACAGACCTACTAGAGAATGGACTTGAGGATATGGGGAGGGGGAAAGGTAAGCTGGGACGAAGTGAGAGAGAGGCATGGACATATATACACTACCAAACGTAAGGTAGATGGCTAGTGGGAAGCAGCCGCATAGCACAGGGAGATCAGCTCCGTGCTTTGTGACCGCCTGGAGGGGTGGGATAGGGAGGGTAGGAGGGAGGGAGACACAAGAGGGAAGAGATATGGGAACATATGTATATGCATAACTGGTTCACTTTGTTATAAAGCAGAAACTAACACGCCATTGTAAAGCAATTATACCCCAATAAAGATGTAAAAAAACAAACAAACAAAAACGCTGTGCTAAATGAAAAAAGCAGTTACAAAATGCCACCTCCTGTATGATTCCATTTACATGAAGTATCCAGGATAAGCACTTGGTATCAGAGAACAATTAGCGTTTCCCAGGGCAGGGGTTGGGGTGGGGGGAATGGAGACTGACTGCTACAGGAAAGGGAGTTTCCTTTTGAGGTGATAAAAATGATCTAAAATTGATCTGGTGATGGTTGCACAACTCCGTGATACACTAAAAGTTATCGAATTGCACAATTTAACTGAGTGAATTGTATGGTATGTGAATTATAGCTCGATAGAATTGCTATTAAACGGGGAGCATATCAACAAACTGGATCTCAGAATGGCAAAGGGCTGTAAAATCGCATTCTAAGAAGCAAAGCTGAAGAGACTGGGGGCAAAACAGAAGAAGTTATCTTCAAATATTTAAGGGCTCAAGGTGGAAAGGGAATTAGACGCTCTGTGTGGTTCGTAAGCAGACTCTGCACCTCCTTCTGGACTGCTCACTGCCCCCCCCATTACACCCCCAATATCTCCTACACATTTTCGTGTCTCACCTTAACTGTCACCTCCCAGGGACGTTCCCCCAACTCCCCTTCCCCGTCATCTTTGCTGTGCACTCCCACTCGTAATGACATATTTATTTAATTACTGGGTTACAGTCTGAGGACCTCACTGAATTACCAGCTCCATGAAGGGAGCCTACAGGCTTCCCGTTCACCATTGTCTCCCTAGAATTTATTACCGTGCCTGGCGTATATGAAGCACTTAACACGTATTTGTTAAATGAATAAATGAACAAGAAACATAACTGTCAGAGACTACCAACAGTCTACAGAAGAACCTTCTGAGAGAGCTGCCAACAGATTTGATAAGCTGCCCTGAGTGCCCTTGTGCCTCTCTTCACGGGAACTGTTCAAGCATGTGGGAGACACAGGCGTCAGGGAACAGATTAATGCACCAAAGAGATGGTCACATGGGATTTCTTTCTCTGCTGTTTGAAAATCTCATATACAGTTCATGTGCTCTGGAAAAGTCCTGAAAGGCAGATAACAAAAGTAATTAAATCAAATCAATCGAAGCACCCATAATCTCTCCACCACGCCGCGGCCACAGGTAACAGAGCGCACACTTCCGGACGGTGGCAACACAGCATTTCATTATGTGGACAAACGCTACCTTAGTTAACGAGGGATTATGAACATCTCATAACCTTTCACCATAGCTCACACTTATTGGATGCTTAATTGGTGCCAGCCACTCTGCTAACAACTTCATGGGCATCTGATTCTCTTAAAACCCACTGAGGTGAATACTTAATATTATTCATAGTTCATGTCACAGATGGAGAAACTGGGGTGTAGAGAATCACATAAGTTTCTCAAGATCACAGACTAGCAAATGGCAGAGCCAGTTCAGATCCCTGAAACCTGGCTCCAGAAGGATTCCACTGATGTGTGTTGAACAATCACTGAATGAACGAATGAATGAGTGTGCCGCTGCCCACATAAGGGAGAACTGAGCTTCTCTTAGCCAGCTGCTTGGTTCTTATCTCAAAAATGCTCTAAATCTTGTGTCACTCATCTCTTTATGGGTCACCCTATCCTAAGGCTAAAAATGGGTCACTTAGCATAAAGAGCATTTCTTTGGCTCCAACTCCCACCTGCTACTGGGGGAGTCGTCCTCCAGGGGACCCTCAAATACCTCCTTGAATGGGCCTCTGTGCTGTTTCCCGTCATCCAGGCTTCTGTCACCCACGGAGCCACTGCAGGGCCCTCTCTGGGCCACTCCGGCCACCCGCCCCCCACACTGGCTGAAGCTGACCGGCTCCCGCAGCTGCTGCAACGTTGCTGCATCCACTTCCAAGGTGCAGTGCCACCTCCCGCTGGGACGGGTGCCGCCGGTGCTGGTGCCACCGCCACCGCCAGTGCTGGTGCCACTGCCACCGCGAAAGTGCCACCAACACTGCCAGCGCCGGGCTCACCGCCTCTGCTGCCGCTGCCATCAGGTTGCTGGAGCGACCGCCTGTGTCATCACCGCGGGGCGCTGGCTGGCTCCCACCACTCTCAGAGGGGGAGGCACGTGCGGGAGCGGGGGGGCTTCTGTCGTTGCCTGCTCAAGCCCCAGTCTATAGGCAGATGAGGGACAGACTGAGGGACAGGACATCACGACATACTCAAAATGACCCTCTCCTCCGAGGAAGCGTCACTCTGCACTACCTTGGGATTTCCTGGGAGATGACGGGTTCCTCAGGCAAACAAGTTCCCTGAGAATGCAATTCATATTCCCGACATCTCTACATCCCATGGGGAGACAGTGAAGGCCAAGCTCGAGCTGCTTCCCACTCACCCTCTCTTCCCCTCCACTACAAGGAGGCCGAGACACACATTTGTGACTCATCTTTCAAAATCCACAAGACCGCATGGTATGCACTTGTGAACCCACCTGACCCTTGACTTCACCCTGGTTCCCTTCCAGGCCTGTTTCTCAGATGTATCATTCTTATTATTGTATTACATGTATGTCTGAAAGTCCCTTTTGGAATAAGACAGAAGAGATTACAAACGTAAAGGAAATCAAATGAAGAGCATACGTACACACGTTTTAAAAGGAAAGTCCATTTCTACATTTGGTGTGCTTCAATGGGGATTTCTTTCTGAAGACTTCAACTAAGCAGAAATTGTTGACCAAATGACTTGGTAGTTCCAGGTGAAAAACAGGGCTCTCTCAGGACGCCTTACTGAACATGAATTACAGAATGATTGTTCGCTCTTTATCCTTTGTAGACAGACATTAAGAACACTGCTGGGCATGGCCAATCCTGAGCAAAGGTGGTCTTCAGGGCCCCCAACCTTCCTGACCCTCCATCATCTTTAGCTCAGAATTCCTTCCTTAAAAGAGCACCTTGGGTTCCCTGGTGGCGCAGTGGTTGAGGGTCCACCTGCCGATGCAGGGGACGCGGGTTCGTGCCCCGGTCCGGGAGGATCCCACATGCCGCGGAGCGGCTGGGCCCGTGGGCCATGGCCGCTGAGCCTGTGCGTCCGGAGCCTGTGCTACGCAACAGGAGAGGCCGCAACAGTGAGAGGCCCATGAATCGCAAAAAAAAAAAAAAAAAAAAAAGAGCACCTAGGCTCTCGCTAAGCACTGGGTAGGCCACGATAGACAATTCATGTTAAGGTTTTAATCCCAAAACTCCATGCTTTGCAGTCAGAGGGGTCATATAACCTCAAAGGCAGGACCACGTGCATAATTTACAAGGCCCAGCACAAAATGAAAATGAGGGCCCTAACTCAAGTTACCAAGAATTTCAAGTGGGATAGGGAGGGTGGGAGGGAGGCTCAAGAGGGAGGGGTATGGAGATATATGTATACATATGGCTGATTCACTTTGTTATACAGCAGAAACTAACACACCATTGTAAAGCAATTATACTCCAATAAAGATATAAAGAAAAAGAAAAAGAATTTCAAGATGGCGACAGCAGAGCATTAAGCCAAGCACAGGGCCCCATGCAACAGAGGAGGTCGGACATCCTGCCCTGCCCCAAGAAATGTAGGACGTATCAAGGGCACTGGAAGGCATAATTTAGGAAATTGTTTTTATATATAAACACAAATGCCTATTTCTTAACGGAGAAACACTAAAAATTGGCAAATATAAAAAAATAAGACAGAAAACTTCAGAGACACTCCATTCTTGCAGAAGCACCAGTTGATTCAGCTCTGCAATTTGGACTACTGTGGTGAAAAAGCCCAAGAAACAATTTTCACCATGTTTCCATCCAAATCTGCATACCTGTCAGTGTTTTACCTTTTAAGAGACAAGTTTGGAAGGGGTAGTAAGAACAGCAATGCCACGGCAAAGCAGGAAAGGGTCAGATCGCCACCAGCCTAAACAGTTCTCAAAGGCAAAGGATGGGTGTGGTCTGGCCAGGCTGAGAGGAAGGGTTCTAGTATGGGTGGGGGAGGGCAGAGGAGCACAGAGAGAGAGAGATGCAAGGGGCAGGACAGGTAGGGGCAGGAAGGTCAACAGGACGCGGACAGGGGGAGGGCTCACCCGGGGCCACTGAATTACTCCAGGAAAATCTATAGGAACCTGACAGCTTGTAAAGTTTTAGAATCTGATTTTAAAACAGGGATTTCATGCTCATGAAGGGT
Organism: Monodon monoceros; assembly: GCF_005190385.1. NCBI lineage: Eukaryota > Metazoa > Chordata > Mammalia > Artiodactyla > Monodontidae > Monodon > Monodon monoceros. The sequence continues at coordinate 68,618,216 of NW_021703781.1, forward strand.
AAGATAGACGTGATGCGCTTGGTGTCAACTGGCACTTGTCTATAAAGGACACGTGAAATTTTTCCCTCTATAAGCAATAGCGTGAGACAGAATCCAAAGGGTAAATGAGAGTTTTTTGCCCTTGAAGCGGCTGTTATTGAACCTTCACCCAACTCCCCAGATCTCAGAGGTGCCTCGCAGCTCTAGCAAAGCTTTCTGGTCTTGTGCTGAGGCCGTTCCCCATGCTGGGTCGTTAGTCAGTCTTGCCCTACACATGACACACAGCACCTCCAGGATGGGAGGGTGCACTGGGCACTTGAGTCACAGAACGAAACCCACGCTCACCATCACTAACGAGCTCAGGCTCAAGAGGACTGAATGGTGAGGAAAGATGTTTGGACAAAGCAGGACTTGTCACCTCCGCACCTGAGATGATGCAGAGGGAAAAAACCAAAACTGCTCCCTACCCAGGCCTCCTTCTCCTCTACGGACCATCCTACTTAGATGCAGTGACACCCAGCACAGAGCTGTGAGAGCTTCGAGCTCTGTCTCTCGGACTATCTAGGCCAAGGTACAAGCTGTCTCATCCAGGCTACCAGGAAACTAGATGAACAGAGACTCCAAACTCACGGTTCAAAGTCAGAGACTGTGATGCACGTACGTTCCTCCAGACCCCAACTGACTCTCTCCCAGCTCCCTTACTCTCTTTATATACATATATATGTCTGTTCATTTATGTATCTATACCTACATATTCATATATATATGTGTGTAAATAACTATATCTGTACGTATATAAAATATGTATATGTGCGCATGCACATACGTATGTGAAATATGCATATATATAAAGAGAGTAAGAGAGGTGGGGGGGAGAGAGAGAGAGAATACACATATGTATAACGTACACAAATATGTAGTACAATTCAATTCCATTCAATTTTATTAAATTCAACCAACATTCAGAGTCTCTGCCATGCACCGGCCCTATGCTAGGCCCTGGAACACAGAGTGATATAAGAGTGTCACCAACCTCCAGGGCCTCACCATCTAGAAAGGAAAAAAACTGAAACCACGTGCCCAGATCTATCAGCATCGTGGCTACTTATATCGGGACACAGCGTGGGCTGGTGGTTCTAGATGGAAGGAGGTTAGTACATGTGCTCCAGTCACGCTGGCTGGGCTCAGGTCCTGCTCCGCTGCTTTCAAGCTGTGTGACCTTAAACATGCACCTTGTGGGTTCTCATCAGTAAAGTGAGTACATACAGTAGCAAAAGCATTTACACTTAACTGGCAAACAGAAGGCCCTCAGTAAAAGGGAACTTGTACTATTAATATTATGGAGAAGAATGTGAGATTCTCTTTTTTTTTTTTAACTACTTTATTCTCATTTTGCACTGTAGTTTTCATTTGAACTAATGGTGGAATATAATTTCAAACTCACCAATTAAGAGTAGTTCAGTCTCTATCATGCGTCAGTTATAAACCGGCACAACAATGCCACATAACAAACGATCTCAAAACCTCAGCGGCACACAACATTGAGCATTTATTTCTCACACATCTGTATCGGAAGAATGTGAGATTCTGAAGGGAGACACAAAAGAGAAAAAGGTCAATCTAACATGGGGGGCATCAGGAGAAGCTTGGTGGAGGAGGTGGCACAATGAGTAGGTATTTGTCAGGAAAACTATAGGGAGAAAAGGCATTCTAAGGATAAAAAAGAATTTGTTCATAGGCCCTGAGGCATGAAACATCCTGAAATGTCTAGAGAACTGCCAGCAGGTCAGCACAACCAGAGTAAGGGTTTAAGGTCAAAGAGAAGAGCCACTTAAACAATGGGAAAACAAAATCAGACATGCCTTTCAGAAAAGTTTAGGTAATGTCTAGCTGAACACAATTCCTCCTTTCCAGGGTCACCATTGTGATGATCAGTTATCACGTATACAACTGGGGTATATTAATGCCAGCGGACTTGTAATTCACACGTTCTTTCCTCTGTTCATAAGTGCTCAGAAGTTTTTTGTTTATTTGTTTGTTTCAGTTTTAGTAACTAATTGGCTTATTTTTCCAGGCTGGTTTAGTTGCTGCAGAAGGTTTTCTTTACCACTAACATCTTACAGAATGATTTTTAAATGCTCATCTTCCCAACCACAAGGAGAATCTTAAGTGGCCACTTCTTAGCATTCGTAAGAGCCAGACAGCAATCACTCGCCCTCAAAGCACACATCCAGCAGCGGCAGCTTTGCGGATCAGGACTTGAGACAGAGGCACATGTAGGAGGCAGAGCCCAGACAGGGGTTAGTACTGGGACTAGAGGCGGAGCCATATCCCAGGAGAAAAGCAGTACAAGTAAACAAAGGAGGTTGCTGAAGGAGAGGGAAAAGAGCATGTGCTGTGGCATGAGATGGACGGGCGAAAACGCAAAGTGGGTCTTTTAAGGGAATTTAGTGACAAAGGAGGTCCCTGGAGGGAAAGCGTGAGACAGGCAACTAAACTGTTTGAAAATGTCTAGATTCATTTGCTCACTCATCATTCATGAGGTCAGCCTATTAGTCGATTCTATTAATTCTCTTTGTTCAAATATGTCCCGGGTGTTGAGAAAATAACTTGACACCACCGAACAGCGCATGGCCTCCAACCATGAAGAACCCGGGACAGTGTGGAGAGAACTCACTGCCATCCGGCTCCTGATACACACCAGGTGTCGCCCTAGGTGTGTTTATGTACTCTGTCTCATTTAACTTCACAACACTCCTTTGGTAAAACCAACAGACAGTCTCTGGTTCTGTCCCCAATTTTCATTGTCCCACGTTAGAGAAAACAGAGGCAGCGGGTGGAAGAGGCATCACTGCGTGAAGAAAGGAAGCTGAAAACTTAGCTTCAGACACCCATCACCTGAGTCTCCCTCCTCCTTCTCAGAACTGTAAGCTTGGGGTTTGGTCTTAAATTTTCATAAAACAAACATGGCTTTTTTCAGTTCACTTTTTTCCCTTTAACACAGCACTGCCCCCCAAAGCCCATGTATTAATCCAGTCTTTCTTTGTCCACCGCCCCATAACAGGCTCAGTCAGTGTGTGTGTGTGTGTGTGTGTGTGTGTGTGTGTGTCTGTGAGAGTGTGTGTGTGTGCATGCGTGCGTGCACGCTCCAGTGCTGGTAGGTTCAGTTCAGGCACAAATCAATCGGCAGTGCTGCGATCCCCGCAGGATCTGCCAGGGTGTCAAATCCAAATTCTAGGCACAGATGTCCTATCACTGCCACAGGACTGCCTCTTTGTGTCATAGTTGCTGTAGCCTGGGGCGCCTGGGTCATCTGAGCACCAGCGGTATTTTGCTTGTTTTAAGTTGTTAAAAAAAAAAAAAAGGGAGACAGCACAAAAAATAAGATAATCGTATCACCCCATCATGCTGCACTCCAACTTAGCATGATTTCATGGTCAACTGAGAAATTCAAAGAGTGCTATAGAAACAATGAAAGTAAGCATGAGAAATAGAAGGATCTCTATCAATCACTCTTTGTTTCTCAGATGACTTTTCTCCTGAAAAATCAAACAATAAATTATTAATTGAGCACCTACTATGTGTCAGGTACTCTATATCCAATGGAACATGTTAGGATTTCTTTTCCCTATTGCCTTTTCTTCGATAAAAGATTTAAGGCATTGATCAGGATGCTTCAGCTGTTTTCTCCTCAAGCAATTTTATTAGTATGAATGTCTTCAGGAGTTTAATGCTTTGATGGCTATGCATCTTTTTTGCTTTGTTTTGTTTTCTCCCTACTATTGTTTTTCACTTAAAGCTTTTCTTTCCCTACCCTCTGATTTTTAGGGAGAAAAAAAAAATCTAGCATCTGGGGTCTGAGACCACTTGAAAAGTCTGGGCCAGGGATTCCTAATGACCTCCCAGAGATAACCCAAATTGCTGATTTAGCAAAGCCCATTCTTGACCTTGACATAAGACAAGACAGGCAAAGGGGAAGGACTTGGGAGGGAGCCCTGAAAGAAAAAGGATCATAGAATCCCTCAGATCTCGCCAGGCCCCCTCCCCCATTCAGCAAACACCTGGCTGAGTTGGAAAACATGACCGGCCCAACCTTCCTATTGGCACCAATTGAAGCTGTCAGCTCTCGGCTTGTCACCAGTTGCACTGGGAGGCCCTGGGCAGCCACAAGAGCCCTAATTAGGCAGAAATGACACTTCTACAACTGACCTGCCAGGACCTTTGGCAAACCATTTAACATCATTAGTTAACATTTTTTAAAAGTGTGAATGTAAATGAACAGCCAGTGGCTTTCAATGGAGTTTGTCGGTGGCATCTCCCCCCTCCCTGCTCACTCTTTCTCTTGTTACATGAATAGTCCGCTTGTTTTCTCCAGAATTGGAGGGAGGCGCTGGGGAAGAAGGAAGAAGAGGACCAGTCCTCTGAGAGGAGAGACATGTTAAAGCATAAACAAGCTCGGCGGAGGGGCGAGACCGTCTCCTCCAGATGCAGGCCCCCAGGGCCAGCGTGCGCCCAGCAGGTTAGACGGGTGCCAGGTCCCGCTCTATGAGCCGTCCTTGTGAGCATGGACGGCGACCTTCCCGGGCTTTGGGTAGGTGGGAAATGACTTCATGACTTAAGTGCCTCTGCAATCCTCTTTCTCTCGCACCTCTTCCCACTTGTTGGAATTCTGAACAAGCAATTCTGAACAAGCGGCGGTTTAGCAAATACCTTACGCGCACACAAATCTAAGCGTACCTAGGCCCTCTCTAAAAGGATGTCGTTCTAGGGGTGACTGCTTCCGACGCCAGTTCGATACTTACACAAATTAGTTCATTTCCTACCTGAAGCGGTTATTTCCCACCTTGAATCACACTTCACTTTGTTCTTTGCTGTACACCCACAGAATCCGTACACGCCAACACTGTCCATCTGTAGGAGGGGGAAAGAGTTACACTGTGAAAATGGCACTCTCTGTGCTTCCGTGCCGCTCGCAAGCCCTGTGCTCAGGGCGGTAGGCAGTCTGAAAGGCAGCACCAGGCAGAAGGGAAGCGAAGGTTTAGGGCGACGGCGGAGGCGCTGGTCCCTGCGGGCCTTTGACTTACCACCTAGTCCTTGTGGGGCCCTGGGCAAGGTGCTTTGCCCTGAGTCTCAGATGTTTTCATCTGTAAGACAGAGATAATGCCTTACTGCTTCAAGCGAGAAAAAAAAAAAAAGATGGACATATCATGAGAACTGGGAAGTGGTGTGTAAAGGTAAGGCGCTCCCAAAACCGAGGGGCTACGCCAGGATCTCATCTATCATCTATCTTGGAGATTTGACGTTGCGAATCTGTCCTCTTGACTCCCAAGGCACGCTCCACAAAGCCACAGCACCACCAGCACATCCCGGGTCCCTCCCTGCCCCCCACCTCCACTCCGGCGGCTGCAAGCACTACACAGAAAAGTGCATGGGTGCAAAACAAATTCAGTTATAATAGCCATTTAGGCTCTCTGCTGGATCCATAAACAGTACGAGAGGGGAAGCACGTCTTGTCCCTGTCTGAATTTCCGGGAGCCCTGAGGACAGTGGTGGGTACGCAGAAGATGCACAATAACTGTTTACTGAGTTGAAATGCAGTGCCGTTTCCAGACCTGTGCTTACAGCAGCCGGAATGCGTGTGCTTTAGGAAAGCAGCACAAGATCCTAAGTGTGCAGAGCTTTACTTGTCCCTGAATTAAAGACGAGTAAAATCAAGCGGGCAGCGTCCGGTGGAGAATGCCTGTAAGTAGTTATGGGAGAGAAGCAAAAGTACACAATCTTAGTTTGGGGCAGAAAGAGACAGAAAATACGGGGAAATGTCCTTAATAACAGTAAATGGGAAAGGGAGAGAGCAGCTCATCGTGATGGAGCATTTAGTGCTTTTAAGCTAAATACCTCAGCATATTAAGCAAATAGAGAAAAGCCAGCTAAAAGATGTCAGCAAATTGAACCGACCGGCGCTCAGAAAGCCGGTAGGAGGTGTCTGGTGGTGACCCCTTTTCCCATCACGTGCCTGCTCCGCGCCCGGTAGTTTAGTGTTGCTTCTCCTCTCCAGCTGCGGAGTTTATTGAAAAGCTCTTGCTCCCTGCCTGGTTTTGGCACATTTTCTGCAGGTGCCTCCTACTGCGGCCACAATGGGCTGCTAGGGAGGTTTAGACCTGTCAACAGCGACAGACGAGGGGGCGGCGGCGGTGGAGGGAGCACAGCCATTGTCTTAAAGGGCCAGCGACATTCTGCGCCGCCGCGGAGCCCGCAGCACCGGCACCTGCTAATGAGATGAATCCTTTCTCCCGCGCTCTCTTTCTCTCTCTAATGATTTAACTTGATCGCTTTGGTTCCTTTCTGTAAGGGAAATTGCTCCATTGATCATATAAAGTAATTGCCTGTAAAACATTGCTCTGCAACAACTACTACTTCCCTGGTTGAAAATGTCACGGCAATTGAAAAGCTCTTAGCCCAGTTCAAGAATGAGGTTGCTCAAGAGAACCGTCTTTGCGTACGTCCGCAAGCACTTGCGTGTTCCGAAAGTTACAAGTTTTTGGTGTAACGGGTGGATTTTTAAGACAGAGAATTTCCCTTCCTGTAGCGTAGGAATTCTTGCATAAGACTGTGGGAAACTACCCAAACTAAACTAAAAACAGCCTCAACCCGAAAATCAGATATATTCGTTCAGACAAGGAGATTATTTTCTCAATCACCCATGGCTTTCTTTTCCCAGAAGCCATGACTTCCGGAGGGACGCCCATGAGGGTCACGTTGATTGAGGAGAGCGTCACCCCCTAGTTCCCATCACATAAGAAGACAGTATCTCTGTCTAGCAGGTAGCAGGGGCCTTGGATTTGGAAAGAGGAATCAATGTTCTAATTGTTTAAGATTTGCTGATTTTTTCAGACCTGTCACTTGGCGGCAGCAGTGACACACTGCTGTGGGAATGGGGACGGGGGCCACACACTTAAGGAGTTTTCATAAATGTTAGTCATCACCATGCCAACGCGAGGGAGTAACTCACCTGGGGAAAAATTACTTTGTCTTAAGCATGAACCTGCCAGCCAAATAAACAGCCGTTAGTGATGGTTTTCCTTTTCTTCTGACAGGTGAAAGCCTAAGTTTGTATCTGAATAAGAGAGAGAGGGAGTTTTGTTTTTTGTTTTTTTCAACTTAATTGATGGGAAAGCACCACTTGCTAAATGAGATGCTGCCTGCCGCGGCATTACTAATTCGGGAACGAAGCCTCAGGTGAATCACCTTCCAACAGGATGAGCCATGAATATACTTTGTAGCCAATGAAGTAAGGGCAGAGACATGCTTGTTATTGTACTTTTTTCCAAAAGGCAAAAACATCTGCCTGCTTTCTTGACAAACAAGAGTATAGCGAACTCAGATATTAAAAGGCCATTTAAAATTATACCTCTGAAGAAGGCCACAGAACTTTTTACATCTAAACCCCCTGAAAGGTCGTTGGTACAAGCTTCATAACTATAAACAGGTACAACACATTTTTTTCCTTGGAATTTAGGAATTTTGGATTTTAGATTTTTAAATCTTTTAATATTGTCAGAATATGCATGATATTCAGTTAGGGCAATTACACATGTTACACCAAAATACACTGTATATAATAAAAGGTGTTTTTCCTTTATCTACCCATATGGTGAAGAAAATGTTTAAATTCTTTAAGTTTAAACCCATTAAATAAGTTGATTCCTGGATAAGAAGGAAGAATTACGTTCACAGTCTTTCACCAGCAACTGGAATTTATTTCTTCTATGTGCTTATTATAAGGGAAGTTCTTTTTGGGGGGGGAGGGTCTGTAAAATGAGGGGGTAGAACTGAATGACCCCTAAAGTTCTGCCTGGCTCTATGATTTCCTTGTCTATAAAAATGATCCCTATCATGGCAAACAGAGAGATGAACGGTAAATACGACCACACAGTTATTTCTAGCAGCTTTGCCTATTAGATAGGCGGTTAAGACAGAGTAAAAGTGGGTTACGTAAGCCCCTGAGGCCAAGACTAGGAGCGGCTGAACCATCAAGGCCAGACCCCCAGACCCCCTCGTAAAACGCTGTGCAGCAGCAGGACCGCGCTGGGAAGGTGGCGGCGGCGGCGGGGGGTCGGGGGGTGGGGGAGCGGGAGGCTGGCCCGCCTGCGGCTGGTGCCCAGGCCCAGTGTCCTCCTCCTGAACTCCCAGAGTGACAGTATGCGTGGACAGTGTTAACACCGTTTCACCATATTTCTGGAGGAAGAAGAAAATGTGAAGAGGAGGAAAACAAACCAAAGGAACACATCGTCAGACAATGAGTGTCAAATCTGGCCGAAGCCAGGACTGGTTTCACTTTTACATCCTCCTCCTCTTTTCGTTTCTTTGCACACGATGCAAGAGGTCTGAAAAGAATTCCAAAGTTCAGAGACAACAAAACGGGGCTGCACATCCTATTCCTCATGTAGGCCTTCGTAGCACATTTTAAACCACCTGACTTTCCAAGGTAGAACTTAACCGTGGGTTATGTGTCTTTGAACTTCATAATAAATAGGGCTTGTCAAGGTGTTGGGCATGCGTTTAAAAAAAAAAAAAGATGCATTTTAAAATGCTGCATCATTCCTATGTCTATGCACATCTATTTGATGAAAGGTGCACGTAGTGATGAGAATTACACCCTGGGCTAATATTTGATTGTTCTGAAGGGTAAGAGCTAACATTGTTCAGAATCAGATTCTCTAAATTTACTTATACAGTGAGAGCCACGGGCATCTCGACCTGAACCCTTTATTTACTCAGTGTTTACATTTGTTACAGGACACGGATCTCATCCACTAAAAGCTAACACACAGAAATGTTAAGATCCTTTATACTTAAATAAAAAGTTAACACCAGGCAGATGGCTAACAGTACCTATTGAAATACTTATATTCCATATGTAAGGTGTGCTTGCTTCCATTTAGAAAAGGATGTCAATTTGAAACTTGCTTTATAGCTCCTGAATTAATATAGAACCACCAGCTAAGGGAAGAAAAAGATTTTACTATTTTATTCCTTGGTACAAGGCATGGGATCGTCTAAATGAACATTTCAGCTGCAGTTTTTTATGACTAAGTCAGACATTACAGAAGCTATAAGACATTACAAACACAGACTTCACTCCCCTCCTCCATGAAAAGCTTGAGTCTACTTTTTTCATGCCCTATAAAGTCCTTAGAATTACATGCTGCAAAGTTTCCTTTCTTTCAAAAGTCAGAAAGCACTAAGTGTTCCCCTACTGTTTTTTTCCAGTTTGTTTGATACAGGATCACAGCCCCTTTCCTCCAATCATATCCTTTCAGAGTTATAGCTTATTTTAAAATATCCAACAACAGAAATAGACACACGTTAGTAATCAACACAAGTATGACTGACCCACAGGACTAGTTGTAGGATGCCTACCATTAAAAAAAAAAAACACTAAAATTTTACCTACACATTTTGTCAAAACCTGATGAGACAGGATGGCATGAGGTGTATAGTCCTAAAGTCTAAATTTGGAGAGGAAGGTGAGTCTCTCATAAACATAAAAATGATACAGGGTGATTCAGATGTGGCAGCTGAGCCTTTACCCCAGAGGGTACAGGTGGGTGTGTGACGTTCTCTGATCCACTAGCCAGGGTCTGGTCTTGTGTCAAGTAGGGTAGTGCTTTTTATCTTAGCATTAGGGCTTGGAAAAGAGTGTGAAAAATTCAAGGCATGCCCTAGTGAGTCAGAATCGAACCCAGGCAACATACACAGGGGAAGGTGAAAACGGTCATTGCCTTAGTTTAGGAAAAAACACATATGGTGATTCCTTCTATTCTCATAGAACAAATAATACTTGGAGATAAAAAGTCTATTGCAAATATAAATTAAAAGAGAGCTTATAATTTTGAATTCTTCATTTTGATTGCATTTTTGGCTTTTGTAGATTTGTAATTATCTCAAAAAAGGACGACTAATTTTCCAACAATAGGTTTATGGGACACGTACAGAAATACAAATTGAACTTCTGTATATTTATATTTTTCTTGCAATGGTCTTAATTAAGAATTCAAAACGGCTCTATTTTTCAGTAAAGGAACAAATGATACATAGGACAAGATTCATTCTAAAGCTTATAAATTGATACACATTTTACTTATTTCAAATATCATACATTAAAAGTTATATTTTTGTTCTTACGCTGCAAAACATACTCTTTGATTCTTACCCTACAAAAGACAGTCTTTGATTTTGTATTCTCAAAATCGGCGCAGAAACTTTATTTTTCCCTTATATCCTCTCAGTTTGGCTATAAAGAAACGAAAGCATTGATGATCAGGTAACCAAAGTTCAGGTCAGATCCACAAGTTAATAAAAATTCCAATAAGTGCTGGCATGGAATAACTTTACATCGAAAAGAAATCTGGTACTAGTTCTTTCAAACAGGGACTCCACTTTTAACACTTTAGAGGTAGAAAAATTCTTTAGAAGGTACAGACACCTACAGTTAACCAAGAGGGCTCTTCTCTATGAAATTCCCTGCCTCGTGAGTTCACTTCACAATCTTCTCCATTTTCAAATTCCTGTATAGGTTATACAAATATTGGGCCATGAACTTTGGGAAAGCTGGTTCCTTAGAACAGCTCAGGGATATTTTAAATCACTCTGTTGGTCATAAATCAACTCATTTTTACAACAGTCTGACGGTAGCTATTGAACAAGTGCAGCTTCTTCCGGGAGCCGAGCCAGTTCTGACAAGGGTAGTGGGAGAGAGTGGACCCCAGATTACTCATGATGCTGCCTTTGGCCGCATCTCTGCACACAAAAAGAAATGGAGACCAGAGGGCACCTGGATACTTCTATACCAAACCTCACCTTTGCCTCAATTATTTATTTCAAATGAAAGTACCTTCACATAAAATTATCCTAATACACATCAACTCTATATTTCTGTCCGAGCGCTGTGTTAGATTCTCTTGCACGTTTCTTTTCCTTCCTGTCCCCAATTGTAGCATTTAAAATATAGTTACGCTGACTATAGCTAGAGCCGAAGGTAGGCATCATTAATAAATATTAAATAAATAAATAAATAAATAAAAAGAATATTAAAATTCTTTCCATTTTAGAAATATTTTAGTTTTTCACCTTACTATGTCTCTCCTTCAAGTATTGATGGAAACATTATTTGCTTTTCTGAAAAACCAATTCTGATCATTACTATTTTCCTTCTATGATATCCACCTAAGGTATTGAATGCACAATCACAAAATGTAATAATAGTATGATTTAATTAAAAACAGGATCCATTACCCCTTGCTAATATACAACACAATTCCGTGTATTGTTTTAAACTGTACAGGAATTTAATCTAACACATTAGATCCACATTAAAGATTCATTTGCAAGTGTCACCTTAAATTATTTTGTAAGTACATAGTGATTCAATGATAACAAATTTATATATGACTGTCATATATGAAAGAGATGCAGTAAAATCAATATTGAGGAATTTGCCTAAAATTATTCACTAAAAACTCATGGAAATTTACTCCCCCAAATCACAATTCTTCAAGAAGTAATTCTCATCTGTATCTATGCCAGTATTTTTTTAAAATAGTCAAAGAATTAACTTCTCAAACAGGACAAAAAAGGCAAATCAAGGAAGAAAAAGAGAAAACAACAACAAGAACAACAAACAATCCTACACTTTGCCAATAACCAATGTAAAGAGTCAAATCCTAAATTTTTAACAACTGAATTTTTTAAATCTCCCAAATCATTTTTCAAAGGTTTAACAATACCATGAGATTCATGACCAGGCCTGCAGAAATCATCAGTTATAAAGGCATAGACAGTCTTTTGATTTTGCTAATAAGAAATAGATAATTCCTCTTAAGCAGATTAAAGTACATTTTCTAGGAAGTAAAACCCCCTTCAATTAGGTTCTTAGGTTTAATTACAAAAGTCAAACGATTTATTAGCTCTCACTCAAGTGCAGCAACAAAACACGTAGGCCCACAGCTCTCAGGGACCAGGAAACAAACCAAATCAATATTTGCACCAGTAACAAGAGAAAATATTTTTAGCCGTAATTTTCTAAAATATCTAACCGGTCCTCTTAGCTGGGACTCCTCTCTTCTTTGCTGCCCCCTATGTGGAAAATACATTTAACTTTCTTTATTCACAATAAATGCAATTACTACATTTATTTTACTACTTTTATATTAAGAAAAGTACAAATTAGAAAACCTGGCCTTTGTCGGATATTTTATATGTATTCATTTTGCCTTATGAACCGCATAATTATGTCACAGAAATACTCTTAAGTTGTAACTATTTCTATAAAGTTAAAAAGTATCTATTTTAAAATGGCAAAATAGCTTGCTTAAAGAATTTCTTTTGCCTGATTTTTTTTCCTTTTCACTGTCTGAACTCACTGGACTCATTGCCCTACTTCCAGTTTCATTCTGCCTATATATAAATCGTGTGTCTACACCCTGAAAAATACCAATTAAACTACCAGCAGCAACATCTCCAACAGCATCTTTTGGTCCTCAGTGTCAAAGCCCTTTGAACAAATGACCGAAGGCTGAATCTAACACAGCCATTGACAGAATGCCAGTTTTGAAAACTCACTTTACAACTATGACTCCAGCTTCCTGCTGCATTTAGGTAGCAAGAGAGAAATAACACATCAACTTTATAATTTTGTGCAAATGGTAAACGTTTAAAGGTCACTAATATTGTTTTAAAGGGGGGGTTCCCCTTATCATTTAATTCAATTCCATCTGAATTCCTGTACAAAGCTAAATGAAGGTTTTCAGACAAATACCGCCAAACTGCTAGAAAATGCTACATTTTCCTTCTCCTTAATTTACTTGGTAATAACGACATCATTAATAATGACTGTGCCTATGTGTTGGGCACAGCGGGAAGAAGTTCACATGCATTTTTAAATTTAATTCATAGTGGGCTTCCCTGGTGGCGCAGTGGTTGAGAGTCCGCCTGCCGATGCAGGGGACGCGGGTTCGTACCCCGGTTCGGAAAGATCCCACATGCCGTGGAGCGGCTGGGCCCGTGAGCCGTGGCCGCTGAGCCTGCGCGTCCGGAGCCTGTGCTCCGCAACGGGAGAGGCCACAACAGTGAGAGGCCCGCGTGCCGCAAAAAAAAAAAAAAAAAATTAATTCATAGCAATCCTATGGAATTGAAAATACTAGTCAATGGGGAAATGGGCTCAGAGAGGTTAAGTAACTTGTACAAGGTCACACAGCTGGGAACTGGAAGAGCCAGGACTTGAACCCATGGGGTGTGATTCCAAGACCCAATACTTCTAGGCTTTCTTGGCAGGTAGCATCCATTAACAAACCATTCCTGGGTGAAGCCGTAGTCATTCTCTTTATGACATGATCCATGAAGAAATCTTTCAGGGCAGTGGTTCTCAACCTTGGCTGCACATTAATATCACATATTCAAAAAATACCCATGCTTGGGTCCCACCCCCCGAGATTCCATTTTAATAGGCCTGGGGTAGGGTCCAGGCATCAGCATTTTTCAATAATACTACAGCAGTGAATAAAATAGGTAATCCTTCCCTTTGTGGTGCTTAAATTCTAATGTGCTTAGATTCTAGTAGAACCCAGTAGAATCCCCAGGTGATTCTAATGTACAGCCCTGACTGAGAATCAATGATCAAGAGATTAACACAATTTACCAGGCTCCTCTCTCTAAGCTCTCAACGTGAGCAACTCAACTGGCTTCTTAGAGAGGATGGGCAAGAGTCTAGCAAAAGCTGACATGAGGCAGCAGAATCTGACTGAGTTCTAAACTTGGGAGGCAGCGGCGCACAGTGGGAAATGTGTGGGCATTGGAGTCAGCCAGACCTGGGTTCAAATTCCATCTCTACTGTTTATGAACGGTGCAACCTTGGGCCAGTCACTTACCTTTTGTGACTGTTTTGCAGATTCAATGGGATGATACAAGGAAAGCCAGGCATATAAAAGGGCTCCATCAATGGTAGTTACTGCTGTGGGTTTTTGTTGTTGTTAGTACTACAGTGGAAATGACTATTGATGGGGGGCATTAGTAATGAAAAAATCAAATTAGGAAAAACATTTTTTAATTAGTCAAATCATTCCTACTTTTATTACCTAGCATTTAATTTACAGCTATTTATGTTGCAATTAGCTTGGCAATCATATTTCTCATTCATGACAACTGCGTGAGGAAGGGTAACTATTACTCCCATTTTTTAGATGAGGAAAAGGCAACATTTCCATCTATTCTGTCTCCAGTTTCTATGATTCTATGATTAAAGGCACCTGCAATCATGTTCATTAGTTCCCTATGAAAAATGATATTCAACACAGATGGCAAATGCAGGAAAGAATTAACAAGCACTTGATAGCAACCCCAAAATAACATCTAAATAATCACTTCTGAACATTAAAGTCATGGTGAACAAGTTCCAATTTATATAAAGGTGTTGGAAAGGATTAAGGAAAAATGAACAAATACGTTTTTATTTATCCTCGTTCATTTAGGAAATGTCTGACATAGCTTAGAAGTTCTTTTTGAAATGCAGACTGAAAAATGGTTAATTTCCTCTACGAAGGATCTTCAATTAGCAGATAGAAATAGACTAACATGTCCTGATATTTTATCTTGAATCAGAGCTACAAAGTAGGAGAGATCTGAGATGGAGAGCCAGTTCAGGGCTTCTCAGTCAAGGTCCCTGAGAAGCCCATAGACGCGGGCAAGTGGCCTACAATTCCGAACATACACCAAACACACCCAGGACACTGAAGAATGGCTTGCCTTAAATGTATTTTTGTCACATGTACAGAATTCCCATGAATGAAATACAAATGCCTCTAGAGGGACCACTGAATTCAGTCACTATATATAACAACTATTACATGGGCTGCGGTGGAGGAGGGCGGTGTCTCAACCTTTTGTTGTTGTTTAAAAGGAGTCTTCATATTGAAAAAGGCTGGGAAAACTTTTTCCTAACACTGATCTAGTCCAACCCTCTCATTTTATGCACGAGGTCCCAGAAGATCTTGGGGACAGCTGGGACTCCAATCTAAGTTTTCTAATTCCCAGACAAATGGTCCTTGTCCCACACCATACATCCCTTCCCACGTGGCAACCCCATTCTCTTTCTAAAGGAGGAGAGTATAGTCCTACCCTCTCTCCCTGGATATGTTCCAGAATTTTCTGTATCTCCTGAGCCTTTCCTTCCCTTCATTTCCCTCCCCTCATCAGCTCCCAGTTTACACCTTTAGGGTGAGTAGCATTCAGTCCCTTTCAAGCTCTGACACTCTGTAAGTACCCGTGGACAGTTAGTCTCAATATGAAATGGAAATATAGTCACCAATGTACTGAAACAAGGAGTGTGTTAAGTATATAAAATATGCATACGCATAAATGTATTTTACATCCCAAACCCTAGTACTTCTAATATCTATGGAAAAGAAGAAAATTGGAATATTCATGAATAATAATTTTACTACACCAATAGGCCATTAAACCCCTAGCACACCAACTTTTCAAAATGCTTTCACGTCTATTATTATTTCAGTTTATTGTCCCAATGGTTCACTAGGATGTAAGTGCTACTGAAGTGCCAATAGAACTTAAGTGCCACAAAGAGAAGAGATGTTATCCATTTTATTCACTGCTTTTCCCCCAGGGCCTAGAACAGTGCCTGACACATGGTAAGCATTCAATAAATATTGGTTGATTGAGTGAATGACAGAAGTAAACAGGGAGGGTAGGTTTATTTATTTATTTAGCCTTCATTAAGTTTTATTTTTATTTGAGAAGATGGAATGATCCATAAGGGCAGAACTGAGTTCCTAAAAATCTCTTTTCAGTCTTCAATTCTCCTATAACGTTTGACTTAGTATCCTTCCCTCAAATATTTTTTCCCTCAAATATTTTTAATGTAATTCTTCAAAGTTATATAAGTAATACACTCATTTCAGGAAAATCAGATACCACTAATATATAAAAAGAAGAAAATAAAAGATTCCATCACCTAAGGATGACACAATTAACATGCAAATGTATATCCTTTTAGACTTTATTCCATGCATGTGTACACACACAGACACACACATCTGAGAAAGTCCCCAAACTCTCTGCCCTAGATTCCGGGCTGTGGATTTTTTTCTTTTTTCTCTAAGTCCTTTTTGTTTGTCCCGCTGTGTCCTAAATAAATTTGTTCCCCAATATTTAGGTCCTGAATTTAAGAGGACTGGTTTCCCTTTTCCCTCCAGAGGATTCATCTAGTCTTATTCAACTTTAAATTCTTTGTGGATGCCTTATATCTGTGTCTTCAGTCCTCCCGTTCCTCTGGGATACCTCAAGCTTCACACATCTACAACCAAATGTACCATATTTCCTCCATCAAAACCAGATCACTCTCTCACTTACTGCATTTCTGTTAACTGAGACAGAATTCTACGAGTTATCCTCTATAGAGTCATATTTGGTTCCCCGACCCCACATCCAATCACTCAAAGTGATTTTCATCCTTCCATCCTGTCTCGTCCTTCTCTTCCCATTGCTACCATCACTGTTTAGGCTCTTACATCTATATTATCTTCTACCTGAGTCTCCTGCTTTTTGCATAACCAAACACTCACCAAGCCTACCTACTGCTGCCAGTTAGCCTCCTCCAACACTCAGGAGGCTTCCATCTTGCCTATCCTATATTCAGAAGTTCAGGGGTGCTCCCCACTCTTACAGAATGGTATTCCAGTTCCTTCACAATCTCACCTCAGACTACTTTTCCATCCTTATTTCTCATTGTTCCTGAAAATAAAGGCTTTGCTCAAACCAGCCCGGGGTACTCATTATTCACAAAATATCCGACTGTGAGTTAAGTGTTTATTATGTGTAAAGTCCATCCATTCATTCAACAAACATTTACGGAATATCTATTCTGTCAGGTAATGTGCTGATGCTGGGGACGCGACGGTGAACAAGACAGATCAAGTCCCTGTCCTTAAGGAATTTAGAGGCCAGTGGGTTACAGAGGGGAGACTGAGACATGATGGTCCCAGCCCAGGATGCGTAATTTTCCATTAAAGCATCAAATGAATCAAGACATCCTTAAACGCTGAATTTTGTGGCTGCAGCTGCAAATGGGAAAGGAGTTCAGAAGGAAGGAAAGGCTGGCCACAGTGTGAGCTGGAGTGTGGAGCGTGGCTTCTTTGAAGATATGGGAGTCAACAGGCATTAAAGGATGGAAAGGATGGACGTGTGAGAGAAGGGGGTGCCTTCCATCTAAAGGGATATGAGGAAAGTCATGTGGTGGGATGGAAACAGCAGCAACAGCGCTGACTTATTCTGAATAAACGTTCATTCAACACCTATTCAGCAGAGCACAAGCTCTGTCCCTGCAGCGAGCGAGAGGATGACTCAGACTCGGCTCCTATCATGGAGGGATTTCCATCTAGCAAGGATAAGGTAGATCCATGATGATCCATCACACCCCAGAAAGTTCCATTGTTCCATTAGAGAACTGGAAAAAACACCGAGGGAGTTCAGAAGCAGGCGCATGTCTGGGTTCTTAGAGCGCTATTTACAGAATCGCATTATTTGTATGCATCTGCCTGCCTCTATCGAAAATAACTATCTTGTTTCAAAGTGTTTTCTCACTCACTTTCTCATTTTACTCTGACTTGTGATGTAGGCAGAGTAGTTAAGATTGTTTTCCAGATGAGCAAAAGTGCAACATGAACGTTTTAAATGGTCTGCCTTAGGTCACAAACACCACCAGGCAAGAGTGGAACAAGAACCACCCTGTCCATCTCAGCCCTTTCCTGCAGCAGAAGTATCTAGAACAGAGGGTGCGCATTAAGAAGTTGTATAATTGCACGAGACACCTAGCAAGTGTAATAAAGCCAAACAGGCAGTTTGGATTTAAAAGGGCAGGACGCAGGCGGCCTCTGAAGGTTCTGAAGAGAGAACAGGACCCAATGACAGTCCTCCATTCCTGCTTCTCCTCCTGAAGTCTGTCTGTAACACCCCACCCTAGGCCTGTCCTTAAGGTTCATCCCAAATTTTTTCTGCCCACACTGTTTTTTTCCCTCTACGGAAAAATTTCACCCCACTAGTCCCACTCATCTCCCGGGGGAGGGCGCGTGGCCGTGCTCTCCTGGACCTCGCAGTACGCCCAGCCAGCACACCGCTCTGCTCAGGGCTGGCAAGTATCTGCGGAATCACTGAATTCCTGGGTCCTCCACAGCTTAGTAAGGGTACCCAGAGTTCTTACAACCTTCCTCCCGAGAGTGGGCCGGCACAGGCCGCCGCCCGGAGGAGCTCCCCGACCGCGAAGGGGTGGCTGGGGAAAGCCCGATGGCCTGAGTCCCAGGGCCACCGGGAACCGGCGCCACCCGAGGTTCGAGTCCCCAGCTGGAAGCCGGGGCTAACCCTCTCACGCCTCCGCAAAAAGCGCTTCACGAGAGCGTTAACTATTCTTCCATCTGAAAACCTTCGGGGAAGGAGTGGAAAACGACGCCGGGAGGGAGCCGGTCTCAAGAGTCAATGAACCTAACCCCGTGGGCCAAACCCTCAGGGAGACGGAGGGGGGAGGAGGACGAAGTAGCCATTCGCTACTCCGGCTGCGGGAAGAACGTGAGGCTGGAAGCATCGCGAGATCTGGAGTCGGGATCTCGCTGCGTTGCCTAGCGACTGGGAGGACGCTCGCGGGCCCCCCAGCTAACCCCCGCTGTAGGCTTAAATCTCCTACCATGGGGGAAGAAGGCGGCGGCCGCAGCTGTGGGACCACTAGGGAGCTGCAGAAGCTGAAGCAGCAGGCGATGGAGTACTACCGGGAGAACGACGTTCCGCGCAGGCTGGAAGAGCTGCTCAACTCCACCTTCTACCTCCAGCCTGCCGATGTCTACGGGCACCTGGTAGGGACCTGGGACAAGAACCCTCTCCTCTCCAGCCCCTCTCCCCACGCCCCGCGCTGCGGCAACGCCGTGCGCCTGCGCCACAGAGTCGCGCACGCGCGCCGCCGCCGCGGGGGTAGGGGACTGTAATTGCGCGGAGCCGCGACCCTGAAGGGAAGAAGCAGGGCGGAAGTCTGGGTGAAGGAATCTCGAGAAAGTGGTGGACTGGAAGCTGCTAGAGGAATGAGGACTCTAGGCAACAGCTCAGGACCTGGCAGGCGTCCTCGCTACCTCTGGGCGGGCCTGCCACGGTTGCCAGTTGACTTTTTAATCACAGACCTTAATACCTCGTAGCTCAGTTTACCAACCTTCAGCGGCCTCCTTTTGACCACGGGACGAACACCTTGGTATTCGCTACAGCTTAGCCTCAGCCTACCCCGGGGCCTCGTACTCAGCAGGCTCCCATCGTTGCCAAGTTTCAGTCGATTTCAAATGTCCGCTCCTTGACTTGTGCGCCCTTCCCGTCCTGGATGCCCGTCCCACCTGACCAGCTCGCACTTAGACTTAAAATTTAGATCAGAGTCTTGCCCACTTTGCCCAGGACTAATCGTCCTTCAGCGTCCTTGTAGCGTCCCCTGCATGTACTGAAATCCTCCCTGGGCAGCTTGTGAGCTCCTGTGGAGAGCGGCGGCCTTTTCATATACCCCTCCTAAGCCCTGTGCCCAGCGTACCACCTGGCACACATCTTAGCCTTAAGCAGTGGGCAGTTGAAACAAAGGCAAGCGTTTTCTCATTTCCAGATCCATAAGTACTAACCAACACCCACCTTCTGGAAGGCATCATGGTTGGGACTGGTAGGAATTTGCACTATGGTGAGGCAATATGCCAACACCAAGCAGAGTATTTAAATGCTGTGAAGAAGCATGATGTGTTTACAGGGTTCAAAACCACATCTTGTAGATGCAGTTAATATAGGGGATGTTCCACGAATGTTTATTTTTCTCGGTCCTGGCCTATACATCAAACTGGGGGAGGGGCGAGGGGGGAGGTGTTTATCGATGCACCTTGTGCTATGTGCTTTATGTGATATCACTTCATCCTTAGGACCACGGTGAGGTAAACATTATGATTCCTGTTTTACAAATGAAGAACTGTGGCCCAGTGAATTTAAATGATTTTCCCAAGGGACACAGTGAATGACAGTGAGAAATCAAACCCGGTCTGTTTCCCTAGTACCTAGTAGAGTGCATGGTACATAGTGGACAGTCAAGAACTATTTGTGGGATGAATGAGTGAATGCAACTCCCAATTCCATTATCTTTCCACTGTCTCTTGCTAGAGGAATTCTTGAAAGTTAACGACTTCCTCATTTTACAAAGACACCAAGCCCTTTTCTCACCGCTACTTAGTGCAAAAGGTAAGACTGGAAACTTGGACTCTTGTCCCCAGTGGAATGCTCTTCCCAGCCTATTAGGTAGCCAGGTCTTTGGTTTGCACAGCTCTCTGGGAGTTTATACCTCAGTTAGGGACAAAAGCCACCAATACATAAGATAACTGGAGTAACAGGGTGATATAGGATTGTGTGCTAGACTGAGGAATAGATCACTGTGTGCCTGTTATAGGAATTCAGGGGTGGGGAAGATCCCTGTGGGCTGTAGCATCTGAGAGTTTTGGCTTGGGCTTTGAAGGATGTTCAGGAATTGGATTGGCATAAAGGCAACCTCCTTTTCGTCTTCCCAGTCACTGCCCTGGTTTTGGCCATCCTTATTCTCACCTAGTCTCCCCCTCTATCAAGTCCATCCCCAACAGTGCTGCCAGAGCAATGTTCCTAATCCCAAATCTGACCATCATTCTTTTGCTCAGAAACTTCCTGTGGTTCCCCCTTGCATGCTGAGTAAGATCAAACACGTTCCAGTGTGTGACTCACAGTACTCGCCCGGCTACCTCGGTAACAGGCTCAACTCCCCTGCCCCTCCCCCACCGCTCCTCCGCACAGGCGCACTGACTTCCCCCTACAGCGTGAAGTTTCCCAGTTCCCTCCCCTTCACTTATCCTATTCCCTCTACCTCAGTTTCTCCCTCTTGTTTGCCTGTTGAAATACTACACAACCTCCAGTGTCCAGCTCAAATGCCATTTCTTCTATGCTTCTCTTACATATCAGAGGAATTCAGGGATGGGAAAGATCCCTGTGGGCAACAGCAATATTACTATTGCGTAAAACTTGTAATTGAGAGTTTGAGAATTTAATGACGTAGTGTATACAAACGTGCCCAAGGTTTGTGTCTGACATTTATGAATTTATACAAGATTTAATTTATGGAATCCTAAATATGCCAGGCATTGTGGTATGTGATACAGTGATAAACAAGAAAAAGTCACTCCTTCGAGGTACATCCTAAGCATTTTTTAAAAGTCAGTTCCATTCTCCTCCTTACACAATATGTGGTACATTGCAGGTGCTCATTGCTTGTTGAATTGAACTCACAAAGTATAAGCTAGATCGTATTTTTCTTCTCCCGATTCTATCTAACTTCATTTAGGTACTTACTCTGTAATATACAAACCATCATCCTTCAAATGCATGGACAGCTTGAAAATTGGCTTTTGCTTTAGTTCTGCTGGCCACCACCTTGGTGCTGGCACACTGCTGATGGGCATTCATGACCTGTTATGTAGGTTGAGGTCACTGGATTTTGAAGTGAAAGATAAGAGGCCTGGTCTGCTAAATGAAAATGAAGAGTAAATACTGTCTGGTGATAAAGGGGGTGAGGAGGGTGGGCCTTCACTTGTCCCTCTTCCTTCTCTCCCAGCTTCCGCCCCTCTGCGTAGGGACACCGTACTGAATCCTTTTACTCAGGCTCCTTGAGTGGACTTTCTCCCTCAGCTTCATTCTCTTTCTTCTGTCTCTTTCTTGGATCACTTCCAAATGACTTCTGCTCTTCCACGTCAATGAAACTGCTGTTACTAAGGTTCCAACAATCCTCTCTGAACATGTAGTTCTACGCATGATCTGATGGTTAAGTGAAATACAGCCTCTGCATAAGTCTTCACCATTAAAATATCCGGTGCCTTGTTGGGAGGAATGAAAATAGACCCACTTAAGGTTTTTTAGGTTTGAATGCATCACAGTATTCTAGAGACCAATTGACTTCGGTATTTGGACAGAAGGATAGGTTAGGGCCCACTAAAGAGTGACACGAGACCTTTAAATAAAGACATGTTTGCGAGTTTCTGCTGAGAGTTCAAAAAGTAAACTGCCCCACGAACCAGAGGCTAAATCCAAATCTCTGAACGTTCCCGCAGAGCTGCTAGACTAATCCCAGAACGAGGAGGGCATTCAAGGAGAGGTTTAGTAGAAACTAGAGTAAATGTGAATGACCTTTTAAAGATAAATTAGATGTGGTATTGTGATTTTTGTGTTTTTTTGTGTGTGTGTTGAAGGCAAACTGCTTTTCTAAACTTGCAAAGCCTCCCACCATATGCAAAGTCGTGGGGAAAAATGTGCTGGATGGACTGGGGCTTCCAACACTACAAGTGGAAATATTCTGCACCGTTCAAAATTTTCCCAAGGTAGGAGGCAGCTTAAATGTGTTCTTCACTATGTCCTGGCTCCACTGCATTTATGAGCATGTATTGTCCACATTATGGAAAATTAACGTTTTGAAATTCAGTGTGTGTGAAATACACACACCATTTGTAGGTAATTATGAAAACAAAGCATGAATCATACAGTCTTCCATGATGGTTTATTAGGTTACGTGGACTACTGGTACAGACATGACTTGCTAACCTGAAGATGATCCAAGATGGAGAAAGGAAATGGGGCAAAAATAGTTTAAAAAACTCTGACATTATTAATGTCATGAGTTCTATAAATCTGCAGATAGGGTTATAGATTCATGTATTTATATATAGATTTATAGATATATAGACTGATCTACAGAAAGAAAATTTCATTTTCATAAATGAAAATAATTATGATTAAATTTGTCTCCTTTTGGCTATTTTTTAGAGAGGTAGTGATAAAAATGAAGTTCAATGTAGGGTTTTTAGAAGGGTATTTTAACAAGTTAATAATTTTAAACGTTCCTTCAAGTTGGGTTCCATCGTGTTTCAATAGCTATAAAAATATCTCAAAGAAAATTATAGATTCTCATTTTCTCTTGGAAATTGGTGATAAAATATCATGTACCTTAAAAGCTAGATACATTCAATTTCCTATTTCCTGTGAAAGGTAGGGAAAATGTAGAACACGTTTATATTGTTTTCAGAATATATGTTCTGTGGTGATCTCAACTCACTTCAAAGTCCATGAGAACGCTTTACCGGAGCTAGTTGAAGCAGAGGAATTAGAAAGGTCAGATGCCGTCAGCACTGCGGTGCGGTGGGTCAACGAAACCATCACCGAGGAGCTTCAGGGCTTAGCTCCTTCCAACCAGGCTGAGGTGGATCAGGTGCTCAGGTAAATTTCGCACTTTGAAATGTAAGTGTCCAGTATAACTATGTACCTCCTCTCTTTCCATTTCACCTGCCAATGAAATGGGTCTGTCATATCTATAGGGTACAATCAGGAATTCAATTAAGAAGCATATGCTAAAGCAGGAAAATTTAGCATAAAATGTTGTTTTTCTTCTGAAAACCCTGTTATTAAAATTTTACTTTGTAAGGCTACATAAGGCCTTTTGGCCTCTTTTATGCATAGAGCTTTCCTAGGATTCAGTGAAAAGTTTCTCAGGAGAAGGATTAAGAATCCGGACGTCCTCCTTTCCCCCTCCCCACCTCCTCACATGCCTCCCTCGTCCATGAGCCTCTCTTATCCTTTTATATAGCCCAGTGGGCGATGCTTATGTTCTGACCTCCAGACACAAACAAGTCCTCCAGGTTTTGCCCATAGGTTGACTCTAAAATGTGAAAACCAAGGAACTGTTTACTAGGGCTATGTGAGCACTGTTCAATACCTAACCAAGTGTGGGTTAGCATTACTTTTCCTTTTGTGTGGGTCCAACGCCACAACCCTCTTGGCCAAAGAAGGTCAACTGGATTCTCTTTCTCTAAGCTTCAACGCTTGCTTAATTGTGCATAACTTCACATTTTAGTTTGCCTCAGAGTTGGATCATGACCTTATAAAAAACTTGTTTGAATAGTTTTTGGTTGCCTTACAGTTTTTGAATGCTATTCCACTTAGTACTTTGTGTGTGTGTGTTATTTGCTTTTTTTTTTTTAGGCAATCTTTGTTTTTTTAATTTTTGAATTTTATTTTTTTATATAGCAGGTTCTTATTAGTTATCTGTTTTATACATATTAGTGTATACATGTCAATCCCAATCGCCCAATTCATCACACCACCCGCCCCCGCTACTTTCCCCCCTTGGTGTCCATACATTTGTTCTCTACATCTGTGTCTCTAGTTCTGCCCTGCAAACCGGTTCATCTGTACCATTTTTCCAGGGTGTTATTTGCTATTAACACATCCTTCTTTTTTCCCAAGCTCTCAGTCATACCTTCTATTCTGTTACATTCCTTTTTTTCCTGGAGTTTTCCCTCCCAAATCTCCCATCTTGACTGGTTCCTCTTTAGGCCTACTAAAGAGATGCCATAAGACATCCCTTCATTGTTCTCCTGTTTCCTGGATCCCATATCGTCCTCTTTCTTAAATTACTGGATTCCAACCTTTAAAAGTAAGGATGAGAAAAGGGTATTTGGGATGTAAATTTTTTGAGTTCTTACATGTGTGGAAATGTTAGTACTTTCCCTTTGTGGTTTACAGTTTAGCTGAGTATAGAGTTCTCATTTGAAATCAATTTCTCTCAGCACTTTAAAGGCACTGCCCCATTGGCATCTGATGCAAATCTGATTCCCATGTCTTTTTTTTTTTTTGGCTTGTTATTGTTGTTTTCTCTGTGGAAGCTTTTAGCCTCTTTTTATTCCGGGGAGCTTATATTTTACGTAGATGCACCTAAGCTGGATTTCCCAACAGTTTTCTTAACTGTTCATTTTAAGCACCCACCTCAAAAAAAAAAAAAAAAAAAGAAAGAAAGAAAGAAAAGAGAAAAGAAAGAAAGAAAAGGAAGTCCTGCACATAGTGCTGTATATTTCACTATCTATTCTTGCCTCATTTTTAGTCTGATGGTCATTTATTCAAAAAGAAAGTCCAATAGCCCTTAATCAAATTATATCTTCAAATTTTACGTTAAAAAAAAACAAACAGGGCTCAGATAATTTTCAAAATGAGCACCTAAAATCTTTAAACATTTATTTCCAGGCCAAAATGATTTGCAGTTCTTGAACATAGTTTTATAACAGCATCATTTTTCAGCCTTGGAAATTGAAGCTGATTTGTTCTTAAGTAGCTTAAAAAGCAGAGTTAACTACTGAAACATTTTGGGGTCAGCACTAAAACATGACCAAAATTACTAGTGATATTTCTCAAAATCTCACTGTAAAGTTGTACTGTCTTACCATTAAGGACATTCTTTGAAAGTAAAGTACAAGAAGATAAGGAGAGAAAAGAATTGGAAAAGAGCCTGGAAGACTCCACAGTGCCTACACCTTCACCTCTAACACCACCACTGCCTCCTCCACCTCCAGCCAAAAAAAAAGGACAAAAGCAAGGTCGGTGGCTTATCATCCTGCAGAACCATTAGTAACAAATGTGCAGGAAGAAAGGCTGAAACTTGGACTGCCCTTCCAAGTTCAAATCTCTCTGCTGCA
This sequence comes from Monodon monoceros, assembly GCF_005190385.1. NCBI lineage: Eukaryota > Metazoa > Chordata > Mammalia > Artiodactyla > Monodontidae > Monodon > Monodon monoceros. The sequence continues at coordinate 68,643,796 of NW_021703781.1, forward strand.
GACCTAGGTTGGAGTCCCACCAGGTACCATCCATCCTCCACGCCACTTCCTTGCTTAAAGCTACCGTGTGAGGTGGGCACGGTTTTCCCCCACCCCACCCTCCATTTTTATTTGTAAGATAAAAATATTTCTTACCCAGAGGTGAACACTTAGTAAACAGAGTGCACTGAACAGTGGCAATGCCCAAGGCAGGGAAGGGGAGGGTGGCATGGAGACCTTTAACTGCTCCTCAAAATTCCCATTAGCTCCTCAGAAATCCACTCCATATTTTAAAGATTAATGATATCCTTTGATATGGATAACCAACATTTCCTCAGTCATAGGTAATATATTAATGAAACTTATCTTTGGAAGACCTTGCTATTTTAAGACAAATAATCTTAAAGTTATCGTGGCCCTTTGTTCCATGCCTTCCAACATATGGCTAACCTCAGCTCCTCCAGTATGTTAATTCTGGAGCTGCTGCTAGAGCTGTTGTAACAGTGATTTGTGTGTCTGTCCAACTACAACATGCTCCTGGAGGACATGAGTCATGCCTCATTCAATTTAGCACTGCCAGCGCCTAGCACAATGCCGGGAACAAACTAAATGCCAGGTAAGTGTGGGTTCCATTAAATAAGAAAGCACAAGAAGCACGGACCAAAGAGATCGTGAAGCCAAGGTCTCTTATTTCATAGATTTAGATACTGAGGCCCAGAGAGGGGAGGAGAGTTGCCCAAGGCAGAAGAATCCTGTTAGACCAATCTTCTCCTGGAGGGTGGGGATGACCACTACTGAATCATAGGTAGAGACTGCCAATAGGTGTTCATTTGGTGGTTTCTTTTGTCTGATAGAACTCGGAACGTAAGAAGGGAAGAAGTAGGAGGGGACAGTAATTTGCTAAACATTTAATATGTGCTGGGTGCTCACACATCTTATTCCACTTGTTTTACCTACCTGACTCAGGTCAGTAGCTGTGGGGAAGGAGAGGACAGGAGGAAAACTAGAGATTTATTATGGACATTGTGGTACCTGATCAGACAGGGTGGCTGAGAATATGTGAGAGTGAAAGATGGGTGAGGATTCTGGGTGGATGGTTAGATCCGGAAGGAAGTCCTCATAGAAAAGGGCGTCCGTTTGGGGTGGGCAAGCAAGATACGTAGTTAGATATTCACATGAGATATTCAACACGAAGCTGGGTATGCAAGAGCGATGGTGGAACATAGGAAAACAAAGGGTTTGGAATTCAAAGACCGTCCAAATCCTCTCTCTATTCACTTTCTGTCAGGTATTGGGCAAGTCTTTGAACCTAAGCCCCCGCTTAGGTGAGATAACAATATCTGTCCCACATGACTGTTGAAGGATTTAATACTGAATGTTCTAAAATTTCTTACGCAAAATCCATGGCTAAGGATTATTTGAGCATTAGGGTCAGACAGAAACTTCTCAGGGGTTGAAGTGGTGAATATTTTCTTGCCAGCCTCAGCTTTCAACCCTTCTTTACGCTGGGCCTTCACATCTATAAGTAAAGCATTAAAAATATATATATAGTTTTATCATAGTCAAACTTTCTAGAAAGCAATCTTTTATCAATATTTTTTTCTTCAGGGAGGAAGGATACTCTTACAGAAAAACCAATTATACCCCCAGAACCTGTTGAACCCATACTCTGTGGCAGCATGGCCATAGGAGCTGTGTCACTGGCTGTTGCCAAAACCAGTGCCGTGCTGGGCAGTAATCCTCTATACTTAAATATTGCACTGCTGAAGCACCACCAGGTTAGTACCCATTACATTCCTTTACAAGGACCCATGAGTATCTCAAGATGAATGAACCATGTTTCTCATTTCCCCTTGCTTTTCCCCTTTGTCAGGATCAGCCGGCAAAGCTAACGATACCTCTCCTGATGGTATCTCTGGTCAGCTGTGGGAAGTCATCACCTGGCAAGCTGAATTTAATGAAAGAAGTGATTTGTATACCCCATCCTGGATTAACAGCTAAACAAGTACCTTACATTATCTCAAACTACCTTTTCTTAAAAAAAAAAAAAACCTTCATCAATGAGTTTTTAGTGTATATTCCTAAGGCTTATGACACCAAGGGAAAAGGAATTAAATATAAAATGAGAAAAAAAATTTAGTAAATTAGGGAAGTGGGACGAAAACAAGACCTCAAACGCGAGAGAACCAAATTTAGACCACCTTGGATCTCCAGCTCATCACAACAGTGACTCATGCTCGTGGCTCACAGAGAAGCCACGGGCGAGTGACTTTGCAGGCCTTGATAGTGCTGGAAGGATATTCTTTGGGGCAACTGAGATTTTTTAATTTACTAGTCTATGCCCTATGGCTGCGACAAGAGGAAGGTGGCACTTTCATAGCAGCCCTTCTGTTAAGTAGGAACTGCAGGGCCTAGCAGATTGCCCGGCACGTAAGACAGGTTTAGTGCATGTTTATGGAATATGGAATGAAGGAATCCTAAGTGGCATCTTTACTACTCAGAGGTTTGTTAGTGTCTCATTGTTCTTCAGTGGCATGAATGAGTCAATACGCCTTTTTAAATCTTCATGAATTATTCTACCAATTAGGCGTTGGGGAGAACTAAACATTCGTGTCCTATAGTGGATGTTTACAGGAAAAGTACGGGAAGCTCCATCCCCTCTGGTAGTCTATTGACTGATATTTTATCGAAGCTAGTGACAATCATTTGTTTAAATCTCAAGATAATTTCTTTATGATAAAGAATCCTTTTTTAAGGAGAATAGTCATTACCCACTTCTATCAATTTTGGAAGACTAGGATTTATATCTGGCTCACCATCTGTCAGATCACGTTCAGATCCTGGCGCCAGGATCTTTCCTTCAGTTAATGTCTGCTGTTTGGGTACCAGAGCATTTGGCCTGCCATTCTTCATCTGTCTCCATATGCAGATCCCACCATCATCAGAATACATTTTTCTACTTTCTAAGTGACAGTGGATTTATACTAATTCAAACACTATCATGCAGAATCCCTTGATGACCTGTGACATGTATGGCAAGAAGGTTGGTCAGGAGACCATGAAAGAGAATGAAGTTAACTTGATCCAACCAACCGAACCAATCAGTTCTGAACAATGAAGAGAGGATAATGAGGAAGAAAAACCTCTCATTCATTTTCAACCAAATAAAGATTGAGGGTTGAAGATTAACATTTGATCTTCTGATTTTGTAGGCCATAAGTAATTCACTAACCAGGATGCATTATCAGGGACCCTACAGATTTTCTAAGTTAGAAATAGCCATGTGTGGTATACGTTTTTATGTTTAAAATTCTAGACTGCAGTTGTGGAAGATCATGGTTGTTCTACTTACAGGGTGTGGACATGCTTCTGGAAATTCAGAAACACATTAACCAAGCAATTGAAATGGTATGTAAAGAGAATCTATGGAATCTAATAACTGATGCTTATATACCTTCTAGTAACCAAATTATAGTTCATTATGCAACAAAATCAATATTGTTGTTACAAATATGAAAACATATTAATTTTCTTTGGGTTTCCCATATGAGCCAAGTTTATACATTCCCTCATTGGCTATGGGTCCAGTTTCTAATGGAACTTAACAATCTTCTTTTGATTTCTGAGGCAGCTGGCCCTACGCTAAGATCATCCCTTTGGATTTGCAAAGAAAGAAAGGATCTGGCCCCTAGGATTAGTGAGAGGCAGTTTGGTATAATGGTTAAGGCACAGTCACTTGTGCCTGCTTAGAATCCTGGTGTTGGGCAAACAAGCACCCTTGGCTGAGCAGCCCTTGAGGGGGAAAGTCACAAAGGCAGTATGAGGGGCAACTGTATGAGTCATATTCTAACTGGGGTAATGCACAGTGATGTGGCAGGGCTGAGGGACCCAGTCCTTGTCTTTTATTTTAGAATAATACTGCATTTATAGAGAAGTTGCAGAGACAGTGCAGAGAGTTCCCAACTACCCCTCACCCAGTTTCCCCCAAGGTTAACAGGATACATTACCATAGAGTATTCGTCAAAACTAAGAAATCAACATGCTACATTACTAATAACTAAACTCCAGACTTTATTTGAATTTCACTGGTTTTTCCACTAATGTCCTTCCTCTGTTCCAGGATCCAATCCAGGACCCAATATTTATTTAGTGTGAGGCTTTTAAGCTACATGATTAGGAAGCACTAGCTCCTTCCCCAGCAGGATGGGGGCTGAGATATAATCTCAGTACGACATAAAGGAACTTTGGCTCCAGTGCTATCTTGCCAGCACAGAATATGTGATGGGGGAGGGTGGTGGGGGCCCAAGCCCTACAGTTGATCAGAATTGCTTTAAGCACCAGCCTGGAGCCAGTTGCCGGGGTGCTTTTCAGGAGGACAACTGTTTTATGGGTGACCAGCCTGCAGAAACTCAGACTTGAAAAAGTTAACCCTGACCTTGTATTCTGCTTTGCCCCTTACTAGCTGTGTGACCTTGTGCCAATTATATAACCTCTCTGCCTCAGCCTTGTCGTCTATAAAATGGGTGTGATACATTGTGAGGAGTAAACGAGCCGAATATATGCAATGTGCTCAGAGCGGGAGCGGACACAGCAGTGAACAGTACGCAGTGGTGGTGGTTATCAGAGCAGGTGGAAGAAGTCCAGCTTAGAATATTAGGGAATTCAGGATCTCTGAGCTCTCTGCAATCATCCTGACTTCCAGATTTTTAATTATACAATTTTAAATATACAATTGATTTTTAATTATACAAGCAGCTCATGAATGTTGCTGTGAAAATTCAAACACTGGTAGAGCTAGTCCTCCCTCCCCCCCATACTAACTCCCCCACCCTTGACCCCACAGCCACTACTACCCTCAGTTCCAGTCCCATCTCTAGAGGGACTCTAGACCACTTTAAAAATTTAGTGTGGTCTTCTAGCCTTCCTTTTGTATTTATACACGAAGACACACAGATACCACACATACAAATATATAGTGTGTTTTGTGTTTAAAATCATATAAAATTCTGCACAAATTACTCTACAGCTTGCTTTATTTCTTTGCCCTTTTTATTTGTGTTCATCTTTTACTGATACCTAGGAATTCTTTCTACAGTAAAGGCTTCAATCCTTTCTGCATGTTACACATATTTTCCTCTATCATGTTGCCTATCTTTTAACTGTATTTTATGCAGTCATAGGGATTTTTTTCTTTTCAAATTTTGACATAGTAAAATGTATCAACATGTTCTATTAAGGCAGTGGTTCTTAATGGGGAGTAATCTTGCCCAAGGGACGATGCCCAGAGACGTTCCGGGTTGTCCCAGCTTGGAGGGTGGGGCTCTCCTGGCATCTAGAAAGCTGAGATCAGGGATGCTGCTACACATTCCTACAATGTATGAGGCAGCCCTCCATAGCAAAGGATTATCCAGACCAAGTGTCAAGAGTGCCAAGGCTGAAAAGCTCTGCTTTAAGTCTTTTGCTCTTTGCTCAGCTCTGGGCCCAGAGGGTTCAGCAGTCCCACATACCCCTGAGGTATCAGTTTCTCCTGAGTCCCCTTGCCTGACTCTTCTAAAAGAGCAAAGGATGTCCCCTTGCTCTGCACTCGACATCACACCCACTTCCTCCCTGGTTGTTACCTGCATCGCACGTGTCTGCCTCACTAGACTGTGGCTCCCAAGGCAGTACCAATGCATCTCGTTCACCACTGTATCTCTCCCGCCTGGCACATCAGTTTGCTTCCTATGTTATTTTTACCAGGGATAGAAACTTTAGCTGACTCCATAGTGAAAAGATGCAGGATAACCTCTGTATTTGCATATACTGGAGTGTGTGTGTGAACCATGTTGCTTCTTGACAAACATGCCCCAGCTTACACAGCCAATGAATGCCGGGCATTAAAGTGCATCCTTTAACAGGTTAAATCCTTGTTACAGCATGCCATCAATACCCCAAACTATGGAAGCTTCTCTTTGGTAATTATCTTTGATTTTAATGTCAGATGACATTATACACACCAGATTCACCAGATTTAATGACCATGGGCTGCTTCCAAAAGTCAAACCCATCCTGCCAGAGAAAGTGTTTGTACTGTGAGAATATTTAAAACAATATGTTGGGCCTTTAAAAGCAAATGCCACAGTGTGGGTTATTCCTTAAGGACAAGGAGGGGACTTAACATCCTCCTGTAAAAAGAGTTCCTGCACACAGCAGGAGTCAGGACATGATGAGTGAATAATTACTTATATAAGTAGAAATGCATGAACATGTACATCCATACCTCATACATGTGATTGGAGGCAGAATGTAAGGATGAACTAAAGGGAACATGTGCCTGATTTTGAGAAACAGTTTGAGGTTTATGAAATTAAAGAGTGGCTGGCATCATCCCTGTGTGTGTGTGTGTGCGTGTGTGTGTGTGTGTGTGTGTGACTGGCTCAACCCCAGAGCAGTGGGCAGGCCAGAGGACCTGAAGCTCTGCTTGCTGCCACAGACGTGTCTGAAAATCCCGAGTGATATGTCTTTATCTTCTGTCTCGCAGTCCCCTCCTCCAAAACCAGAGACAAAAAAAGGTCATAATGGAGGCAAAAGAGGTCAAGTAAGTAAATGTATTTGTTTACCATGCTTCTGTATGACAGTTCATTTCTATATTCCCTGCCCCTTTCCCTCTCCCAGTCATTTTGCTCCAGGACTGGCCTAACAAATGGAAATCACACGGTGATACTGCTTCAAGGGGACTAAACCAGGCAACCCCCAGAGCTGGAATATCATTCTGCCCCCATCTCTCTGGCAACAGGCTGCCAGGCCATCACTGCTTGCAGTTGTCTGGCCAAGTGAAAGCTCAGAGGGCTTGGAGAGGCTCTTATGACTAATAGGATTACATGGGAAACCGTCTAGGTGAAGAGCTGGGGAAGATGAATCTCTCTGAATACTAGCTCAAAGGCATACAGGATGTTTTGGCTTTTAATTTTAATACTACCAAAGAAAAAAAGAAAAGGCACAAAAAGATAGCAATTCCTTCATCTGGTCCCCCAAAAGCACTGAGGCACCATTTCAGATGAACCATTGCCAGAGCTCAGATTGTGCCAGGAGGGTCAGGCAAACAAGCCTGGTGAAAATGGGCTGCAGAGCCTCAGCCAGCTGCACTTGATCAGTCCATCACGTTGGTGACTGTGGGCGCTCTGATAGATACACCTATTATATGCCTGACTTTCAGCAATATAGTTAGAACAACCAACAAGAACCCCGAAGATAATGCAAATGGATGAGGGTTGCTCACATGTGTGATATTTGCTCTGATAACCCTGCAATCACTACCTGGATGTCAGGGACTTCAGGGTCCGTTGAAGTCATCAGCAAGAAGGACTAGTAAAGGAAGGAGAGGACTTGGTGGAGATAAAAAGTTAAGTTCCTCCTTAAACTTGGGAGAGAGAAGAGAAATGTGTGAACAGATACAGCAGTAAGTAAAATCCTTGACAGGTGTGTATACTAGAATTGGACCTTGCAAGAGAGGCAGGGGCTGGTGAGCAAGTAGCAAATCTCAGCTCTGTTCCCTTCATTCCAGCAGGTTGTCTGATGTATTCTAAGAAACTTAGACCAAGATCAGCCCTTCCTGAGATCAGCTTTACTACTCCCCCCGCCTCCCCACCGTTAGAAACAGGATAGATGATAGATTCTAGAGAGGCAGCCATACCAGAATTAGAGGCATGGACTACTAGAGGCTCAACTACCTGGATTAAAATCTGTTCCAAGTACTCAACTCTCTCTTAAATAGGGATAATAATGGTACCTGCTTCATGAGATTGATGTAAGGAGTAAATGTATTTATGTAAAGTGTTTAGAATGGTACCTGGCATTTAGTAAGCACCAAATAAGTGATGCTTTCATAGTTTTGAAGACTCCGTAATGAAACTCCTTAACTGACACACAAAAATTTCTCCAACTATTCCTTTGCCAAATAAAAGGTTCTTCTCACTGACATTAAAAATGCTGGATGGTTCTTATAATTAACTAGTACAGTAAAAATAGGATATTTATACCTACTTTCATGTTTGCTCTTGAGACTGGTACACACACACACACACACACACACACACGCACACACCCCTTAGTGATACTGCCTCAACTTAAGTTAAAATTGCACAGTGACAATTTATGATGAGGGCACGTCAAGGCTGACCTTGCAATCGAAGCCTATGGCTGCCTTCCCCTGAGTTCATTTGGGTCCTCAAATCTTCTTCCACTGCAATGCATCCTCAGTGCTACATCGTTTTAGCTGAAGTCTTCAATCCCTTTTAAAATAAAACCTTTTCCTGAAGGAGAGTTAAATTTTTAAGTTTTAACACTTATAATCTTCTAAAGGAAAATGGAACATAGGAAAGAGCAGGTTTGGAGGAAGAAGGCAGTTAGGGACAGGCAGGACAGACATTTACAGGGACAGCCTGTAGAGTCACCAACCTGGTGGTTATGGCTCAGGTGAGCCCGTGTACAATGATAGAGCCAATAAAGAGATAATAACATGGGCAACTAAAGAGAGCAAAGTGTATTCCTAGGTCAAACTTGAAAACCGTGGGAGTAAGAAAATTATTCCCAGGTACTGCAGGACAATAATCTGCCCGAAAATATGCAGAGATGAGTGGGGACTAGAGGCAGGATTAATCGAGCGTCAGAGGACCCCGTGTTTGGAGAGCTGTGTCTGTTACAAATTGCCAGCCACTGGAAGCCCCAAGAACCTTAATGTGCTCTATTTACGTGCATGATTTTCTTGATCCTGAAGCAGCAGATCACTGGCAAGATGTCCCATCTTGGCTGTTTAACCATTAATTATGACACCATAGAGCAGCCACTGCTCCTAATACAAGGAATCTGTGCGAACCTGGGGCTAGAAATGGGAACGAATCTCCATCTAGCCATCAACTGTGCTGCACATGAACTGATGGACTATGTAAGTTTCCACTCCAGAACATTTACTTTTTGTTGCAGTCTCATTGTTTTTAAATTAGAACTCAAAAGAAGAGCCTATCTGTACGTATTTCCAAAGAAATCCTATTTTTTAAGCTAGTATCATGGGAGGGGTCCAAATATACTGGAGTTGAGAGAGGCAAGTTACCTAATGACCAGACAATAACATAACCATATAACTTTAAAAATCAACAGAAATGTCACCATAATTATATATAGAAATTCTGTAATAAAAATGTCTAAAATGGATTGCTTACATTGAAATCATGAGAACTATTAAAAATAATTTAACAAACTGGTATTTTCTGCAGAGTACATTCATTTGGTTGGTGAATGCTGAATTGGTCAAGCATAAAAAGTGGGTCAGTTGTAACTATGACTTGATAAGCCCTTCTAGACATGTGGTTCTTCGAGTTTCTGCTGGTGATTCACTTTTTTTTTTTGAATTTTTGAATTTTATTTATTTTTTTATACAGCAGGTTCTTATCAGTTACCTATTTTGTATATATTAGTGTATACATGTCAATCCCAATCTCCTAATTCATCACACCACCACCACCCACCACTTTCCCCCCTTGGTGTCCATACGTTTCTTCTCTACATCTGTGTCTCTATTTCCGCCTTGCAAACCGGTTCATCTGTACCATTTTTCTAGATTCCACATATATGTGTTAATATACAATATTTGTTTTTCTCTTTCTGACTTACTTCACTCAGTATAACAGTCTCTAGGTCCATCCACATCTCTACAAATGACCCAATTTCGTTGCTTTTTATGGCTGAGTAATATTCCATTGTATATATTTACCACATCTGCTTTATCCATTCATCTGTCAATGGGCATTTAGGTTGCTTCCATGACCTGGCTATTGTAAATAGTGCTGAAGTGAACATTGGGGTGCATGTGTCTTTTTGAATTATGGTTTTCTCTGGGTATATGCCCAGTAGTGGGATTGCTGGATCATATGGTAATTCTATTTTTAGTTTTTTAAGGAACCTCCATACTGTTCTCCATAGTGGCTGTACCAATTTACATTCCCACCAACAGTGCAAGAGGGTTCCCTTTTCTCCACACCCTCTCCAGCATTTGTTGTTTGTACATTTTCTGATGATGCCCATTCTAACTGGTGTGAGGTGATACCTCATTGTAGTTTTGATTTGCATTTCTCTAATAATTAGTGATGTTGAGCAGCTTTTCATGTGCTTCTTGGCCATCTGTATATCTTCTTTGGAGAAATGTCTATTTAGGTCTTCTGCCCATTTTTGGATTGGGTTGTTTGTTTTTTTAATATTGAGCTGCATGAGGTGTTTATATATTTTGGAGATTAATCCTTTGTCTGTTGATTTGTTTGCAAATAGTTTCTCCCATTCTGAGGGTTGTCTTTTCGTTGTGTTTGTAGTTTCCTTTGCTTTGCAAAAGCTTTGAAGTTTCATTAGGTCCCATTTGTTTATTTTTGTTTTTATTTCCATTACTCTAGGAGGTGGGTCAAAGAAGATCTTGCTGGGCTTCCCTGGTGGCGCAGTGGTTGAGAGTCCGCCTGCTGATGCAGGGGACACGGGTTTGTGCCCCGGTCCGGGAAGATCCCACATGTCGCGGAGCGGCTGGGCCCGTGAGCCATGGCCACTGAGCCTGCGCATCCGGAGCCTGTGCTCTGCAATGGGAGAGGCCACAACAGTGAGAGGCCCGCGTTAAAAAAAAAAAAAAAAAAAGAAGATCTTGCTGTGATTTATGTCAAAGGGTGTTCTTCCTATGTTTTCCTCTGAGAGTTTTATAGTGTCCAGCCTTACATTTAGGTCTCGAATCCATTTTGAGTTTATTTTTGTGTATGGTGTTAGGGAGTGTTTTAATTTCATTCTTTTGCATGTAGCTTTCCAGTTTCCCCAGCACCATTTATTGAAGAGACTGTCTTTTCTCAATTGTATATCCTTTCCTCCTTTGTCATCGATTAGTTGACCATAGGTGCATGGGTTTATCTCTGGGCTTTCTATCCTCTTCCATTGATCTCTATTTCTGTTTTTGTGCCAGTACCATGCTGTCTTGATTACTGTAGCTTTGTAGTATCGTCTGAAGTCAGGGAGTCTGATTCCTCCAGCTCTAATTTTTTTCCCTCAAGACTGCTTCGGCTATTCAGGGTCTTTTGTGTCTCCATACAGATTTTAAGATTTTTTTGTTCTAGTTCTGTAAAAAATGACATTGGTAATTTGATAGGGATTGCATTGAATCTGTAGATTGCTTTGGGTAGTATAGTCATTTTCACAATATTGATTCTTCCAATCCAAGAACATGGTATATCTCTCCATCTGTTTGTTTGTATCATCTTTAATTTCTTTCATCAGTGTCTTATAGTTTTCTGCATACAGGTCTTTTGTTTCCCTAGGAAGGTTTATTCCTAGGTATTTTATTCTTTTTGTTGCAATGGAAAATGGGAGTGTTTCCTTAATTTCTCTTTCAGATTTTTCATCAGTGTATAAGAATGCAAGAGATTTCTGTGCATTAATTTTGTATCCTGCAACTTTACCAAATTCATTGATTAGCTCTAGTAGTTTTCTGGTGGCCTCTTTACGATTCTCTATGTATAGTATCATGTCATCTGCAAACAGTGACAGTTTTACTTCTTCTTTTCCAATTTGTATTCCTTTTATTTCTTTTTCTTCTCTGATTGCCGTGGCTAGGACTTCCAAAGCTATGTTGAATAATAGGGGTGAGAGTGGACATCCTTGTCTCGTTCCTGATCTTAGAGGAAATGCTTTCAGTTTTTCACCATTGAGAATGATGTTTGCTGTGGGTTTGTCATACATGGCCTTTATTATGTTGAGGTAGGATCCCTCTATGCCCACTTTCTGGAGAGTTTTTATCATAAATGGGTATTGAATTTTGTCGAAAGCTTTTTCTGCATCTATTGAGATGATCATATGGTTTTTATTCTTCAATTTGTTAATATGGTGTATCACATTGATTGATTTGCATATACTGAAGAATCCTTGCATCCCTGGGATAAATTCCACTTGATCATGATGTATGATCCTTTTAATGTGTTGTTGGATTTTTTTTGCTAGTATTTTGTTGAGGATTTTTGCATCTATATTCATCAGTGATATTGATCTGTAATTTTCTTTTGTCGTACTATCTTTGTCTGGTTTTGGTATCAGGGTGATGGTGGCCTCATAGAATGAGTTTGAGAGTGTTCCTTCCTCTGCAATTTTTGGGAAGAGTTTGAGAAGGATGGGTGTTAGTTCTTCTCTAAATGTTTGATAGAATTCACCTGTGAAGCCATCTGGTCCTGGACTTTTGTTTGTTGCAAGATTTTTAATCACAGTTTCAATTTCATTACTTGTGATTGGTCTGTTCATATTTTCTATTTCTTCCTGGTTCAGTCTTGGAAGGTTATACCTTTCTAAGAATTCATCCATTTCTTCCAGGTTGTCCATTTTATTGGCATAGAGTTGCTTGCAGTAGTCTCTCAGGATGCTTTGTATTTCTGCGGTGTCTGTTGTAACTTCTCCTTTTTCACTTCTAATTTTACTGATTTGAGTCCTCTCCCTCTTTTTTCTTGATGAGTCTGGCTAATGGTTTATCAATTTTGTGTATCTTCTTAAAGAACAAGCTTTTAGTTTTATTGATCTTTGCTATTGTTTTCTTTGTTTCTATTTCATTTATTTCTGCTCTGATCTTTATGATTACTTTCCTTCTGCTAACTTTGGGTTTTGTTTGTTCTTCTTTCTCTAGTTCCTTTAGGTGTAAGGTTAGATGGTTTATTTTAGATTTTTCTTGTTTCTTGAGGTAGGCTTGTATTGCTATAAACTTCCCTTTTAGAACTGCTTTTGCTGCATCCCATAGGTTTTGGATCATTGTGTTTTTGTTGTCATTTGTCTCTAGGTATTTTTTGATTTCCTATTTGATTTCTTCAGTGATCTCTTGGTTATTTAGTAATGTACTGTTTAGCCTCCATGTGTTTTTGTTTTTTACATTTTTTCCCCTGTAACTGATTTCTAATCTCATAGCATTGTGGTCAGAAAAGATGCTTGATATGATTTTAGTTTTCTTAAATTTACTGAGGCTTGATTTGTGACCCAAGATGTGATCTATTCTGGAGAATGTTCTGTGTGCACTTGAGAAGAAAGTGTTATCTGCTTTTTTTGGATGGAATGTCCTAAAAATATCAATGAAATCTATCTGGTCTATTGTGTCATTTAAAGCTTGTGTTTCCTTATTAATTTTCTGTTTGGATGATCTGTCCATTGGTGTAAGTGAGGTGTTAAAGTCCCCCACAATTATTGTGTTTCTGTCAATTTCCTCTTTTATAGCTGTTAGCAGTTGCCTTATGTATTGAGGTGCTCCTATGTTGGGTGCATCTATATTTATAATTGTTATATCTTCTTCTTGGATTGATCCCTTGATCATTATGTAGTGTCCTTCCTTGTCTCTTGTAACATTCTTTAAAGTCTATTTTATCTGATACGAGTATTGCTACTCCAGTTTTCTTTTGATTTCCATTTGCATGGAATATCTTTTTCCATCCCCTCACTTTCAGTCTGTATGTGTCCCTAGGTCTGAAGTGGGTCTCTTGTAGGCAGCATATATATAGGTCTTTTTTTTTTTTTTGCGGTACATGGGCCTCTCACTGTTGCGGCTTCTCCCGTTGTGGAGCACAGGCTCCGGACGCACAGGCTCAGCGTCCATGGCTCACGGGCCCAGCCTCTCCATGGCATGTGGGTCCCCCCGGACCGGGGCACGAACCTGCATCCCCCGCATCAGCAGGTGGACCCTCAACCACTGCGTCACCAGGGAAGTCCTGGGTTTTGTTTTTGTATCCATTCAGCAAGCCTGTGTCTTTTGGTTGGAGCATTTAATCCATTCACGTTTAAGGTAATTATCGATATGTATGTTCCTATTACCATTTTCTTAATTGTAATGGGTTTGTTTTCGTAGGTCCTTTTCTTCTCTTGTGTTTCCCACTTAGAGAAGTTCCTTTAGTATTCAGTGTAGAGCTGGTTTGGTGGTGCTGAATTCTCTTAGCTTTTGCTTGTCTGTAAAGCTTTTGATGTCTCCATTGAATCTGAATGAGATCCTTTCCGGGTAGAGTAATCTTGGTTGTAGGTTCTTCCCTTTCATCACTTTAAATATGTCATGCCACTCCCTTCTGGCTTGTAGAGTGTCTGCTGAGAAATCAGCTGTTAACCTGATGGGAGTTCCCTTGTATGTTATTTGTCATTTTTCTCTTGCTGCTTTCAGTAATTTTTCTTTGTCTTTAATTTTTGCCAATTTGATTACTATGTGTCTCGGCATGTTTCTCCTTGGGTTTATCCTGCCTGGGACTCTCTGTGCTTCCTGGACTTGGGTGGCTATTTCCTTTCCCATGTTAGGGAAGTTTTCAATATAATCTCTTCAAATATTTTCTCGGGTCTTTTCTCTCTCTTCTCCTTCTGGGACCCCTATAATGCGAATGGTGTTTAATGTTGTCCCAGAGGTCTCTTAGGGTGTCTTCATTTCTTTTCATTCTTTTTTCTTTATTCTGTTTTGCAGCAGTGAATTCCACCATTCTGTCTTCCAGGTCACTTATCCGTTCTTCTGCCTCAGTTATTCTGCTATTGATTCCTTCTAGTGTATTTTTCATTTCAGTTATTGTAGTGTTCATCTCTGTTTGTTCTTTAATTCTTTTAGGTCTTTGTTAAACATTTCTTTCATCCTCTCGATCTTTGCCTCCATTCTTTTTCTGAGATCCTGGATCATCTTCACTATCATTATTCTGAATTCTTCTTCTGGAAGGTTGCCTATGTCCACTTCATTTAATTGTTTTTCTGGGGTTTTATCTTGTTCCTTCTTCTGGTACATAGCCCTCTGCCTTTTCATCTTGTCTGGGTTTCTGTGAATGGGGTTTTTGTTCCACAGGCCGCAGGATTGTAGTTCTTCTTGCTTCTGCTGTCTGCCCTCTCTCACTTTTTAAATATAAAAGTATTTCTAAGTTATTGAAGTTTTTGGAGAATAATTAATAATAGTAATTAATGTCAAATTCAGGGCACATGACCAAATACGATTCCACTTTAATTTGTGATTCTTTTAACTTCAAAGGAAATCTTGAATAGTATATAAGAAACCTAAGTTTCAGCTGACTTCTAAAACTTACTTTCCTAAAGAAACTAAGCGCATAAAGGAATATTTAATGTAATTTCGTATTCTTCACATAATCATTGGTTCCTAGGCATACCAGTAAGGGAAATAATTGCATGTTTTCATCAGCAACATATACCAAGAACTATGAAAATACTGACTGCTTGTGTTAACTAGAATGGGTATTTATTGCTTATATTCAGTAAAATGCTTTAGCTTGATATCAGATAATTCTTACAGTGTTAGTTCAAAATCATTATCATTTCCTCTCTGACAAGATAGGATTGCATACGTTTTGCAGTATAGAAGCTGAGAGTTCTTGCTGCTATATTTTATGTGAAAAGAAGTATAGAATCTTTTCAATGATGGGCTTATTAGGAGCCTGCTTAATTCCAATGGAACCCATTCTATTAGCAGCAACAGGAAGGCATTAATAAACCAAAGAGCCATTCTGGTCCATCCCACCTCCCTCCCAGTACCTAAATATCCCAGGTGCCATCCCTGGACACAGACTTGGACTGGACATAAGGGTGCTGTGTTTACAGAGACTACACTAGATCCTCCAGCTTCGTTTACTCCTATGCTTAATGACTTGGGGGTGTTCTAGACTTCAAATGAATGGGTTGCACTAGAACTCCACTTTCAAAACAATATTGTTACTACTAGACTTGCATGCTCGCCTTCATGTAAGTCTCTTTACATATCATATTGTTTGTTAGTATCTCAAAAGCTTAGCCCCGCTTTCAAATTTTAGAATATTTACAGTAAACAAGCTATTCATTCACTGTGAGCTGAACGACGGTAGTTCTAGTGAGTAGGCAGGTCTGCATTGCTATTCTGTTTATGAATTTATGTTATTGCCCATCTATCCAAGCAGTATCTGGCACCACGTTATAAAACTTAAGTAAGAAATTACTCCCCTCCTACTCTTTACTCGTTTTTTTGTGCAGAAGGCTTCATCTGAAGTCAGTGGGAAGAGATCTATGGGGCATCCAGAGGAATGCTGACTTGATTTTTCCCAGGTTGACATTTAAAAGATATTTAAAGTAAAATGCATAGATTTCTCAGGTGAATGTGGCCTGGAAATAATGTTTGCAGTCTTTTATATGAAATGAATGAAAATGAATTTGAATCACATCTTTAATGTTTGCAGAATTCCTCATTTATCCTTTAATGTCTTCCTTATACTTATCAGAGTAAAGGAAAGTATGAAGTGATGATGGGAACCTACAAAAATGCAGCTGAGATGGTTGACCTGTATGTGGAGCTGATCAACAAGTTCCCTTCAATTATTGCCTTAATTGATCCTTTCAGGAAGGAGGTAACAGGATTCAACTTGAATTTTATAATAAAACAGAATAAAATATTTCTTTTGGATCTGTAGATTTGAAATGTGTTGTAATTTGGGCTGGGGCTGAGTTGCTTTATTTTGGCATTTTTGAGAAAAGGCACTTACTAAGCAAATGAAGAGCAGAAACGCATAGGAGTGTGCCTGTCTATGGAATGAAACAAGTATCTCCCAGCACTTCAGGAACACCTGGGTATTTACAAACAGCCTAAATGATGGCAGGCGAGCCCAATGTGCTAGCGGGTGCTTCAATAGGTTAATCACATATAATTTCCAAGTGCTCGTGGAAACAGGACTTCAACTAGGCCAAATGTTTTTTAAACCTAAATCCAGTTACTATGCATGCATAGAAGTTACAAAGCCATATTTTTAAAAGGTGTGAGATATTGTTTCTGATTTATTCACACTAATGCACCTAATGCATTTTTTCACACTAATGCAGGGTTGTTTATGTGCCATAGAACTCTCTCTTCCTAACCCACTTAAACTTCAAAACTTGCATTCTTGATTTTATGAATTTGAGAACCATTAGATATAGTGAGCAGGTACCCTCTTTGAGACAACTCACCTATTTAAATTTGAGGGACAAAGAGAGTGCTGGATCTTACTGGAGCCCCAGGCTCTCTCAGTCCCATCTTTCCTTTCACAGACTGTGCTACACCCCAGCACTTGTGGAAGATGCTGAGCCTAGTTCTTTAATCTTGCCAGACCTATCTTCTGCTTCTTGTCCCGAGGCTCTGGCCACAGCTCTTTTTAATGCGATAAGATGTACCTGCATGGTCTGTTCTAATGGGACAGGTTGAAATCTGGTACAATGGCTGGGAAGACTGTATATTACTATTTCAATAATGAGCATTTCATTTGGTGGTCTCACCAATAAAAAATAAGGGTGTTGGGAATGAGGGTCTACATCCCCGCAGGCTCATTTCCTTCAGTTGCCTTTCTACCAGAAATAACACTAAAATCTCCTAACCAGCCAGTCTTCAGCAGCATCATGGATAACACAGTGGGTAGGAAGAGCCTGTGCTTGAAGGACATCAGAATTAATGTGGAGAATAGCATTTAATGTGTATTAACATTTTATTCACTAGATCTTCAAGCTCAAATTTAATCACTCTAAGTTTCTGTTCCATGAAGCTTGTTAATTTGTGTGGCTGTGGTATGGGCAACATGAAGCCGCAGATGCAAACAAACCAAGCCCCCCACCCGTTTTGTGTGTCTCAGAAAGGTGTATAACTGATTATGTGCTGTATGATTCCTGTCGTTTTGTGATGATGTCCCATACATTGTAATGATCAGTTCTTAAATATTTACCCAGGACTCTGAACAGTGGGACAGCACCTACAATGCTCTTGGTTCCAAGTGTTACATAATTGCAGGCACCGCATCCAAAAGCATCTCTAAACTTCTAGAGGATGGGAACGTCGGCATCCTCAGATGCAGCGGGCTGATTGTAAAACACACAAATCAAACTACGATGTCCGACTTGGTGGAAATGACCAATCTTATTGACAGTGAGTAAAAGTATAGCTCTGAAAGACTCATAATGAACTTAAATATGCAGTATATCAGTTAATAAAAAGCATGGAATAAATCTTGGAAGAAAAAAACACCCCAACCATTTGTGAGTGATTCGGTACTGGAAAACAAAATGCAGCTTACTACTGATTCACTTCATAATGTTCCAGTAACAGCCCTGCCCAGGGGCCCTCCCCTTCAGGGAGGGCTACCGCAAACAGGTGGCTGAGGCCACAGCCCTCTCAGCTTCACAAGACACCACAGTGATTTTTTTTCAATCACTAGCCCACAATGGCTTTTTTTCAACTCCTCAAAAGTTTCAAACTTTTTACAGCCTTGAGGTCTTTGAACATGCTATTCCTTCGGCCTAGAATGCTTTGCCCTGTACCATTTAGTTGGCTAACTATTCCTTCAGGTCTTTTTTTTCTTAAATGAAACCTCTTCAGGTCTACGTGCCTTCCCTGACTTCCCCCACCCCTCACTGGTTGCTCTGAACCTTTCTTATCCTATATTTTCAATTGTAGTACTGTTCGCAATTACTTGTAGGCTATTTAACGTCTGGTATCCTCCACTAGACTGTAAATTCCCAGGAGTTCATGGGAGTTTTGTTCACTTATGCACAGGGCCTGAAACATGCATATCGTGAGTGGGTCTCAGGAACTAGGCAGCAGGCTGGTCTCAGACCTGGAGCAGGACTCAGAGCGAGCCTGGCAGCCAGGGGCCTGGGCTGGTGCCAGAGGATGGAATGAAATGCCTGTAGTCCCTTAGCATGCTGGCTGCCCTGGTCTACGGCCCAGGCAGGGTGGCTTGCAGGTGGTGGATGGAATGCCCCAAGGCCTGGTCTTTCCTCCTGGGCCTACCTCTCAGCAGCCATTCTGTCATCCACTCCAGATAGCTGCTGTAACTCCTGCCTGTAAGACACAACTCTGTCACCATAGGAAGAACTTTGGCTTTGCAGTCTTGTAGACTGTGCAAATTTTAAGGGGTTTTGAGATCTTCAAGTGATTGATTAAATACTATCAACACTGCTTTCCTAATAAGTCAACATTCAGAATGACAGATTCCTTTGAATAAAATTTTACATGAATTGTGAAATCCATTATTTAGGCATATGATGGCCTTGCACTTACTGTATATTTTGACTCAAAGATGCACACTGAACATGATTGACCTTGAATTGTGTCTTACAGCTTAGAAATGCATCAGTCTAATTTGAGCATTTTTCCTCTACAGCGGTAATAATGGTGCCTCTTACAATTTATGGTATGTTAAATTTGATGAAACATGGCATTCATTTAGTATTTATCATCTAAACTACTGCAAAGGGGTAAACAAATAAAATCAGGGTAATAAAAATGCAAACGTTTGGGTTAGAATTCTCAGGTGGTCAAATAATTGACTCTTCGCAGTTTTAAATCTCTGGCAAATTTTAAATTTTGATCCCAGAGGCTCATATATTTGATGATTGTTTCCATACGATCTAAAACTGAAAAGAATTCCTCTGCTCATAGGCAAGAAGCACATCGCTGTTTTTGGAAGTGCAGAAGGAGAGTCGTCTGATGACAGCCTTGTCGATTTGGTAAGTGCTGAAAACCGGTCAATTGCAGAATTGCCAAAACACTGCTTTTATCCCGAATTGGTATTTCAGAGAAAGGCGGTCTGTGGCAGAGAAAGTCATGTAGCCTTTTATGAAACAGACTTGCTTCCTCCCAGACAGCTAATCTTTGAACTTTTAAAAAGAAGAAAAATTGAAGTCCTGGTAAAATGATGAGCACACTTAAATGACTGGGGTGTGCACTTGCAATCTTACCTCCTAAAATGAAGCAAGCAAGGCCAGAATGCTCTTAGATAAAAATCAGCGTGCTTACACGACTGGTAGAGCATCTGATGTACAGTCACACTCTCTCTTTACCTTTGACACTTTCAGCTTACAAGCAGGCCACTTTACTCATGTAACAAAATGAGAAATTAATTTAATGAGAGTAAAAACAAAACAGCACACAGGGGCAGCATCCTTTCTCCCTAAAGAACTGTTTGTAGTTTAGCAAAATATGACTCCATTTAAAATAAGCTGTTCCCTCACCTCTTTAGGCCGTTGGACTTGGTGTCCGGTTTATCAAGTTGGGAGGTCTTTCTCGTGGCGAACGGGTGACTAAGTACAATCGCCTCTTTACTATAGAGGAAGAACTTGTCCAGAATGGAACACTGGGTATGTGCTGCTTTCTTGCTTAGTTTCACTTAGCCATGAATAAGAGAACAAAGATTGGGAGATGGGGGAATAGAAGTCTCTCGGCAGGAGGGCAGGGAAATCCAAAGACTATAAATAAGTGCTGACAAAACTAGGATGGCATTTGCCACGTGTATTGTTTTCTTAATGGATTATCTATTTACCTGAATGTTTAAAACCCTAGCCCTAATCTTGATGAATAGGCTGTGTGATGCTTTTCAATAGACTTAATTGATTGGAATTTCCAAGCCTACCTTTTGTTATGGTCCAAATTATCCTTAAGGTTTTTCTGCACAGCCCAGGAAAGTTAAAGGTGGATGTTTTCCTGGTGGTTCTTGGCAACAACTCGTTTTACTCAAGTAGATAGCATGTTAATTTAATGTACCTTGGAAAGGCTATGGTCTCAAGAGAGATGAACCAATCATTTACGACATCAAACTTTGTAAATCTGCATGGGTAGAAGCATCTTATGTACTGGCTAATTGGAGAGCAACACCCCAAATATAC
This sequence comes from Monodon monoceros, assembly GCF_005190385.1. Taxonomy (NCBI): domain Eukaryota; kingdom Metazoa; phylum Chordata; class Mammalia; order Artiodactyla; family Monodontidae; genus Monodon; species Monodon monoceros. Next base: position 68,664,424 of record NW_021703781.1, read on the forward strand.
ATTTTTACTCTATATATTACTGACTGTGATAGCCAAAACAAAGCATGCAAAGACATTTAAAGAGACCAATAGTTGTCTTTGAAATTCTAAAACTATTTTGTATTTTAAAATAGAATTGATATACTGCAAAAAAAGTATGTTAATTAAGCAGTGCTGACATACTTGTATACCATAAATGAAACTATTAAATGAGATAGATGTATTATAGAATGTATTGTGGAACACACCAATTATTGAATATGAAAGCAAGGAAGTACTATTTTGTGACTAATAGGAATTTCTTTAAAAGCGACCAAGAGAAATAATTATTAATTTGTCACGTTTAACATAGGTAATGACCTTGTTTTCTAGAAAACAAAGATATAATTGGGAGACTATTTCTAAGTCATGTGAGGGCAGTCAAGTTACTTTGTATTGTTTAGTGTGTAACAGTCAAAAGTTACTTTGTATTGTTTAGTGTGTAACATGAAGGCTTGTTTTTTCAAATAGGTAAAATTATACTGTTCCTACATATCAGTCTGATTTTTTGTCATCCTGACTTGTGGAAGCTTTAGGTTCCTTCAGTGACCTATCACATTTCCAGCCAGACTTCACCACAAGGGAAACAGCTGCTTCAGGGCATCAAAAAGGACTCTAGTGACTGGAGGCCCAGCCCCTCCCTGGTGACAGTGCCAGCTCCTGAGCATTCCGGAATGGACTAACAGATTGAGGATTTCGCTGCCATTGGCAGTGGTCAATAAATATGAAGGGGACCAAACAACTGGAAAACCAAATCACTGCACTGAGAGATTGAGTAGGAAATCTTGTCAGAAGCTCAGTCATTAAAACACTCTCCCTGCCCAGAAACACGTGGAACCTGACTGGAATAGTCTTGAGTCCTCAGTGGTTTACCTTGGAATAGTTAGTTGGCAATGGTCTGTCTCACGCAGAGTACCAGCCTTTCCTCTAGTTCATCTTCCTCTTATCCTTTGCTGCTCAGCCTCTGCCCAGTCTGCTGTAAACAAAATGTTCCAGAATGTTGTCTAAGGGTACACTGCAAACTCAACAAGTGTATTGCAGTTAATGTATAAACAACGACATGCGCACTTTAAGGTGGTTCTAGAATCCTTCCTAATGGTGATGTGACACCTCTGGACAGTTCTAAAGATGATCTCCTTTAAATCATGTAACAAAGAACGTCAAAACTGGCACCACTGGATTAGACAGTAAAATTTATTGTTGTTTTTAATAGGTTTCAATGAAGAACACACATTTTTCTACTTGAATGAGGAAGCAGAAAAGACTGCCATGGCTGGTGAGCTTCCTGAGCCCCCGGAGCCCATCTTCGCCACAGAAGTTGTGGAGGAATCAGCCAAAACATGAGTGTCTTCCAGACGGGCTGCACACGCCCCAGCTGACAGCCACACCGCTGTATTATTAGACCGGGAGATCTCAAGTGTGTCTTCATTTTGGTTTTGCTCTAAACTTCACTGCTTTTTCTTCTTTTAATTTCACTGTTTGGTGAAATACAGAGATAGTATTTTGCCCGGAATTATACCTGTGAACCTTGTCTTCTGGCCATCACATTTCTATGGGGATCTTGTTTGTATAAGAGCTCTCCTGTCCATTTTGGGGGGTCATGACCTAGTAAAAGAGTACAATATTTTTGCCACCAACTCCACACTCAGTTCAAATACCTCATACTTTACAAGTCAGAACATTTCTGAAAAAAATCTTTCACACTAGGAGCTCTCTCTGCCAGGAAGGTGTACATCTTCTGTTTCAAGGATTTTTTGAGTGAATAGCTTCCTCTCACTTTCCTACCCTTAATTTCCTTTTCTCTGATTCCCATCTCTTTCTAAATTTTAGTTGTTCATCTATCATTTATATCTTTGGGGGTCTCCTCAGATCCTTTTTGGAACAAGAATGAGCATAAGTGAGTAAACACATCAATGAATGAATATTCTTAAAGCAATTAAATGCCCAATCATTTTTACTACAGCATCTAATAGGTGATTAAAAATGATACAACATATAGATTGGCTGAATTGTCTCTTCTGAAATCCAGTATCGGGGTTATAGCAGAGGATGACCAGAAATAAACATATTCAAACACATACCTATAGATATAATATCATCCAACTGCTTTATATGATTTAGATTCTCTGTTCAAACTGTTACCTTTTGTTTTTCCCCCCAATTATATAAATTGCTATGTACTGACCTGTGGGACAGTTGGCTAAGTTTAGATTTCTGATATATTCCATAAATTTTTACTAAGCATACTGAGGACCTCTCCTTTTGAAGAGTACTAAGAGGGGAAGGTAATGGCCTTATGGCAGAGCCAAGGCCTTATTCTAAAAGCAGTGATTTAAAATAGGTTCAGTGGCAGATTCTCTCAGAGCACAGGGCAGGAGAACTGGTTGGTATCGCTCTAAGTTGGGAGAACTGTGTCACAGTTTGTTGTTGCTACTGCCTTTCCCGATGCTTAGCAATAAACAATGGATTAGTGTTCAGATAGCCTCTGCACATGTACATGTACACACACACACACACACACACACACAGATGAAATATGGGAGATCGTATGAGAGTATGCTCTGGAAATGTGACAAAAATTATAATTAAATGAATGAAACTAGAGAAAAAAGGTACAACCAAGTTAATAACTGAATAACTACATTAAATTAACCAAAGAGGTGATTTATTACCTCAACCAAGTCAACACTTTAATTTCAGCGCTGAGCACAGCCTATTCACTGTTTCCTTACTTGAGGATTGGGGTCACCAATGGATGTGTAGCATTTCAAGTTTTTGAAAGTGATAAGCACTGTTTCTATTTATATATTTTCTCTCTCTCTCTCTACATATATGTTAAAGGATATATAATAGATATAAAACATATATATATGGAATCACATGTGAAGAGATGAAAGAAACTCATCATACCCTATATTAAAAAATGGCAGTGGGACTGGTTAATGTTAGTGCTCTGAAGAAACTTCAAACCAAATCCAATCCTTAAGTAAGGGCTGCCTGATGATCTTCCTAAGGTCAGCGATGATAAGAGACGGTTATCCATTCTCCACAACTTATTGCCATATAACCTGAACCTGTTCCACGATGAAAGTGATTAAACATGTATAGTGTGCGTTTATAAAAATCATCCGAACTTTGTTTTTAAGATTCTGTGATGCAGACTATACACTATACCTTACAACCTAAAAATGGTCTGAAAGATTAACAATAATCTCTACCTGTACTACTCCATTTCTAACAAACATTTACTGTTAACAAAACAGGTGAGGAAGGAGGGATTCCTGGCGAGTAGCCAGAGCCAAAACACGCATCTTGTTTTCCTCAACAGGCCAATCAAGGCGGGTGGTTACAGCCCTGCTAATTCCCTCCACAGGACTGATCAATGGCTGAAACCACTGTAGGTGAGGCGTTTATGTGAGACTATCTCAGATACAAAAGGATGCTAGAATTAATTTTAGCAAATTAAATTTTTTTTTTTTTTTTTTTTTTTTGCCGTACGCGGGCCTCTCACCGCTGTGGCCTCTCCCGTTGTGGAGCACAGGCTCCGGACGCGCAGGCTCAGCGGCCATGGCTCACAGGCCCAGCCGCTCCGTGGCATGTGGGATCTTCCCGGACCGGGGCACAAACCCATGTCCGCTGCATCGGCAGGCGGACTCTCAACCACTGTGCCACCAGGGAAGCCCAGCAAATTAATTTTAAATGCTTTGTGATGTTGGTGAAGAAATAAGCAGCTCAGAAAAGGCAAGAACACTTTCAAAATACTGTACCAGTGACTAAATGTTGCCTGGTCCAGCTAATACATTTAACAAATGGTTAACTCCTTACCCTGGAAAGGGTGTGTGATTAAATATGGAATGACAAGTGTACATATTTTTATATTCCTAAATATGTGTAAGACACATGCCAGCAGACTGATAACAGACACAGGAATGCAGAAAGCAGGAAGAAACAAAGAATAGAATTCCTCAAAATAAATCATTTTGTGATTAAAAATTACTAAAGTTATAAAGTCTTACACAATTTTCATATTAAAGAATGCCAAGTTTGGGGAACTAAACCAAAAATGTCAATAACCACAATTGACCTTTAATAGGAAACTGTTGGTGCTTTTTAATAAGTGTGGTGAGGAGAGTTCAAATCACAGCATAACAGAACCTGTTTAAGTGAATTAATGCAGTTTGTAGTTAGTATATCATATAGCAGTATTATTCAATTGGGGAAATCACAGTTGAAAAACATTACATTTTAATTCCCTATGAGTAAACTGGTAAGTAACTGTAAAATCATCACTGGAAAAACATGGAAACAATCAAGCATAACGAGCCTACATAAAGATAATTATCTCCAAATTTAGGAAGTACATTTACCTGCCTATTCACCTTTTCAAGCCTATGTTTAGCATACGTGCAAAAATAAAATACAACTACTGCAATTATTACTATCATTTTCTTTTGCCCTTAGGTGAGAAACACCTGACAGCTTCATGCTGAGCTATGCTAACAAAACGAAACCTTTCACTTTCTTTAATAGTAAAATTACCATTACTGAATCACTGTCATAAAAAATGCACTCAAGTACATTACCACTTATTTTAAACAAACACCAGTTTTGAAACAATCAACTTTGAAAAGCTGCATAAGTGTTTTTTTTTAATCCCTGATTACATTTGTATTACTCACTGTGGTAGACTGAAACATTGTATTTTTAGAGACTACCACCTAATTTCTTTAAAGAGAACAACAGACCTGTGTAATGTAGAACAGCAGTGAAGCAAGACAATTGTATGCCTGTCACCCATCTTCACTGTACATAAGAACTGTGATAAAATATGGTCCTTGTGCCACATGAGTCCATGAGAAAACAATTAACTCACAGCACAGAGCACGTGGTTTATCAAGATAATACTCTATTCAATTCAGGGTTTGGACTTTCACCTCAGTGAAAGTTTCACCTTCTGGCCACTAGAGCCTTCCCCCCAAAGTCCTTGGGAGGCTGTGGACACAATCAATAGTATGTGTTTTGCATCCCACAGTTAATAATGTGTGTAATTAACACTGGGTATGGGACTACTAGTTTGACATCAGCTCCTGAATTTTAAGCTTATCTCAGTATATCCTAGAAAGCAATTTGTATGCCACAGTGCCTAACCATTTCCATGCTACTGAAGTTTCTCCATCAAAAAAGGATCAGACCCAAAACAGAAGCTTCTTTGGGGGCTTTTAAAATCACCTTAAGCTAGTCACTTCTGTTTATCCAATTACACACAAGTGCTGCAAACTTTCATCATTACATTTGATTAGTGGTATGCACATTACCTAAAAAGATAACATGAATTTTTTGTAAACTTCTAAAAGAAGTCACACTTAATACAGTAATTAGAAAAAAATCTTATCCCTATAAAGATTTAAAAAACTACAAAGAATGTGTACTTTGCTAAATAGCTTACTTATAAGTGAACTTACAAAAGTGACATCAAAAAAGAACCTATACTCTGAATACAGTGACAAGAACAGAATGTCTATAGCCCTTGCCAATACACCAAAACTAAATCATGTGCTTGTTGAAAAGGACTTCTGAACATATCCGCCTTCTGGTTTATGGATCAGCAGTTGGAGCTGTCTGTATCTCTTATTTTTTCAACACTGTCTTCTTTGTCTTCTGGTTTAATTTCACCTTCACCATCCTTGTGTTGAGTTGGATCTTTTTCAGCGACCTGGTCTTTGGTTTGGGGTTCATATGTGGAAATAGGATCTAAAACTACAACTGGTTCAGCTTGTTTTTCACTGCCAATGTATTGTCTCCTGCATCCAGCGTTACTGCGAGGCCTAGGGGATGAACAGTTAAACAAAAAAATTAAAAGCAGAGAGAGAAAACATTTATCTTTCAGATTCCTGGATTCAGATGAGCAAAAATCCCAAAATGTTCTAAGTCTAATCAACATGCAAAAAGTGGTCTTTGAGGTGCCAGCCATTACAAAAAAAAAAAGCTATTAGATTACATATTAGGAGCACAAGGCCAGAAGACGGAAAAAGAGCAATTAACTGCATAAATGTTAAAAAGCCAAATGCACCTACCTGCTTAATTGCATGCTCTTCTCACAGAAGCACAAAGCTCACGGATACTCTGTGCACACCTCCCCACTGCCTGCCACCCCCAGACTCCTTTCCCACCCCCACTTAGCTGGAAGGAGCCAGTTAACCCCTCCCTTGTGTGCCGGGGTACATGTGATTGCAGATTAGTTCTAAGACTGCAACAAGGAGGGAAATAAACCACTCCCATCCCTGATGGGCAGCTGAGAGATATGCCAGCTGCTGCCATTACTGGCAAGAACAACTCTGGTCAGACCTGTGGAGGGATGAGGGAAGGAACCAAGGCAGATGGGAGAATCCAGAGAAGAAGTTGAAATACTAAGTTACCATACACTTTTTCTAAAAAAGGAGAATCATGTTTGAGAAATTTCTTATTGAATTTCAAATGCAGTTTCTTTTTTCCACTGAGGTTCCCTTTCTTCTCTTCTAAGAAGCTACTGCTTCTCAAGCTAAATGGGCAACAATTTCCTTGTGGAAACAGATGTCCTGAAACACTCTTCTCTTTTCACGTGTCAGGAAATTAGGCTGTGGGCACCTAGTCCTCTCAGAAGTCAGGTCAGAAGCCATCATCTGAAGGTACTGGACTGCTGACCTGATGCCTGGAGGTTGAAGGGTGTGTTAGTAGGCAGGGCAGAGGCTACTCAGACTTATCTGGTCTTCTTGGCAAATGCTGGGATACTAACCATGACCCAGCACGCCCCTGTCCCACTTCCACCTCTGGATGTCAGGATGTGTACTGGTGAACTGTTGGCCAGGGTCTGCCCATTGCTCTACCAGCCCCTCACCAGGACTTGATTTCTACTCTTCCCTGACCCCTAGCTCAGATCTGCGGGTTAGACACTCTCTTACCACCTAATACTTCTCCCTTGTTGGATTTACCACAGTTATAATTAAACACTGGCAACCAGTTGTTTAATGTCTCTCTCTTCCAATAAAATGTGAACATCCGTGAGGTGGACTGTTCAGCTTTGCTCACAGACCTATGCCAGCACCCAGCGCAGATCCACCTGTGGAGTAAACAAATGAGCAAATACTAATGAACTACTGTGTGTGAAAGGCTCAGAATGAATGTGCAGAAACCAAGGCTTTGGTGGGAGTAGGTCTGAAGATCTCTCTTATACAACAGAAGTAACAGAACAAATGATCAACTATTGAGACAAAGTGGCCTGCACGATCCAGCCACAGGTACCAAAACTCAAACCCAGTGACCTCAGTTTTATCACCTGGTACTATGAGATCTGTCCAAATGTCTGAAAACCACTCCATAGGGCTATCCAGTTCTACCGTGTGACTTGATCATCATTCATAAGTGACTAGCACATAACTGTCTTCTTTGGAGGTCGTAAAAGCAAAGAGATGACCTGAGAGGAAAGCTATACTGTAGTGAGGACAGATTCCTTTATTTTTGCCTGGATTTGTCAACACCCTTGTCATTAGAAAAACACCATGACACTGCCCATCTACCTTGGCCCATCCACTTCTCAAGATATCTGTTACTGTGCGTTGGGAATCAATATGGGATGTAGTTGGTATCTGGCTTGACTTTCTCTGACCCAGGCAACACCTGGAAGGCTGAGTCCATTAGGGTATGGTCAGAGAAGCAAAACCCCCATGATGGCATAAAGGATTCATTATAGGCATTAGACCTCAGGCAATGGAGAGAGAGAGTTAGTTAGGCAGTCTACGTGAGTCTGTTGCCTCTGTGTATTATGCTGGGCCTGAAACCAGCAGGTCTTGCAGCTGAAAAGGAACTTGGGTGAAAAGTGGCAAGAAGCTGAGGACAAACCAGAGCTGCATCTGTCTTTCACAGTCACCAATCCCGATGATGCAGATGAGCTGCAGGATAAACTGGAGCCCTTCCACATGGAATTTGCACATGCACCTGGCCTAAGATTTGGGGAAGCTGGAAGGGACATGTGGGAAGCTGGAGAAACTGTGGGCCAGCTGTGCCACATGCCAACTAGGTGACAACGCGCATGAATTGTAAAAGAGCCTGCCCTACGCAGACTTTTGGGAGCATTAAAAAAAAAAAAGACTATTATGTCACTCCCACTTTCTAAATCTCGTGCAAAGTTCTCCTGTAGACAACCCTAACTGGAAACAAATGGGAAAGGGAATTCTCGGAAATGAAGTTCCAAGTTCTGGCCTAGCTAAAGTTGTTACAGTCAAAGCCACACAAAGTCTGCTGGTCAAGTCCCCAGTGTGGTTCCACTACCCTGGGTCTAAGCCTCATTGTATAGAAGCCAGCCAGTCTGCTCTACACATGCAAAGGAAGTATCCATCTCATTCTAGGTGAGCAACTTCCATCAACCCATACTGACCTTCATCACTTTTGTAGAACTACCATGGAAGTTCTCATGCCCATGTGTGTCTGCAGATGAAGGGGTGGTAAACACATCCTAAAATGCTTTCTTCATCAGCTGGAGGCTGAAAACTTCCAGGGAGCTCTCAGGGCTCCATAACAGCAACAAATGATGTTGACTGAACTGAAAACTCAGAAACTTTGTATTGCCAGGCTGAAACTGTCCTGGAATTGTCTCAGTCCAGAGAACTGTTCTTTCCTGAAGTAGGCTTCTTAATAATAGATTAATCTATTATTAAGTCACCTGTACACTCCAATTTGAGAACACCTTTATTATCACTGAACTTGGCACAGTGGAAAATTATGTGTTGAGAATCAGAGTAACTACTTTCTTGAAGATAATGACCACTGACTTGGAATCCCAATGGCTTAAGGCTAAAAGGGACTATGGCAATCATCTAGTCCAACAGGTCCTTTTACAGATGAGGAAAATGAGGTTTGGAGAGAGGGAAAGCCTGACCTAAAATTATACAGCTTATCAGTGGCAGAGCCAGGACAAGAATCAGAAGCTCCTATCTTCCTGTTCCTGATTTTTCCACAACATCACACAGCTATTTACCAAAGGCATCTTCCAAAAACACGATAATGATGCCACAGGCTAATTCTGGCATGTTTACTGATTCTTTCTGAATTCCTGTTTTCAGCTTCATCTTTCAGAACTATAAATATAAAATCCATCCCTTCAAGCTACCCCTCGTTTTTTGTTGTTGTTTTTTTTTTTTTTCTTTGTGACTTAAAGCTAGCTCTTCCTGGTTTGACATCATTAAGTCCATTCCTGGTTCCCATGGGGAGCTGCCCAGGGCTCCTTCTGGAATGAAGGGCCTTCCTCCTAGGCTTCATTTCTAACTCCATTCCCATCTCATGGGAAGAGCCAGAAAACTCCATCAGTGATGTTGCCAAGAACCCAGGCTCTTGCTCTAGGAAGCCATAGTGGCAGGTTCTACAAGGTTAAATCTGAAGCTTCTCCCCCAAGGTGAAAATCCCAGCTGCTCAAATGCAACAATCCAATGGGAATTGCCGTATACTATTGTTCCATTCAATTTTTCTTCTTTAATTCTTCATCTAAGAGCAATGACCACAAATAAGGAATTAAAATTCAGTATTCATAAAACGTACGGCAGACCTTCTCCTGTATGCTGCAAAATCTCCAAGTAAAGCTTAAATTTTATAGGTGACATAAAGACTAAAATCATGGAATGTTCAGTCTGAGAGGGATTACTGACATGAACTAGTCCAGCCTTTTCATTTGTCAGGTGAAGACACCAAACAAGAGTGAGTTACATGATTTGTCCAAGGGCACACAATTTGTTAACAGCAGATACAGGATTAAAATTGTGGACTCTTGACTTCTTGTCCAGTACTTTTTTTTTCTTACCACAACATACTGCTAGTGATTTTTAACCCAATCAAATAGATATTTTCATGGGTCATTTTAAATCATTTGTTAAGTGCTATTTCAAGACAAAAAGAAAAACCCAAAAGCAAAATAAAAGCTAGGAGACAATATATCAATCTATACCACTCTGTGAAGCCTGATGCCCAAGTACAACTTGGTTGCTCTTTTACAAAGCAGTTACTTCTCCCCCACCTGCAAGAGGGCCAGAGGTAGGGCTGGGGCAGATGAGGCCACTTGCTGACTCCAACTGGTACTGGTACCAGAAGAATCAGAACAGCTGCAAACGGTATTGCCAAAGTTGAACTTTATAATAAAGGGACTCAGTGACTTATCAGACTGTGTTACAGGAGATGAAATTGCAGCATTCTAATTTTTAAAAAGCACATCATGGTTTGCATTCAATGAAATTCCTTTCAAAATCGACTTTCCACATTCCAATTATATTCAGCAACATTCGAGCTAACATTTCAGCTGCAATTCAAATTAACTAATGCCCAAAAGAGTCCTAATAGACATGGTTCTGAGCTCAACTGAATACAATCAAAGCTCATGAAATGAAGGGGGAAAATGCTTATTTCATGCAAATTCTGCATATCACTCAAGCTTAATTCTACTGATAATATAAAGGTGGGACATTTTGAACATTACAGTGAATGAAACTTTTAAGCAGTGAGAGTTATTTTATAAAATGCTACCTCTGAAAAGCTGACTGCCAAACAGTGTAAAAATGGTTTGAGGCATAAATGTCAAGTTCATTTCTATTTCACTTCTGAGGTAACTATCTTTCAAATCGCAACAGCTGGACTATTTAACACAATCTGGTGAATCAAAGTATAGTTCTTCTCTGGTCTCCCAGTGGGACGCCTGCATTAGTCTGTGGCAGCCATCCAACAGATGACGCACAGCCGGATGGTCTGAACTCTGTTTCATTTACAATAAAAATGGATAAAGCTACAATCATATTTACCACCTTCAAGGACAGAAAACGGCAAGATTTAAATTTGTCTTTATAAAGTAGTTTCCTGGGAAAACTCCAAAGAGGAAGTCAGTTTTATATCCTCCCTTGTGTAAAAATAAGAAGTCTTACATTTTTTTTCCTCCCAAGCCCTTTATACAGTTACTACAGCAGTGAACAGCAGTGGCATTACAACAGAGGTAGTTTTTATTGTTTCTCTCAGGCATCCTATTTTTCAGGATATTTTAACACACTTATCCAAAACTTACCAAAATAAAATTTCAAACATAAGATGAAACTTTCTATATTATTGCTAATTCTAATACTTTTAAATATAATGAAGGTAGAAAAAACGAAGCTAATTTCTTTTGGCTTTGTGTACTTTTTGAAACTGCGTTTTAGTGCAAAGAATAAATTAGTTTGCCAATTTGGGTCAGCTTCTATTTGAGGGAAAAATAGATATCATTTAAATTATGAAAAATAATATTGTTAAACAACAGAATACTGCCATGGTTGAAAATCTGACATCAGCTTCTAGATGCTGATTTGCCATAAGATTAACAAGAATTCCTTTTTAACAGAGGTAACAATGGCTGGGCAAAGACCTCTGTGTCCGCACTGAGCCATAGTTTCTTTGGTGGAAAAACTGCAGCACAGCCATCTCAGTGCACGGGTTATATCTCAGACCACAGTGCATGTTACGAAGCCTTGTCCCAGTTCTTTTATTCTTCTAGCGTAAGCTGGACTGTGCACATTTACAGATTCCAAAATACACTGGCCCAGGGAGGCTCAGGAAACTGGACCATTCTCGCCAGCAAAATCAATGATAAAGCATGAGCTACGACTGATTTTAGCACAGGCAAAGATTCTTAAGTGTGTATGATACTTTTTTGGGCTACTTTTTAAGCTTTTTGTAATTTTGTACAACTTTCAGTCACCATGGAAAATCCACTGAGATCTCAGCTATGAAATGTGAATATTATTTAAAAGAGATATTTTAAGGAACATAAAGGCTTCCACAAGAGACACCATATATAAATAACACTGGCTCCTCAAGAAAGCTGCCATGCACAGAATGTTTGCACTTTCATTCTTAATTTTCAGAGCAATGTTTTTTAAATTTTAAAAGATTTTTCTTTAAATTTACTATATTATATACTTTAAACTCTCTTTTAAGACAGGAAGTCATGAAGCATTCAGTGTGTTACTTTTCATACAGTTATATGACAAAATATACTTTAAACGAAAAGCATTTATCAGGTTTCAGAAGTTAAGTCAATTTATCCTCAGATCTGAAATTGCATTTAAGTTTTAGCCAGACTTCTATTTGAATAAATTTTAAGTCTCCACTACTCCACTATATAAAAATAAAAGGAAACACAAATACTGCAGAGACTACTGAAAGATGTTTTAAAAAAATGACAAAGCACCAAAAGCAATATGGTTCTCCATGGAGAAATGATATATTTTATGCTAAGTCTCTTAAAATCATAGGTGTTTGCAACTGGAGGCAAATGTTAGAAGGCAATTAATTCTTTGAGAGAATTGACAATTACTCAGCAGCATTTTAACAATTATTTTGAGATTTACTCAACAGAATTTTAACACTAGGTGTAATATAGCCTCAACAATTAATCTGGAAGAAGCTGCTGTCTGTAAGGCAACTCAGAACACCTGTAAGACAAAACTGACAGGCGGATCTTCTGGGCAGCCCACAGGAAAACTCCTTTGGAGGGGGGAGGAAAAAGAGACTGAGTGAGGAGATCTCAACTTCCAGAACATCCAGTTGTTCTGCTAATTTTGTTGTTAAAACTTAATTGTCCATGTACAGGAACACATGGAGAACCTTTGTAGTAGTGCTTTGCTGAGCAGAGCTGTTTCCTGCAGTGTCCGTACACAATTCAGCTGTACTAAGATTACAGTTGAGAGCAGAGCAAATCCTTTAATTGTATAAGAGCATCAGATTAAGCAGTAACTTCCATGCAGTTCATTTGCTAGCTAGTAGTCTCTTCTCAGAAATGAACGTTTGCTAAGTACAGGGAAGGTGCCCTCCTTTCTCGCACCATGCATGCAAATACACATATGCACACATACACAAAAGGAGAGAAAAGAGGAGAGGAGGAGGGGAGGAAATGGTAGAGTTGGGAGTAACAGGAAGAAAACCTATTCTTTCCACCACAAGCACTAAAAACTTCTCTATTTTCCATTTGAACAAAATGTCGACCCAAATTCCTCTAAAGTAAGTTAAGAATCTCAATTTCTATTTGGTAACATATTTCAAAAGCTCAGATTCTCCAGCTGCAATGCAAAAGAGCAATACTTTTCAATTTCATTTACAAAAATTAATCTTACAAGAATTAATCTGTGCGGGGCCACAGGTCACACGTATTTAGAGACACCACAGAGCTAGAAATTAAATGCAAATTAAAATAAAAATGGCTGCACTGGAAACGGTCATTTTTCTACTGAAATTGAAGTCCTGTAATTGCTACATAGGTTTTTGTTTTTTAAATTCTTCTAGGGCACAATGTGACCCGTTTTGACCTCCCAAACAAAAAAGGCAAGCTAGCCGCCTGATGGCTGAAAAGGAAATTTTAAAGAGCTTGATAAAGCTTAGAGTTTTGGGGAGCTCTGGGGTTGAAGAAGGGCATGATGAATTAGAGAAGTATTAACTGGAAGGGTCTCTGGCAATTGTGGCTTAAAAGCATCTTTGAGAATGACCAAGAGATGAGGACACAGCTATGAAATCACTGCAAATCACACCCGTTACAATGGAAACTGGGTTCTCCCCTTTGAAGCAAGGGTCTAGAGATGTAACTAGGTGAAATGACAAATCATCCTTGAGGTTGACTCCCTTGTTTAACTGTAACTGTCAGGCGGATATTCACCTTTCTGAAAGTAATTAATAGAAAACGTGAGCACAGATGAATAAAGCTCAATACAGACAAGTAAGGCCACTTCTAGATGAGACTGTTCAGAGACAAAAAAGCAAGACTGTGAGAACACAAGATACTCTTGGGTCTCTGCCTGATTGTGATGTAGAACTCCTGTAAGATCTGCTTGTCTCTTTCTCCATACTGCAGGCCCATTTGTCCTGCCTTTCTTTAAAACAGAGATGTTCTAAAATATGATGACAATGGGCACTACACCACAAACTCAAAGGAGCTAACCAGTAATTGCCCAAAGGTGGAGCTGACTCACAGAGGTGCAGCATAAAGTGGATGCAACAGTGAAATTTATTTGGGGCTGTAGAATGTATGTTTTAAAACAACTGTATTCACAGTGATTCATCTTTATATTGTCATATTATCATTTAGTAAAACACCTTTCTAATCCAGTGATTCAAGACAGATATTTTCAAGGTATTTGACTTCTGGGAATGAACTGATCTTCAGCATGTTTGAAATGTAAATAAATAAAAAATGTGTACATGAAACTTATGCCAAAGATTAAAGGAGCTTAGGCTGGTATTCTAATATGGTAATTTCCAAAAGTTTATTTGTGAAGCATGCCCCTTTATTGGCCATTTGACATGAAAAACACTAAAACAATTTCTTTCCAAATCTCTTTTAAGTCTTCTTGCTAATTCAGATTGGCTCTCCTTTTCAGAATTCTTTGCTTTACTGGGTAACATCTTCTTCCCTTGGCAAAAGATATATTAATTGCTTAGTTCAGCCTTAGGAAGAGGAAAGAAAAAGGAAGAGATGACACTATCTGTGAGTATGTAGGGTCAGAGGAGCAGGATGTGAATAGGGCAAATGGAGCAATTTAACTACAGAATCATTGCTTCCTACAGAAGAAACCTTACAGTCATTTTCTTCCCTTCCATTCCTACAGCTCTTAATACACTCAACGCAGTATGCTATAGCTCAAAAGCGTGGGCTCTGAAGTTAGAATGAAGAAGGTTCAAATGAAATCTGACCCAATTATCGATTAGGAACAGAATTTTGGGCAAATTGTTTATGTCACTAAACCTCAGTACTTTTGGAAGAATTAAAACAACACATAAAAGTACTGGCTTCACAAATGTTAGTGAAACGATAGTAACAACAACAAAACATCACCAAAGCAAATTCCAAATTGGAAACTGGCTCGTTACTCATAGCCTCCATCTATAATCAACATAGACATCCTGCTTATAGCGATGTAAGCACATTTCCTCTCAGATGAACGCTATTATAATATGGATATATATTAATATATATTGATAAAGAGTAACAGAAAATTTAAAAAATAAAGAGGCGAAACATATACAATGGAAGGTTGTAGGCTTTTACCCCCAAATGTTTTCCCAATTCACTTCACTTACATCACTCGAGATCATCAGATCTCCCCATTCTGTGGATAACAGAACTAACGTGTCTCAGGTACCTCACACAGGATTAAAATGGAAGACAACTCTACCCATAGCTAGGAATTACACTTGCATTTTCTTACTTATTGCTCAACTTACGTTTGCTTCTGAAATACTGACTTCCTAGTTACCCTTTAAATCAACGCCCCAGAATGTGTAAATTTGGAACTTGTCAACCTAACTGGAGTTCAAGAAGCAAGCTTTGGCTTGACTGTATTGCATGGTACTTTTCTGTACACACGGCTGGGAGACATGTCATGGGTCTGTGTCACATTTTAAAAAATGCATCTGCAATGGTGGCAAACTGATGGCTATTTCCAAAAACTGAATGAACTAGCAAAAGCCAAAGTCATTTGGAAACATATGTTGAACATACAGTAGTGGTTAAAATGGGCCATATCATTTTTTGACCAAGATAAAAACTGACACTAATTCTCTTACACAACCCGCCAAGTGGCTCTAAAGCACTCTTTACTTCTCACCCACTTTTTCCACCCCAGAATAGATGGATAGGAAAGACTGTCCAATTTATTTCCTCTGTGGTCAGGTATCTCTAATCCAAATAGGTCTAAAAGCATTTGGAGCAATAGTGACAGGGTTGGAATGAGTATCCTGACCCCTAAGAATATAACCCTGAAGGATAACAATCATTTCAATCTGGATTTGTAAGTTCCTAAGATGTAGTTTGAAAATTAAAATTTTTCAAAAAATTATTTTATATTTCTAGGTTTGTTTGTGTTTTACTGTAAATTTATTTTGAGAGACACGTTGGGGGTAAAAACTATGTGCTTAACTCTTGTTCTTTATCTTAACTGTGAACATCTTTATCAAGCAACCACATTTGGGAGGAATTATTGGGATTCTAGAGCTGAAAGAGACTCTGGAGAGTGCCTCATCTACTTCCCTCAATTTTAGGTAAGAAAAACAGTGCAACAAAAAGTGAAAAAACAAAACACAGAGGTTACATAATTTTCCCAAGGAAACCTGGCCCAGTCAATAAGCCAGGTGTTCAGTACCTAAGCTTTCAACTCTAACTTTTGTCCTTGATAATCCAGTAATGCCCCAGCATTATAATTTTATATTAAGATAGAAAAGGAATTTATTGAAATATTTTTCATAAATTATTTAATTTACGTGACAACGCTACAAGGTAGGTATCATTACCCTCATCTTCCACGTGATTAAATAACTTGCCCAAGGTCATAAAGATAATAAATAGCAAACCCAAGATCCGAACCCGAGGTCTCACTGTAGAGCTGGAGTTCTGGAAATAATTCAGTGCTGCTCGCCACCCTGTGCATATGTGGAAAGACACTGATTTAGAAAAAGGATCATGCTGTGTTTCCTTGTTACTCCTCGTCCAGTCTACAGGCTTTTACTGGTGAAAATACAAATCATTCTTGGCTTTTTTGCCTATTTCCAGGTACTGTAGCTGTCTGAAAGTAACGGAATCGTTATCTTTTAAAAATTCTATAATTTGGAATTTTCCCTATTTTACATTGACCATCCCAGCCATTGATTAACTTGAATCAATGAGTCTTACTCTATTTTAACACTGTCAGAATATTTTGGATCAGAAGGGAAGAGCATGAAAGCAAAAATAAGGCTTATACTCTCCATTCGCTTGGCCAGCTCTTTACCTCTCATGGCATAAAGGGAGATTATGAGCATAATTCCTGTCTGAGTAATAACTAATCGGAATTAATGAAATTCAAATTCACTGTTAGATTTAAGATATTATTACTAGATAGTATGTATTCATTAGAAATAATTGAGGACACAAATATTTCTAAAGCTATTATTGAAAGATAAATAGAAACAATTAGGCTTCTCCAAGTCCTGATTATCTTTTTCTTTCTTTTTCTTCTTTTTGCTTAAAAAAAAACCCTGCTTGCTCAGACTGGTGACAAGAGTGTTAATTTTAATTAATCCTTGCAATTAAGTATTAAAGGTGTCTCTTGCTGTCTCATAAGTTCCTAAGAAATAAATCCATATATCTCTCTGGCTCTACAATTTACCAGATAGAAGTTACTCAGTAATTTGGAACATACACATATGTTGATTTTAGGAATTAAAAGGAAAATAAACTTTCTGGGAATAGCCTGATGCTATTTAATTTTCTGGGTAAGTGAAGATCTTATGCAGAAAACATCTTTGTTTCTTCCTTCACTTTAAAAGTTTTCTTAGTAGGTTGGCAAACTTTCCTGTCCACCTGAGGCAGTGAGCACAGCCGAATCTTTCTTTTACAACTGGGTATTCTGTTGTCTCTGATAACTTTATCTTGTATAGGTTCAAAGATGCAGAAGATATGCAAAACTGAATGTAAATGACTCCTAGGCATTTAAAAAATGTTTAAAAACCCAAATAAGCAACCAAATAAACCAAAATATCTAATATTTATGTACACATATATGTGTATATGTGTGACTGCTGAATAATGGGGGAATGCTGGTTAACTGAGTATTCTAATTAATTGATATTCTGCTGTTTTATTGATACTAAAAACGTATTTATTCATTCATTCATGTATTCAACAAGTATTTCCTGAGAGCCTACCATAAGGCAGGAGTTTTTCCAGGTGTTTGAGATACACCAGTGACAAAAAAATGTCCTACCCTCATGGAGTTTACATTCTAGGAGGGGAAGAGAGAAAATAAGCATATATATAATAAATAAAGTATGTAATACGTTAGAAGATAATTGTTATGGGGGAAAATGGAGTAGGGTCAGGGAGAATCAGCGTTTAAGGGAGTTGAGTTACAATTTTAAATAGGGTGGTCAGGGTAGGTAGGCCTCATTGAAAAGATGACATCTGAGCAAAGAAATGATAGAGGTGAGATACTGCAGCTACTGGGGGAAGGGCATCTGAGGCAAAGGGGATAGCAAAAGCAAAGAGCTGGGGTGGAATGATTCTAGGCCAGAGAGGCCAAAGTGGAGGGTGGAAGGGAGCGTAAGAGTGGCAGGGAATGTGTGTGTGTGTGTGTGTGTGTGTGTGTGTGTGTGTGTGTGTGTGTGTGTGTGTGTGTGTGTGTGTGTGTGTGTGTGTGTGTGTGTGTGTGTGTGTGTTTGCAATAATGTAATGCATTAGAGCCTACTGTGATTGATATCCTCCCTTGACCTTGATTCCCTGTCAAGAGCCGATAATACCACTCACCTGAAAAACACTACGGTGGTGTCGCCACAGATCAAAATAAGGGTGCCATTACCAGAGAGCAAAGGCACTTTTTAAAAGCAAAGGAAACATTTGCACTTTTTAACTGCTGATCTCACTTCAAAGTGACAAATCAGGTCTATGAGGTAAGACAATGTGGTTGCCTCTACCTTATGGCTAGTATAACAGAATGAACCTGCTAGCCAAAGCCAGCCAGAAACAGCCTGAAAATAACCCTTCTCATTCCTGGTAGCTAAACCTCTTTCAGGGAATCCTGAGAAATCCCATGAGTTTTTACTTTTAAAGCTTACATATGACTACATTAAGTTCTGTTACTCAGTAAAAAGCTAGGTTTAAACATAAATGAATGAAGCACGTCTGGGAAGTGAATAATTACCATGTACATACACAAGACACTTGGATTCATTTGGATAGTCTAATTGTACTTAAGAAACACGTTTTTCAGAAAGGCACTCTTCTTTGGTAAATGACTGTCAATATGAAAATGCATGGCGTTAGTTATTTCAGCTAAAGCATGTCAAGAACTGAATAATCAAGCATTAGATTACAAAGTTTAAAAGTTAATACAGCAGCACAGAGTATTTGTATTAGTGCTTTAAGTAGATAAATTAAATCGAAACGTGTCTCTTAAACAGTCGTTGAACAAGCAAGATGAGAAATAAATTGAGCTTCACATAGGCCTTTATGGCATCTAACAACTGGGTCTGTCAACAAATGGATCCTTTTCACTGTCAATTCAGCACACATTTTGCAGACCTTGGGCCTGCAATTATTTCATTTCCTTTCTTGGAAATGTGATTTCCACTTACTTTTGGAGAATAAAAGGCAGACAAAAGAAGGAAGGAGTTGCAGTATTTTCTGATTAAGATTATCTGTGTAAAATGGTAAAGGAAAAAAAAATCTATACACACACACTGAAGCATTTCTCAGAAACTAAGTTGTCTCAGCCAAATTGCTTTTGTGTCTGGATACTGGTTCAAATGTAGCCAGACTGTTGGTGTCAAATTAGGTGCTAAACAAATTTAATAGGACAGACGAAGAATGAATATAGATCATCTTTCTGTTAGAACTGTTCAAATGACTCCAGTCAAAAGAAAGAAAACACATGACTGCAGGAGAAAATGTACTTTTTAAACACAATGAAATTACATAAAACTGTAAATCAGCAAAGAAGGTCATTCGTTCCAAAAGAGGGGGAAAAAGTTAATAGTACCAATAAGAGAAACGCAAGACTGGAAGAAAATACCAGTTGGCAAAAACAGATCTAAATTGAATCGCAACTTCATTTGTCCAGGCTTCACCTCTTAAACTAAGACAGGTACAGCTACAAAAAAGGGTTCTTTCTCCCCTGATAGAATGGGAAATCAAAGGTTTAATTAACCATGATTACAATATTTGCTGATCTGATTTGTCTCACCTCTTCCTTTTCTTTATGTGACAAACCAGCTGACATCCTGGCAAGAGAACTAAAGCAAAACTAGACTAATTTCAAAAAGAGCCTGCCATTGTTATAAAACAAACTGATCCTCCACCAGATCTGTCTGAAACACATTCAATAGCAGGATTAATTCTTTGTCAATCAAAGTGCCACTTTCAAGCCATATGTAGGTTAACTCTTTACATAGCGTGTTTTCAGTCTCAGAATAGAGCAATATTAAGGCACATCTTTAATTGAGAATTAGAAAATAAGGCTGTAAAAACATACCCTTCAAAGTAAGTTTGAAGATCTAGTATCTTCTTTGGCTGCTCATGAACCATTAAGAGGGATGATCTAAGTATTTAATCTTGAAAGAATGATTAAGTGTCTTCTGATGCTGAATAAGGATCATCCAAGTCAATTCTTTGTGTAGAAGAAGAATCTGATTTTACCAAACCAGCTTAGGGATGGAATTCTCTTTATACATGTCTGCTTTGCATCAGAATAAGACCTCTAAGCTAGGAGCCTGGAATCAAAAGTTGGCTCATCAAACAGAGGAAGAAGAGTATTTATTGGCTAACCAAATCGAAATCTCTATCTAAGGAGAAACAAAGCAAAGTAACACACAAATTAGTCATCACAGATTCTTCTACACACTACTTAGTAAAGAGCATCATTACTTACTGAAATGTAACCTTGGAACTTGTGCATCCTTCCAATTTACACGACCCTTCACCTGGCTCAGGTGTTGGGGGGGACGGGCTGTTGAATTCTGCCTCCAGAGTTTTCTTGTTCAAGGCTGTTTTTGTTACACTGGATACAGAACCCAACACTGGCATGGATTTGGACTCTGAGGTGGCTAATATTCCAGTTGGACCTTAAAACCAAACACATACCTCAAGTTTAATAATTCTGTTCGATGCTTATTAATATGGTACTGAAAAACAGATGAGCTGAAAATCCCTCAGGAAGTGAAAAGGCCAAGTTTTGTTAAAATTTCAAGAGCATGCTGGAAAATGCTCCTATTGGAAATCTGCTCTGCTTTGGTGGTACTACTGCTTTTCGGGACCACGCTGAGAAATTGTGTACAGACCTTTAACAAACTCTAAAACCCCAGGCCATGGTTTCCTCAACTGACCAGAGTCCTTTAGTAATACTGGAACTGTGAAGTCTTTACTTCTCACAGAGCATGGCTTTCTGACAGCTCTACTTGAATCATTTGGCCTCTCAAGAGTTAATTCTTTCCAAAACTCAGCTCTGATTTTAAACAGAAAATGGAATGATGTCAAAAAGCTCTTTTTAAAAGGCTCATGAAGGCTTCCTGAGCCTTAAATAGCTTTTATGAACATTTTCATTTTAATGTGATTGAGAAGTAAGTGGGTTTATTTCCTATTAAAATGCAGACACGGGATTATAAAAATTAAGTGGCAAAGAGTTTGGCTGTTTACCTTTTGGACTTTTCTGCTCTTTGGGTAGGATCAGAAAACTATAATAGGGCTTGTTACTACAATTATTGGCATATCAGTCTAAAACTTCTATGCATTGAAGCTAAGCTCCATCATTACTTTTTTTCTATCTTCAGTTAGGAAGATACTATCCTAGACAGTTTTTTCAAAGCAAGATTCTAGTATGTCTTTCTTGAAACTTCAGAAGGAATCCTTTTAAAACGAAGCAATTTATGAAATGTCATGTATGTACAAATAAAATTAGAACTTCTAAAAAAATAAGCTAGAGAACAACCCTGAAAGGTGCGGCTAAGAAAAAAGCAAAACTTGGGCTTCCCTGGTGGCGCAGTGGTTGAGGGTCCGCCTGCCGATGCAGGGGACACGGGTTCGTGCCCCGGTCCAGGAAGATCCCGCATGCCGCGGAGCAGCTGGGCCCGTGAGCCATGGCCGCTGAGCCTGCGCGTCCGGAGCCTGTGCTCCGGGGCAGGAGGGGTCGCGGCAGTGAGAGGCCCACATACCGCAAAAAAAAAAAAAAAAAAAAAAAAGAAAAAAGAAAAACTTGGGACTCTCTATATCCTTAAGAAATGTCAGATCACCTAAAATGGAAAGGACTGGTGGGTACAATCCAAAATGCTAGCTAATCCTTGATTATTTATATTAGGCTTTGGAATTTTATTCTTACATTTGTATATGAATGTGTCTGATGCAGTATAAGAAACATATGAACTCCAAAAATGATGTTATAATTTGAAAAACCTATCTAAGAGGGGCTGGGAAATTGTGCAGCCATTCTGTTACTGCAGCTCCTCTAGACTTACTCCACGTGGGAGACACAGATCCTCCCTAGTCTGGTAGAAAGCCTCAGCTCACAAAGCATCAGTGTCTGCCTTTCTCATTTATTTCTTCGGTACCGTCTGAGCAGACAAATTTGTGACATTATAGAATATTCTGGTTCAAAAGGCCTTTCCCTCCTGCCTGTGACAAGCCTCACGCTGCATGGGGATGTGGGGGTAAAGAGAAAAGGGCAGAAAGATCAAGAAAGTTCATTCCTCAAAGTATAAATATGAAGCTGAACGTAAGATGTGCTTCAGAGCAGCTCTGCTCAGCCCTTGGGTAACTGTTGACTGCAATACTATAGATAGCTTTAAACAATCTGTCCTTGTAGAAAAGCAAGATCTGTTTCTGAATACACACCAACGCCTGCTGCTGTTCTGCAACTGAAGCCAATTCAAAAGTAGGGAGAGTGGGTGAGCTGAGCCAGAGCTGTTATTTTTCTTACGTACAAAAAGAAATAAAGAAAAATGCCTAATGTTTAAGATGAGATGATGATGAACACTATTATTATTGCATCCTATTTAAGCAGTCCAATGTTTTCCAAGAGGCACTTGCTGCTCTTAGAAATGTCAGTTTTGTAGCCCACAGTCTAGGTAAATCGAGGAAATACCAGTTAGCCCCGTAAGAAAAATTCTAAAGAAAAAGGTGTTTCTGTGGCCCCTGAGGGAGATACTAACTTGGGATATGAGTTCTGCCAACCTCAGGCTCCCTCTGCCTCACTTATGATGCTTCCTTTCTCCACTTTGTAACCTCACCTTTAGCCTTTCCATAACCCTTTGTGTGCAGGAGGAAAAAATCTCAGAGATTCAAATGCACCTGAGGAACAAACCTATCAAACTTCTCTCTGTAATTTGCTCCCACTATGCAGTTGTGCTACTTTAGCATCTTATTTGCCCCCTGGAATTTTCATTTTCTCATTCCATGACCTTTATAAAAAGATTACATAGTAAATACCTCTGCCAGTTTGATGCTTGCAAAACATCTGAACCATGTAAAAAAAATAAGTTATTTCTTTTACTAGATGATAGAGTTTTTAAGTTTGTGTCCTCTCTACCCCCCACACATACCCTTTTTTTTTTTTTTTGGGCTTTGGCTACTAGGGAGCTCAAAAGAAAATTTCTGCTCACTTACAAGTCACTCCCTTCAGTATGTTTCCTCTCCATCCTGCCAATTACACAGTTCTTATTTCTCTATCCAAGTATTAATGATTCTATTGAATATGTATCTCTTATTCTAACTTCCCTCAAATGATACCTTGAATATTTGTATACTGGTAGAATATAATCAGTAAAATGAAAGAGTCTCACCATGTCCATAAAATGTGTTCCTACCTTTCTCCACACTTTTAAATACTCAAATCTTCATATTGACTAAAATAAAAATGTTTCCTCATTTCTCCCATGGAAAACTAACTCTGAAATAGTGAGTGCTGCAAGTTTGACCAAGTGAGTGAAGAAAGAATGTTTCTGGAGGAACAAAAAGGTCAGTGGCAAAATACAAAACATAAATGACAGAGCACAAAAATGGCATTCGCAAAGTCCTAAAAATTAATGAAAACTACATGAATACTTTCAGGATGAAATGCTGGAAAAGTCACAGCACTAACTCACAAGTGAATAACAATTCATTATGGAGGCTGGTAAATTCTTGTAAAGCGAACATAAGGGGAAAAAAAGTCTCTTACGGCATCCCTTAGTTTTCCTGAGAGTTGGTTATTTGGGCGTGGGGTGGTGGTAATTCTTACAGGATACTAACAGCAGAATTTCTAGAACAAACTGAATGGCTAATTTTTTTTTTTTAAAGAAGGGCACAAAGTCTTCATCTTTTTATAAAAACGGTTTGGCTGGTATTATGCTGCTTCTGGTTCAAGGAACCAATTTACTCCATTGAGTAAATCCCTACATGAAAGCTAGAGCTTGATTATCAAAAACCCAAATCCTTAATATTCTAGCAATTTAAACTTGATAGACATGACAACAATGCAAATTTAAACTGTTACAATAGACTAATTGGAGTTGATTGAACAGAGTCTAAAAGATTCAGTACATTAGCTGTGGTTGCTATTAATTTTAGTTTAGGGTAGTTTTCCAAAAGCAGCCTCCTGGCAACAAGGGGAAAACCTCATAAAGGTTTCTGCTAATTCCCATGATCAAGCTGATGGAAAAAAATCTGAAGACATACAAAGTGAGTTCTGAAACACACTTTGAAGTCTAATACACGCATATCGTGATACCAATGCAAACTGTGATCTCAAGATGCTCAGATGGTCATTTATAGTTGATGACAGAGCTGGACTTTCTCATTCACTTGATTCACAGGCAGGGACAATAAACTAAATGGATATGAAAAATAAAGACGATTTCTTTGCATTTGTAACTGATTTGTAATTACGACTATTATTACTAACTATTGTGCTCTTTGTGCCAGGCACAGTGCTAAGCACTTTTTATATATTGAAATATATTGACTTAATCCTTAGAATAATCCTATGAGGTGGTGCTTTCATTATCCTCATTTTATAGATGAAGAAATTGAGGCACAGAGAGGTTGAGTAATTTGCTTAAAGGGCAAGCAGTAAACTGCAAAGCTAGGATTCAAACTCATGCCTTCTGGTTCCGGAGCCTTTACTCAATGCTACATTGTTGCCAAAGTCCATCCCGCATGTCTTTACCAAAGGGCATCTTGCATTAAGCAAACAAGATCCATAAAAGCCTGATTCCCTACAAATAAATAAACATACCAATAAATAAAAATACATAAGCACTCTTATGAGATACCCATTAAGTACCTTTGCCATCCAATACTTCTCATTCACATAAAAAAATTTAATAATTTTAAAAAGATCATTTTATGTTAAGGAGACACTGAAAGGAAGATGCTTCAGAGAGGAAGAGTAGAACCGTGGAAAATTCAAACCAGCTTACTACTGCTATCTGCTTCTGTTGTCAACTTTCTGCGACGCAAAATCCTTTCTAACTCAGTTTCACTGTTTTCAATGTGAAGGGATTTTAAGCTTCTTGAACTAGTGGATTTGTTAAGTGTCCCCTAAAGTGAAAACAAAACAAAAACAAAAACAAAAAGGTTAATGTCTTAATACAATACACAAAAGAATATAAAAGTCAAACCACCAAAACATTACCAGAATTTGAATGGAATTAGGAACTAAAATGAATTTGCTATATATGTATTTTTAATGTGCATATCTTTAACATACAGTGTTGGATCATTTAAGAAGATGCTACTGATGATGTAAGATGTTAGCTTTCGTAGCAAAAGAACAGCACAAGAATACCTCTTGATGGGCTAACTATATGAAATTCAGTGGTGGGAAGGTACTTGCACATTGATCATTAAGATTCTGATGTATGTTGGTCGACCACGCGGAGAAGAAAACAGATATACTGAACTCACCTTAGAAGGTTATCTTGACATGGCAGCCATGAGTTACTGACCCAAATCCTTGTGGCACTGAAAAATGTGGCCGATTCTTCAGAGAGAATGACCCTGGCCGCACACCTGGTGACAAGGCGTGCTGCCGAAGGAAGCACATAACGCTCTCCGGCGGCCTAACCCAGGAGGTGCTACACTGAGCACACCTCGCTTCTCTGTGAAAGAGCAAAGGCTACAGTCTACAGGGAGGCAAGGAAGGGCCGGCGCCGTAATCCCACTCTCCTGAACAGAGGAGGCAGTGAATGAATGGATTACTCAGCACCCGGAAGACACTGAAGGAAACAAGAGATGCCATAAAGCTGTGCTCCTGCTGAAAGGCGTACTGACTTTCAAGAGGACAGAGGAAGACCCAGGCAGTGCTCCCCTGCCCTGGCTCCTCTAGGAAGTATGTTATGGAGGGAGAGCTACGGTTTTCTATCTCCATTACCAGCCAAGTGTTTGTACAGAACACTGGGTGACACACTTCTTCGTAGATTTAAGGGGTAAAGATTTAGCACCCCACCATTACAAGTGGTCCATTTTCTTTTCTAAGAAATGCCCACTATTTCCTTGAAAGAGCTCTCCTCAGCTGTGCCGCAGGCTTAGGGGGGAATAAAAAACCCAGCCGAACCACAATCTTTTGATCAGAGAAAATCAGAACCTCAAGTCAGGTATAACTTGCCAGACTTCAGGCCAGAGTCGGAAGGCAGGCTTTGTCCACCCAGGCTAACAAGTAGGCCAGCCTTTGTCACTTCAGCTCACTATGGGCTTGCCTGAACGCTGCTCCCTGCCCCTGCCAACTCCCTGAACGATTCTAAGAATCCTACTAGCTAAAATGGTAACTCATGTTTCTTCTTTAACCTATAAAACAAAAAAAGTAGCTTGTAAAATTAGGTAGTTACAAATCTCACATGATATAGGTTATTATGTTGGTTCGGTTAGAAAGGTGTTTTTCTCCCTAACTGCACAAAGTTATAGAAAAGCAGTCTGTTGCTGGGAAAACTGACTAACAAGATTAGGAGATTATATTCCTCTGCTGTCAGCTAGCTAACCAAAACTGATGTGTAAAATTCTTAAGGCTCATATTTTAATCAGGCATCTGATACTTTCCCCCTGGAAGAACCTCTTTCTACTTTGGATTTATTGCAAAAATTCATAAAATACATTAAAGGAAAATCATATTACATGTAACACTATAATAGCTTATTTTATAATTTAAAAAATTAGATGATTTCTTTATTTAACAGTTAACAATGCAGATCTGTACCCACTCATCAAAGAGTTATATAGTAAGGTAGGATTAACACTGATAAGGTAATGAAAACAGCTAAAACCAATTCAGATAAATTTTTTTAATGTATTAGAAAAACTATTCCCAAATCATTTGTGTTTATAATTTTTAAAAAGTTCTATCATTTGTAAACAGAAAAATTTATGGCCCTTACTAAAATCACTCAAACTACCAGGCTGTTTGAACATCAAGGACATTCTGTGTGATTTTCCCAATGGCTAGAGTTAATTCAAGAAAAAGATATGTGTCTGTGTATGTGTGTATGTACATGTACATACACATATACCTTCCAAGGATATCTTTTATTGAAGAATTTACCTTTCACAGGAGTCTCTATTTTTGTTTGGATAACCGCATTACTTCCCCAAACTCCTGACTGTGGTGAGCTATCCTCTCATCGCACCTGATACTGAAGGAATTCATTTTCCAAGTTCTAATCCTTGAATTCCCAATTTTCTTCTCTATTCACTGACCAAGGCGGTTGACTAGGTTAGTATAGGAGCAAACTTTAAATATGGAGGCAATTATGGAGGAAAGGTTTCTGCATGGATCTCAACCGACGTGATAAAGGAGCTCAGCTAATGAAGTACCAAGACTGTCTTAATTATCTACTTATATTATAATCATAAAATTAGAGAAATCACAAATCACCACGTGGTACATACAATTCCTTCACTTCACAGAAAAGAGAATCCTATAAATCAGTGATCCTCAGCGTTTTGGGCCAGGTCCCACAGTAAGTCAGTGATAGGGCTGGACCTTGAACTTAACTTTTCTAATTTCTATTTCTACTCCAAACCGCTTTCATCATTTAACAGTCTTAATCCCCATGTTAGATAAATGTTCATAATACCAACAACTCTAATTGTCAGGGAACAAAATTAACTACTCAACAATTCCTGGGTAATTTGAAAAACTGAAGATGTTCAAAAAAGACCTAAAAGTGAATTTTTAAAAAGTTGTTCTTGTCTCTTTGATTTAGAGGCAACTGAACTTGAGAAGAGACTTTCTGATTAATTTCTGTTGATTTATTCTTTGGAAATGCCCATTTCCACTTAGAGTGGCTTTTAAATGGCTGGTGTGGCTCAAGAGGTTTGCGAAACCTAAAAAAAAAGAAACCCTTGTGTGACGATGAGAAATAGCTATATATTTTTTATCCACAAAATACACAACTTTAAAAATTAAGTGTAAATAGACTTGGAAGAGTAAGTTCAGTCAACATTGAGACTTTAAAAATTGGCTTGAAAAGTGTACAACTCAAAAGACAGTGAGGTTTTCCAACTCCCCCAAACACGAGATGTGTTTTCTACCCATGTGCTAAGTTTCAGCAGTAGGCTTACAACTCAGGTCACTTTCATTGCAGTAAAAACACCCCCAGACTGAGTTCATTCCTGGTTTCTGTTTTGCAGTAGAACTGAACACAGAGCTTCTTGGTTTCTTGGCATCTCTTGGTACAGGTGCTCACTTTCCACTTCAGTACACAATCTGTAGACTTTTTATGTTCTTTTCATGTTTGTTTCTCACATGCCACAACTGTGAGGTTCGTGTCATGTACTTTGCTGGGTACTAAATTCTGATAATACTAATAGTCTGAACTCCAGCAAGAAGCACCAATAGAGCCCCATCTGATAGGGGCTTCCTTTCTCTCCTAAAAGAAGTATGGTTTCTTGGCCCCAAGTGACTGGGAGTTACAAGTGATCCATCATCCCTCAAAGGAAACGTCTGTGGTAGTAGTGGAAAGTTGCCATTTGGCAAAGAAGAGTAGGGGAGAGCATCGTGAGTTCCACTTTAAAAAAATTTAATGCAAAGAATAACAGCTATTAGTGATACACATTAATGCCATGTAAGGTAGAGAAATCTAATGATAAATCCAGGACAAAAGAGGATGAGGGCAATTTGAAGAAAAGAAAGATGTTTTGACAGTTTTTATAATTTGTAAGTTATTCCACAAAAATCTGTTCACAAATTTCTCTCCTTGAAGTGGCACAAAACTATAGTGAGTATGATTGTATAGTGAACATGATCTTTAAAAGCAATGCTGTGATTTTCAGTAAACTTGCTACCAACCAGCATTATCAGCAAGTGGGGTAACTTGGGTAATCAAGTATCATATGTATCTCATGTAGATGTCTGATTTTTCAAATAAACCTGATTTAAAAAACAAACAGGGAAGTTTACTCTTTCACTGAGGATCAGAACTATGACCCTAGAACCTCCAAATGCCCCTGGGGGCATTTTCATGAACAAAAATTAGCATTACAATGTAGAGACAACAAAAAGGACTGTCGTAGGGCATTCTCCTTAACAGAACACTGGATAACAAAATTTTCTCACCAAAGAATCCATTAGATAATAACCACATACTTTTTCCATGGTTTTAATACTTTATTCTGTAGGTAGACCACTACTGTTAGCCAGTGCTACATACCTCTCTTTAGTATTAATTCCACTCACCTAAAAACTATAGCAAACTAATTAAGCCATTCCGAGTTAAGTCTACTGTTTCATGCTTGATGAAAATAATTTTGTTTACCACGATTATGTGGATGTCTGCATGCAATGCATAATTAGCACAGTAACAACGAACATGGGAATATTAGCTCTACCTCCGCCCCCATGTTTGTTGACTTACTGTGCATAATAACTGGTATTGAGACTGTAACAAGATCTGAGAATAAAGCTCTTAGTATCCAAAACATTTTCTAAGTGAGGCATTTGTCTCCGACAGAAACTGTCGGACAGGGCAGTACTCATTTATCTTGTTGGCAAAAGCTCATACTTTGGAAAGAAGAAATATGACTAGAGATGGGCATTAAGCATGTTCTCTAACGGATGTGAATTACTTTTAGAAAATGAAATTCGTAACATAAAGAAAGGAACTTCTATTATCCAAATTTATCATGACTTTTCAAAACTGTGAGAAAAGCAGACTATGACTCTGATGCTAAAATATTTGGGGAGAATCTCTGATTTATATTTAGGTGCCAAGAATTCCACTTTCATGCCCCAAAGTTAAGCACTATCCATGTGAGAGACTACTATACAATATACTATTATCTACTACGTTTATCGTAGATTTACTTATAAATAAATCTACTATAATCTATGTATAGATTTACTTATAACACTATTTACTATATTTATATTTATAATATATCTACTATATAAGCATGTACTGATCCTCACATCTGGCCAGACACTTTATCTTCAAGTTGTGATACAAGTATTGGAGAACAAGAACAGGAAACAACGATTTGGGGGAAAGTGTACCCATTCTTTTAGAATAGAAACAGCAGAGTATTGACACATTATTAACACACCCAATGGAGGAGTCCACAGCACAATCAAGCAAACTATCAAAAGTAATGAGGCTTACCGTAAATGGAAATAAAATATATCAAAACCAATTATTCATAACAGTAGATTTTTAAAATATTCTTCCATTTTCCCATTAACTAAATAATAAACTGAGATCTATTCTTACCAGTATTCCTTTTAGTTCATTCACTGCACTTTCAGAGCCTTTTGAAGATTCTGGCTACAATTGTAAAAAAGAAGAAAAATGACTGAGTAATTCAGTTTTAAGATACCCAACAAAGACTTTTACATGGCAAAGTGTTGGTGGCTTATATTGACTACATTTTTTAAATTAGGTCTATGTCTTACGGTTAGGAAAAAATATTAGACATGCTAATGCTCCCAAGGAGCAGTTAAATAGAAAATTAGAGGTAAGAGCCAAGCTACCATCTTCTACACATCATTTTGTTACCTACTATCATCATATGTAGAAAAGATCTGGTAAACATTAAATTTCAAAGATTTAATTCCAAATTATTCAGAACATTTTACAATAAACTCTTCTTCACTCTCATTGCTGGACTTGAGCCAGCAAATGAGGACTAGGAAGGCAGGAGTGCAGAGCAGAAAGCAAGCAACAGGGCGGAGCACCTCTCAGCTCCATCAGCTCCAGGCCAAGGCCAGCTTACAGAGGACTGGCACGTCTAGTTTCATGAATTTCACAACCGGGATCACAGGAGAATGTTAGCATCACCAGCTATCAGAGTAGTAAAAGACCTCAGAGGGCGTGCAGTCCAAGTACTTCATCTTACTTATGAGGAAAGTTACACTTTGAGGAATTCTGTATTTGAGTCAGGTGTCTCGATTACAAGCCCAGTTCTCATCTGGCTACACCACGAACAAAATAATTTGAAATGAAATTCTGGGTAATACCTGCCTGCCCCATAATACCACAGTCTCTGTGGACCCCTCAATGAAAAGATGGCTGAAAAAAAACCCTCTGATCTTCCCTGTACCACTTCCTTTCACAAAGGAGATGAAGAGAAAACCTACAAGACACAGCGAAAGGAATCACTCAGGCCTCTCATTCCTAGAAAAGAGGCAAGGCTAATCTTTCAAGAGATGGGAGGTGATTAATGGCAACCTATAATTCTTTCCCCTTAAAAGATAATAAAAGAATAAGATCCTATTCCAATTTTTAAAAACGTACAGTTAGAAAAAGTGAGAGAGAGGTTTGCTGCTCATGTACAAATTAAACTAAGGTGTTCAACTTTCATAGCCTCCGTTTTCTGTGAAATACACATGCCATCAGTGGCAGTCACAAGTGCCAGTCAAAAGCTCTAAGACACTAATTTTAACCACACCAGCACCACCACCAACATCAAGGAATTTAGTAAAACGCAGTTAAATTAGTACTCTCAAGGCAGGCTTGACTTCTGTAGGTAAGCTGTCCGGTGACATGTTACGACTTCTGAACAAACACCCTGCCTAAAGGCATTCTCAAAAGTGCTGCTATGCCACTCAAGTTGCCCTCTGACTGCACAAGCCTTTTCAAAGCCTGGACTGCATACTCTCATAACTGGTGACATTTCAGGAAAGTACTGATGGTACTGGGGGAAGAAGTCTGCACTGAGGCATGCAGTGACCATTTGTTTTAAAGGTTACTGACCAGGTCATTCACCACTATATCTACACAGTTTTAATGATTAAGAGCAAAAAAAACCAAAACAAAACAGTTGTCCACTGATCCTTGTTCAGCTGTCCTCCAGATTTTGAACTGACATTAAATAATGTGTAACTGTTGAAAGAGTCACGGCAAGAAAGAAAAAGGACAAAGTGATATAATGAAAATGAAAGTACATACAGAACACTGATTGCTTACGATTTAAGAAGTTTTCAACATTTTTCTTTCTAAACTAATTTTGTTTCTTTTACGACACTGCATTTTTCTCTAGTAATAATTTGGTTTTGCTATTCTTTCCAAACTAGTTGTGACATGAAAGCCATAAAAATGTATTCTCTTCTAAGGTTCTACTCAGACCCTTCATTTTAAAGTGGTTTCACATTTTACTCCATTTGACCCTAACAACAACTGTGTGAGCCAGAGAGGGTATCTTATGGAGAAGAAGCCCGGGAAGCTGGGTGATAGTGCAAGGACCCGACTCCAACAACAGTGCTCTTCACTCACTCATCAGACACTGGCACTGAAAGAGCTGTGCCCAACTATCTACATGCTCAGCTTCTCGTCCAGTTCTACATTCTGCCCATTTGCTTTCAGAGCTCTAGCACAAGACTGAATTACTCTCCACAGCTGGCTGAAGCTTCCATTTCCCTAGATGTGAATCTTCTCTTGGCGTGGAATGCTCGTTCCCTCTTCCCAACCCCCTTTCCCTGGACAGCCCACACCATGGCCATTCCTGCCTTGTCCAGTTATCTTGTCTGCCTGTGACGAAGTGGCAACTTTAAAAGCCCAGGTGAATTTCTAGTGAACAGTCATGACACTCCGGGGCACTGAAGTAGCTGAAGAAGGGCATCCTTGAGAGTAAGGAAGGACCATAAAGTTTGGTTTAAAGGAAGAGGAAAAAGAAAGAGAAGCAATCTGCTGCTACCTTATTAGAGTGAGGAAAGAAAAAACATTTTTCAAGAAAAATGTCAAAAACTCTACTATTGAGTCTATTTAAATGGGACAGATATACAAGGGGAAGGAAAAGCTCTGAACTAGACACTAGGTACTTCCACAGACCCTGGAGCTCACTGTGGTCTAGCTTAGAAGACAGCTGATGATACAGATACACAAGTTTCTCCTTGAAGTGACCGGGAATAGGTCTGTGAAATTAATGGAAACAATCTTATAAACCTCACTATTTTTCAAAAGTTGTCTTAGGTCTCCTACGGTATATGATGTGATCCCCACACTCAGATTCCCCTCCCCCACACACTAAAACAGAAGCCTCGGGAAGGCAAGGATCTTTGTGTCTTGTTTACTGCTTTATTCCCAGTGCCTAAAACAGTACCTGGCACATAGTAGATACTCAATAAATACTTGTTGAATTACACACAAGCACCAGGAATTGATGAAAATAAAGGGCGTGCTAATTGTTACTTGTTTGGTATAACAGTTCATATCAATGTCCCTCTCAAGGAGACGGCAGCACCCTGCAACCACAGGACTTACTTTCTGTAGTGACCTAGGTTTCCTATGGGTCAGAGTCCTTCTGAAAAGTGCTTATATGAAGCAAAGGCTTTTACGGCACATTAGCCTTAACCCAAGATTTGACAGTCAATTCTGATGTAGCTTTCATCAGATTTCAAAATTTTACATTAAAAAAAAAGAAACATCGGGGAAAAAAGCATTTAGTCATTCCATACCTTTGCCTTGGGTCTAGCTGTCTGATTAACTGGTCTGAGATGAACTCCCTTTTTAATTCTGTCCATCATCTCTTCAACTGCTTGCCTCTTCAGGTCTGTGACTTCTTCAGCTATTCAAAGAACACACACATAAATCATCTTATGTTACAAGAAAACTACTTCCTATTTCTGGTGACTTAGAAAGACTGCACTATGTAATTAACCACAGTCATTTTTCAGACAGAGTCACAAAACACCAATAATTTACTAAGGTTAACAGCTCCCAGGTAGCAATATTTTTTAATAAAAATCTTTTAATAAGAGATTTGCTTTGAGAAATAAGAGTTATAAAATTTAAGGTCTAATTTGTAGCCTGGAAATCAGTATTGGCTCATCTATGTTAAACAAAGTACATTTTGTTCCGTTTGTCAGCATAATAATAGACCTGAATTTCTCCAGGTCTTTAAAAACCTAATTTTGTACCTAACTTCAAATAACCATTCATTTTTGTCTCAAAGATGTTTTTGTAACTTATAGTACAACCTATGTCAAAGAAATCCAACCAAAGCAGGAATAACTATCAAAAAGCCCATTTGAAAATAAAAGATCAAAGAGATTTTTTTACCTGTTGGAGGAAATCCACAGTCAAAAGATGAGCAGCAAATAGATAAAATCTATTTTTAAATTGCCATCTTTTGTTTAGGAATCATATGGGAAGGAAACATTTAACCAAACCTTTTTCAAGTCTTTTAAAATTGTCAATGTTAAAAGAAAACATACATCCAGAAATGACTGCAGTTAAGTAATTAAATTTGATAAAAAATTTCAACTGTCTGTTGTTTAATCTTTACACTCTTTGGCTGCAAAAACAATAAAGCTGTTGAAATATGTATCAACTAGATGAATGCAACTGAGGTGAGCTGAGACCTGTTGGTCAGAAGAGTGAAATTTGTCTCTTGCACAACAGCTTAACCAAAAGCACCAAATCATTCTGGAACAATTATCACCATTAATGCAGCTCTAGATCTTGTGTTTACCTCCAGCTAACTCACTGTATCCAATACATTCAAGTTTAAATATCTCATAAAGACCCTCCAACAGACTCCACATTGTGGGGCAGGCATATGGTAGGCACTCAGCAAGCATCTACCTACTGACTGACTTGTTAAAGTTCGAGCTTTAAATGGCTATCAATAGTTTTACTATTTGAGCAGAAATAATTAAACCTCAAAAGAATGGCTTCTAAATGGAGGCAATCACAACTATATCCCCCAGCTAATTCACAGTCGTGTCAGGCTTTGCGCTAAGGAGGCCGAAATCATGGCTTCTTTTACTGCTATATGGCAGACTTCACTCTAATCCTGGGTAGCTATTCCTCTTATACATGCTGAGGGGAGCAACTCAGAGAATCCAGAGGTTCCATTATCCTCCACTCTGCAATATCACAGTGATGGGATCACTGCTATATTCATCATATAACCTAGGTTTTCTAATACAATCCTGATTTCAAATAGTGCTGTCATCCTCAGAAGCCACTGAAATGCTGGGAATTCAAATTTCTCAATATCCAAACAGCATTTTTCAGTTCCAGAAGTCAAAAGAGTATCTTTTGTGAGGCAACATGGGAGACATGGCAGGCACCAAGGTCAGAACTCATCCACCAATAAACGAAAAGACAACAAAACTGTGGGTTGATCAGCTATGTGCCCTTAAGCAGTATTTTCTAAGGCAACCTCTGCTGATGGCTCAGAAACATGTTCAACAAGGGGACAGACAAGAAAATTACTATGAACAGAGATTCATTCATTCATTCATTCATTCACCGACTCACTTATTCAATATCTGAATACCTATTATGCACTACATGGTACTTTTGCTGACCGTTTTCAAAATCAGAGGAAATAAGACACAGATCTGTCATTCAAGCACCTGGTATGGGTATGGAATTTATTCCAGGGAATTTTAAAAAATCTTCAAAACACATTCGATTTTCAGAAAGGCTGCCATTTTGAGTAAGACTTGGGAAGAGCTGCATGGCAACAGGAACACCGCCTACAAACAGATTAGCACTCTGTAAGGAACGACTAAAACTCAATTAAATGCACAAAACAAAAACTAATTAAGGCAGACAGATGGAGAATTATGGTCAACACCATTCAAGTCTGCTGCAGCATCTAACATAACAGGAATTTAAAGTAGTTTCTTATTTTTGCTTGCCAGAATCATAGTGATAATTCAGAGAAGTGCCACTATCTGTATTGTGTACAGATTATAAACCAGGCTCATAAAATTTTCTCAGTCTTTTTCAAACGTAAAGGCTTAATTGGTCTTAAGGAAAAGAAATCACTCTTATCAGATTCCCTACTCAGGCACAACACAAGGGCAATGGCTAGGTTAGCTACACAAGCTTTCTCTCTCACCGACTCTGTTTTTGAACTAGCAAAATGCAATCTATACGAACTTCTGAACTATTAAGCAGTTCTAATAAATCTGCAAGAATCACCTACAGAGAGCTCATGGTATGTTTTGTAATTCTTTTCTGCAATCACGCAGTTCGTAATTGTCTCACAAAAGCATGTAATCAGGGGGACAATAGAAATATGCAGGATACTGGAGATTAAAGAAGAGGGACAAAGGCAGACAAGGGTTCTAATGTTATTGAACTGCCACAGGAAAATAAAATCAAATGTTCTTTGAGTTAGTGCTTCCAGGTCAGTCTTGGATCAGAAAGCTACATGTAATTAATTGAGGCTTAAATTTTAAGACCCACTTGAAAAATAAGTTAGTTCCTCAAAAAAAAAAAAAAGACCCACAGACAAAACCATCACCTTATTGCTCAATAAAACCTTTTGGTATTACCTAGAGGAAACTAAAATGAATTTTTAAATGTCACAGGTTTACTTTTCTCTTTCAATAACATTTTTTAAAAGGCATTAAAGAAAATCTTATGCCACCGTGATGCACAAAATTTCTAAAGAACATATCATAGTTGAATAAGTTTGGATTTGACCTACAGTCATAAAGTTAAGAAAATTTCCTTAACTACAATGATCACAAGAGCCTGCTGAATGAGGACTTCTGCCCTTCAGGGTGACTGGTACCATGCCTTTTTTTTTTTTCTTTTAGGTAACATTTTGAATATTTTCTATGTCATGGGCACTACTCTAAATGCTTTACATGTTGTGAGACTCATAATTCTCAAAACAACTCTATGAAATAGGAACTATTATTCCCATTCTACAGATTAGCAAACTGAGGTAAGAAAATATCAACAAATTAATGACCTAAATATATGATAAACAGCAGGCATACCTCTCAAATCTCAGAACTTGTCCAATAAATGCATTCTTATCAAAATTAGTTATTAACTGCAAAGTATGTAATGATTTCTTGTGTTTAGATCTTAAAACTACTTCTAAAATATTTCACAGACCTTCCCTACAATCAAGCTTTTTAAGTCATAACCCAACAATAAAAGTTTCTCCATTCATAAGCTCTGAAAAACATACCAACTGTATAGCAAAAGCCATCATACGATGCTAATATAAGAAAACACTGTGATAGCAAGACTGGTTCCCATGTTATAAATGCAAACTCCAAAGTGTCTCAGATGACCCCAATATTGATGCTCTACATTCATTCATCATGTCTATAATCACTGTTGATCCACTCAACAACTATTTTTTAGTGTGAATGATTAACAAAACACTATAAACTACCTTGCCAGACAGAGCAAAGTATGGCTATGGTACCTATCATTTAAGGCAGTATGATTTTAGGGTGGGCCCAGTTTAAAAATCTCCTGATCAACTTCTGTGTCTGTAACTACTTAGATTCCCAAAGTAACAATTCAATAGCTCAAGGATGAGGGGGAAAATGCTGCCACATTTCATGAATTGTAAATGAAATATCATTTTCATAAGGAAAACTGCATGGTTTCTAATACTGGGAGTTAATAAGTTCTAGAACACATCTTTTTAAATTTAAGGGTGCTGTTGAGGTTGATAAGCTAATAATGTAATTTACTGAGAAGGGGAATTTATTTTATTCTGACTGCCTTCTTGACCCTCTAAGACTTAACCAGTTTTCCCAAAACAAGACCGAAACAAACAAAATTTTAATCTTAATTACAGGGTCAGGGGAGGCTTAACAGCCAGTAACCCAAGAGCAGGGCTGCCCTGCAAATCACCAAAGGCAGGACTTCGAAATCCTGCAGTGCCTTGGCAAAGCAGAATTTGCCTTTTAGCTGCATTACAAGGGGCTGTAGGAGGCAGGGGCAGAAAGTCAGTTCATACAGATGATAAAATCAAACAGCTTTCGTTTGTAATGGTGCTGCAAGGTTCTTGCTAAGAAGAAAAGACCAAGTCTAAACTTTGATTCATTCAATATGCGTGAAAGCTGTGGGAGGCTGCAGAGAGAAGTAAACCCTCACAGAGCCTGCAATCTGTTCGGGGGAGAGATGTGGAAATAACCCCAACACCAGAGCAGAGGCTGGGGGGGTGGGACATTAAATCCTCACAGTAACAAAATTTGAAGTAAACTGCTATAGCAACACACAGTAATGAGCCATTCATTCTGGATTATTAATACTCATAAATAAAGGAAGAGGAGGAAGAGACTGGGAACACACCAGACAATATGCTGAAACCTGAATGGGAGACATGGAATCAGAACAGTACCTTGCTAGAGGACCGGCAGGAGGGCAATTCTGGAATGAGGAAAGACAGGAACAAATGCACAGGAGGCTTAGACGTTAGGGGCCAGCCATAAGGTGAAACAGATGTAATGAGAAATGAGGCTAGAGTAAAGGCAGAGAACCATCTCTAAGCAGACAGGGTTTGAGATTCTATTCTGAGGCAGGGAGAAGCACAGAAATGGGATAAGATGTAGGACAACATAATGAGACCTGGCATCTGAGAACACGGCACTGCAGAGGTATGAAAATGGCTGGGGCGGGGCAAGGAGACCCGGAGGCAGGAAAAGGGGGCCAAGAAGTTTGCACCCATTTGGGCTTGAACCAGGCTAACCTACCATGCTCCATAAGTAAAACAGGTTGAACAAACACTGCTGAGTTTAACTTGGGTTCTATGGTCCTCAGGCATAAAGGCCCAAAATCTGGGGCCAGCATTTCAAGCTTCTGCTCTCAGTGTGGGTCCACATCAAACTGCCCACAGCTCTGTGCACTGACTCTGCACCTACCCACCTGGGGCCTCTGCTCAGCAGGAAACCTCTTCTCTCTCCATCCCCATATCTTCCTATTATCCTCAGCTTCTCCCTCTCCAAAGAATCACAGGGTCCTGTGAATTTTACCTCCCTAAACAGCTCCTGAATTTATCCATTTCTTTCTCTCTCTACTACTACCACCCGCATCTCAGCCCCATCAACATTCACCTGAATGAGTGCAACAGTCTTCCCTCATCCACTCTCATTCCTGTACAGTCTGTTCTCTGTTCTCTCACTGCAGCCAGTGTAATTTTTTACAAAGGACAAATCTCATCATGTTACACTCCTACTTAAACTTCTACTGCCCTTAGGATAAATATCAAAATCTTGACCACCGCCTCTAGAATCTGGCTCCTGTCTACCTAGTAGACTTCCTCTCTTGCACCCCATGTTCTAGTAATATCAACTTTCTTTCAGTTTCCTAATATGCCAAGCTCCTTCCCCACTCTGGACCTTTGAATTGTTGCCCCTCTATGTGATCTATTTTACCATATATACCCTGACCTTCTAAATCCACAACTACTCAGCTTAAATATCACTTGCTGACATCAGTAGTCCACCTCCATAATCTCTTAGATCAGTACTGATAATCACTCCTCCACAGTACTGATCAAAAAAATGTATTTAAATAATTATATATTGCACTGGTAATTACGTGTTTACTTCCTATCTGCCCCACTCAAATGTGACTTTATGTCTTGTATCTCCAGTACAAGCACAGAAAGTGCTTGACAAAGTCTCAGTTCATTGCTATCAACTCTAAAAAGCCTTTCCCCAGGACTTCCCTGGTGGCGCGGTGGTTAAGAGCCCACCTGCCAGTGCAGGGTTCGATCCCTCATCTGGGAAGATCCCATATGCCGAGGAGCAACTAAGCCCATGCGCCACAACTGCTAAGCCTGTGCTCTAGAGCCCAGGAGCCGCAATTACTGAGCCCACGTGCTGCAACTACTGAGCCCACGTGCCACAACTACTGAAGCCCGAGCACCTAGAGCCCGTGCTTCGCAACAGAAGAAGTCATTGCAATGAGAAGCTTGTGTACCACAACGAAGAGTAGCCCCTGCTCGCCTCAACTAGAGAAAGCCTGCGCACAGCAATGAAGACCCAACACAGCCAAAAATTCATTAATTAACTAATTTAAAAAAATAAACATAAGGAGTGGTGATTGTATAGCACAGAAAATACAGCCTATATATATATTTTTAAGACCTTTCCCCAAATCCTCATTTGGAATTACTTCCTCTCTTTCTTTTACACCCCAAAGCACCTCACCCCTTACTGAAAGCACATTTCCCAGCATCCCTCACATTACAGTATATGTGTGAATGTTTACCCACTCTAGACAGTAAGCTACGTGAAGACAATGACTGTTCTTTGGTTCATTCTTCTAGCTGTTAAGTTCACATTTCTCCCCAACAATCTGTTCATAGTCAAAGAGCTAACAAGTATGTCTACTGTTGAAAAATTGTACGCCACCAACAAAAAGTTAACCAAAGAGGTGGGGTGAGAATTACCTGTTTCTGGTTGAGCTGCCTTTTCTTTCTTAGCACCACTGCCACTGGGGTGGGATCGCTTCCGGATCATGGACATGAGGGATCTTTAGGAGAAAGAAAAAGATCAACAGGATTAGTGGATGCCTTAGGATCCAAGAAATAAAATGTATAGATTCTAAGTAATCAGTTAAAATCCAACTCTTCTCTAAGTGCATGAATATATAGCTAGAATTTAAGTAGCCTACTTTCCACTTTAATAAACTGTTAAATTTTTAAGAAAGAGAAAGATGTCTCATCCCTTTACTGTGTAAAAACCAAACTAGTTACTGGGAGAAGGGGGCTGCTAACATTATTACTAATTTTATGCAGAGACATCTGCAAAGTAAAACAGATAGAGAAAACCTTTCAATATCCATATTTAAAATTCAGAAACAGCTATCTATGTAATACATTTGAGGGAGAGGGAAGGACAAAAGAATTAGGGGATGCTTTCGTAAATATCTATTTGCGAAATATGGGCATAAAAACATCTGAATCTGCACAACACAGACCAGATACTTCAGGGATAACATATATTCAGACCACTGTCTCTCTGGTCCATGTTTCAAAAATCTGTGTAAAATCCAAATCATGATAAATTTGACATGAAAATTTAAAACCTCCATATATTAAAAGACATCATAAAGAATAAAAAAAAACTCTACAAATCAATGAGAAAAAGCACACACCCAACAGAAAAAAAGGACAAAACCAAGAAACCCCATAAAAAAGGATGTCCAAATTTCCAACACACAAACAAACAGGTTCTTGACTTCTTTAGTTATTAGGAAATCACAAATAAAAGCCACATTGAGGTTTTACTACACACTCATCAAATAGGCAAGAAATTTTAAGTCTGATAATATCAAGTGTTGGTAGGTTTGTGGAGTAACAGGAATTCTCAAACTGAAGATGTATAAATTTATAGCACCACTTTAGAAAACTGTTCAGCATGAAGATAGACATATCCTATGAGCCAGTGATTCAACTTCCACATATATTACAGAAATACAAGCACTTGTGCACCAGGAAGCACGTACAGGAATGTTCATGTAGAATTTCCATAACTTCCCTGAACTGGGAATGACTCAAATGTCTATCAGTATTACAATGGATAAACACATTTTGGGACATTCATAAAGTGGGTTACGTATCAATGAATATGAATGAACTTTGGCTACATAAAATAATATGGATGAATCTTACAAAATAATATAAAGTGAAAAGAAAAAGACACAAAGGAATACACTACAATTCCGATTATATAAAGTCATAAACAGACCGTATATGTATTTACAGTAGTTCAGGGATATGTATATAGGCAAAAAAACCCTTTTCTTTAAGAAAAGGATAGGACTTGAGGGTACGAGCTTTGTTCTATTTCTTGATTTTGATGGTGATTACGTGGATACTCATTTTATATTATTTTAAACTGTACATAAGTTTGTGTACACTTCTACATATATATTATCGCCCCCACCAGAAAAAAAAAAAAAAAAGAATCAAGAACTCTGAAATTCTATTTATTTATAAATAAATATTTATAAATTTATAAAATTATAAATGTCCTCAGTGTAGTAAACTGGATTTGACAAAATACAGTCCTGAGGAAGACAAACTGGGAAGAGAGGCATAATGCTGCCTCCAGAAAAAGGGGCAACTGGATACACAGTACTATTTGCTCTGAGGACAGAACAACTTGATGTTCCTTAACCACTATCATTTTTAGGTTTTTTTTTCACTTCTTACTTCTATCTTTGGTTATATTATTAATCCCCTCCCTAATTGCCTTTTCTTAAAATTCTCACACATACTGAACAATCTCCCACAAAGCATAGCATAAAGAAAGTGCTACATCCTACTCTACCCTGTGAAGTTTCCAGGACTTACCAACTGGGAAACAATCGGTCACTGAGCTTTTAACTTCATCTAGTTTGTCTTCTTTGGGCTCATAGTGGCCCAAAATGTAATTAAATTATTTTCACAAAACTTCTAATTTGCACAGAACTTTAAAACAAGTACATTTTAATCCATAAGGTGAGGGAATTAAATGATGCAAACTTTATTTTTTCCATTCTGTCAACTGAAGACAGAATATTCAATGTCTACTTGTTAACATTCCATAGAAGGGTGGGGTTTGGGGAGGGCTCTCACTAATCAGAGGCCTCTCCTCATTCTGTAATGATCCCATCTCTGGTTCTGAGGGGAAGTTTTGAGAATGTGTATTATTGTACACAAAGATTACAAAGCAAGAAGTTATTTGTACTGCTCAGAACAGTTGTATGTATTTACATAAATGAACTAAGAATATATGTCCAACACTGCAAACCACCTAAGTAGATAAGAGAAAGTGCTAGCTTTAAATGTTCTGAAGTATAAGTTGAAGACTGATACGGTGTCCACAGGAAAATCATCTGTAATATTAAAAAGAACTGTCAAGATGTTGCTTAGACTAAAGAGAAAGTATCAATAGATAGTGTGAGTTTCACAGGACAGATGAGAAGACCAGGACAAGACATCTGGGACCAATCATCCAAACCTCTGGCTAAAACTGCCCCAGGTGGAAAATATTCACCTTGAAATTCTTCAAGTGTTCTTCACACCCACTGTGAGGGTTAATTTATGAGTCAACTTGACTGGGTCATGGGGTACTCGGATAAATGGTCCAACATTATTCTGGGTATTTCTTTGACGGTTCTGGATGAGATTAACATTTAAACTGGTAGCCTGAGTGACTGTCCTCCCTAATGTGGGATGGGCCTCCCTCAATCAGTTGAAGGCCTGAATACAACAAAAGGTGACCCTCCCCCAAGTAAAAGAAAATTCCTCCTGCCTGACTGCCTTGAAACTAGGACATCTGCTCTGTCCTGCTTTTGACTCAAACTGAAACACTGCCTCTTCCTGGCCTGTTGACCTGACTGAAACAACGCCACAGGCTCTCCTTGGTCTCCAGCTTGCTGACTCACCCTGAAGATCCTGGGACTTGTCAGCCTCCATAGTCATGTGAACCAATTCTTGAGAATACATTCTCTTTTTATGTATATGATGTGTATGTACACATGTACACACACACACACACACATCCTATTGGTTCTGTTTCTCTGGAGAACCCTGACTAATACACTAATATACCCTACCCTTTCCCCATGAGCCACACCTGGCCAGGACCTGTCCTTTTACTCCATTACTACAAAATGACCAAGGTAATGCCTTTTTCCTCTCTTAACTCTCTCCCATCTGTCCTCTAAGTCAAATGAGCAGGAAGAGGAGGGGAAAGCA
Organism: Monodon monoceros; assembly: GCF_005190385.1. Classification (NCBI taxonomy): domain Eukaryota; kingdom Metazoa; phylum Chordata; class Mammalia; order Artiodactyla; family Monodontidae; genus Monodon; species Monodon monoceros. Next base: position 68,707,862 of record NW_021703781.1, read on the forward strand.
ATAAAGCCAATTAAAGAAGCCACAGGCTCTAGTCTTTTTCTTCCACTTCCACTTCTATCCATGATCTACTTCAGGGTAAAACAAACAGCTCAGGAACAAAGTTGGAAAACCTTGATTAGTGGATTCAAAGTCCACTGAAACTCAATACAAATGCAAATATACTTTTTTGACAAGAAAGTACTCCTTATCAAAAAATAAAAATCTCTTTCTACTGAGAAATTATATTTTATACTACTTAAATGCATCTTAAAATAAAAATCATTCATGTTATTCAATGAAAATTTTCTTTAATGGGCCTTATAAGAGTTCATGCTTTAGATATACATAGTCTGAGTCCTACTTTCATTTCTCAGTGTGACTGTAGGATGCTTTTTGAGAAAATATTCTATTTAGGTTATACTTTACTTTTAATTCTAAGGGCTCTCAAGGTTTCAGAGACTAAAAATTAAAGGCCAACAGCAAGATTATAATCATTTTTTAATAGTTATCCCTCCTCACAGACAGAAGTGACCTTTCTTATCAAGCTCAAAATTCTAGACCTTAGAAAAAAATCAAAGTGATGAATTTCCTATTATAAATGTCAAATTCAGAATATCTCTTACAGATTTAGCTACTCAGGACAGAAAGAATTTAAAATACCTGAAATTCTTTCAATTGACTCTTGGATCGATCACGTGTAAAAATTATTTTGCCTTACCTACTTCAGTGGCTTGAAGTAGATCTGTTAGGTTTCTGTTAGTTCAGTACTTTTATTTTTTAAATAACTGAACAAAGCATAGCTTTTCAAATTCAAGTTAGTGAGAGAAAAACATGAAAACGTTCTGGAGAAGCTCAAAATTCCTTGATCTTCCAGTTAAAGGAAATCCTAATGATATGGACTGAAGTTTTAAAACTGAAGTATCAAAAAAATTTTTTTAGATGTCTAGCTCCTTGGTTTGGAACATCCACATGAAATCTAAACATCTACAACAGAGGAACACTGTAGGCCACAAGATGTCTTTATATGTTACAAGAAAGGAATGATATACTGGCCTTCAGAAAATTCTCTGAAACACCTGCTGATATCTTTCATACTTTTTACCACCACGCCCCTCAAAATGATGCATCTAAGCCCGTATTGCTTAAAAAGGGTACCAACAGCATAAACTTCAGTTTCTCTGACAAGGACTAACATTTGATGCAAAGCAGTCTTCCTGGACGTGCTTACCGGATAGGATTTGGAGGGGGAGGAGGAAGCGGTGGTGGAGGAGGAGGTGGGGGAGGTACCGAATTCTCAGACTGGTTCACCCGTTTCTGGAGTTCATCGACTGCACAGAGAGCAAGCATTCAGAAAAGAGCTGAAATAAGCAACTTAACACCTTATATACATGTAAAGGAAAAAACAACCACTCTCAAAATCAAGTTCTTTTATTAAAGCAAAGTTAGAAATTTCAGTATGAAACTGCAGAACCCTTTAAACTTTTTATCATCAGTAAGAGAGACCTTATATATGTTACAAAAAATTTACCATCTTTTTGCTATATATACAAACTATGGAAAAGAAAAAATAAATCAAGACAATGGCTGGATGGGTGGGAAGTAAGGATTGAGAGTAGGCTGAAGAAATATTTGTTAACAATAGAATTTACTACTCAAACACTAAGAAATTGTTAATACTTGACTTTTAAAGTATACAGACCAAGAATTAATTTTAAAGATGACATTTAGTAATGAATTTTAATAGCATACTTTCCTCCTCCACTTAATCTCGTTCAAAAACTGCAAATCCTAGAGTTCTTGATTTTAACCAGACTCAGACTCTCAAGTGTTTAACTCAGAAACTTTTTGCTCTTTGGAAGAGCATTCTGGAAATATAATTTATTCATTCAAGCCATTAATGAAACAAGTTCTTACTAAGCTCCAACAATGTGAAAGAGCCTATGCTCAGTGCTGCTCATGACACAGTTCCTGACTTCAAGAAACTCAATTTGAATTTATATCACAGATGTGAATGCCTCTAATCGGGCTCTAATGGGCTACAGGTACTGCACTCAAGAATAGCTCTCCCTCTGCGCAGTCACTCTACTTTCCATGACTGACTACCCTAATGATTTGTGCATTTGTTTTTACCGTCAACACTTAAATAAGCAGTGGGGGCCAGGCTCCCTGACACCAAGAATCCTCTAGTTATTTCATATGCATGTGTCTGTTTCTCTAAAGGGAGTTTGAGATCCTCATGGACAAAAGGCATGGTTTCTTTTCTTCTACATTTTTTATAGCACCCTAGGATACTGGGTATGGCTGGGTACACACACAGCAGACAATAACTAAAAAGAATGGACTACTTCTTAATTTTAGATCAATTTCAAAAAATAAATTGTAATTCACTTTCATTGTGGATTAGAAAGCATTGAATATTTTTTAAAGGAAAAAGCCTACTTGATTTTTCTGTACAGATTTCAAAATTCTAGTATAAAATTAACCAAAAATATCTGAAGTGAATATTGAAGCTGTTATAAAGGGAACAACCTGCCCCCTTAAATTACCTACTTTCCAACAGAAACTTATTACTTATCCCTGAGTAGTAATCCAACTCACACATTCTTGTTAAGCCTTCTAGAACTGAATGAATAAATCGTTTAAGTAACTCCTGGTGTTTTAAAAGTTTTTCCATTTAATATATATATTGTTGCCCATTTTATCGTTAGGTGTGATACTGAAAGTAGTATTTCATGTGCATAATTAGACATTGAAAATGAAGGTAGTATAAACCTAAAAAGTTTAATTCTTTTTAAAAATGCACCCTAAAATGAATAAAATAAGTATTTAACGACATTCATCTCTGAAGCCCTGAGAAATGCTGAAGTTTTGGTCTCCCCACATTAATGATATCTCCGTCTCTTAATTCTGTATGTGATGCTCATAAAGGCTGTGAGTCCAAAACAGAAATCTAAATATTTGTGAATCACATGATTACAGCGACCGTTCTAATGAATTACAATAGTCAGAAATGAAGAAATTTAAAACAAATCTTGGTATTTTTCTATAGCATTTAGTAAATGTACTGGTCATGAGAGATTCACATAGTAATAATAAGACATAATAGGCTACTCAGTGCTTTTACCGGAATGCTTTAAATTTCTAGCTTTCTCCTCAGAATTCTGATATTTCAGTTCCAATTCTTTTTTATCTTCTTCTAGAAGCTCCAGTTGCTGTTTGAGGTTGTGCATCTCTTTGCGGAGAGTTTCATTTTGTAGCTGCTCTTCTAATTTTTTGACCTATAAGTTATAAACAGACTTTTATGTGGTGACAGTTTTTCCTCTGTCAAGGAAAATAAGGGGAAAAATAAATGTTTCCCTTTTACTTTGCACTTCATAGCAAAGAGATTACAATTCATCTTAAAAACTACACAAATCCTAGGATACAGATAATACTTAAGATCACTATCAGCAATGTAATTCAGTATAAATTTATTGAAGACTTACGTCCCAGATAATTTAATTTTTAAATGTGAGTAGAAAAAGTAAAATGTTCATTTAATTTAAGTAACAAATTCATTTAAAACAGATTAACGCCTTTGTGCCCATTTTCAAAAGAAAAACTCAGGTAATATTAAAAATTTGGTGGGACAACTTGGTAACAAATATCAAAAACCTTAAAAAAATATAAGGAAGAAAAGACCCTTGATTCAGTAATACTACTTTTAGAATTTGTGAAATAGTAAGACAAGTGTTCAAATACATTAACTAGAATGTTCTTTATAACAGGGAAAACTTGGAAATAACCTAAATGTCCACCAATATTACTGATTTAATAAATTATAGTTATGTTCGTTAAATGAAATACTATGCAACCATTTAAAAATCACATAACCTCACTATACACTGACATGGAAATATATATTACCAAATGAAAAAAATCAGGTTATAGAACCATAAGCTTGGCATGATTCCGTTTAACCTATATTCATAAAACTACACATTTATATAAAGTTTGGATATGCACCAAAATATGGGATTTTTAACTAATCTTAATTTTCTGCTTTAGCTTTTTCTGTATTTTAAATTTTTGTTTTATTTTAATCATAAAAACAACACAGCTGTGTTTTAAAGATTGCTGAATCTGCAAGGGAGCTTACAGACAGGTAAGAAATATTTTCAATCACATACCTGAAAGATTATCCAGAATAATTGTATAGTATAGTATAATACGTTTAGAAGTACTGACTGCTATAAGTTCATTTGTAACTTTTACCTAATCTTCAGTACCTTTCCCACTACCCCAACAAGGAACATACACAACAATTTAGTCCCATCCTCAATACAATTTACTGGGCTCTTGCACGCATTATTTACTAAATGAATTAACTACAGTAGTAGAACTTTTCAGAACCAGAATTTCTAACATAAGCTAAATAAAAATAAACCTTCTTTCATTCCCTTCATTTGAAAAGGTAATTCCTGGGCTTCCCTGGTGGCGCAGTGGTTGAGAGTCCGCCTGCCGATGCAGGGGACGTGGGTTCGTGCCCCGGTCCGGGAAGATCCCACATGCCGCAGAGGGGCTGGGCCTGTGAGCCATGGCCACTGAGCCTGTGCATCCGGAGCCTGTGCTCCGCAACGGGAGAGGCCACAACAGTGAGAGGCCCGTGTACCGCAAAAAAAAAAAAAAGAAAAAAAAAAGGTAATTCCTGCATATGGGAACAAAAAAAATTATTTCCCTTCCATCCTACTCCCCAGGCCTCTTTCCCAGGGGCAAGCACAGTTACCACGTATTCATCTAGAGGTTCTCTACATATACGCCAACATTTCTTATGGAAGAAAAAAAAATTAACTCTACCTCACAACCAACTTGGTAAAAACTCCAGGAACTTCCAAGGATTAAATGTCAATATTGTTGCTGAAAGAGACTTCGACAGGTGGTAACAAATGGCAGCTAACAGCCTTTCCTTCACAAACTAGGTACACTGTAAGTAGTATAAACACTGATGTAATTTTTCTCAAGTGGTTTCTTTAATTTGAAAGGCTTTGTTCCACCTCTTCGCCTCTCCTCCTCTCTGCCTCTCTTTCTCACCCACCACCGTGACTATCCTTTCTGCCTAGCACATACAGGTAGGCTGTGTCAGCTGGAATAGCTCTACTCATACAAATTGAAATAACCACTTAAGTCTTTAAACATAGATCTGTGCAAGTTTACAAAATCACAAATTTTCCCTAAGCAAATAATTACTACTAACATGGACTTTTCCTCCCTCTTTGAATAAAACCTATGCCCTCCAACAAGCTCTTTGAGACCACTACACAATACACTCTCCTAGTGTATGCAGTCTCCCAAAACACAATCGACTCAACTTGGAAATGTGGATTTCCAAACTGCATTATCCAAGCTCTTTCTGAGTTGTATCTCTTTCCCTCGCTTCTTCTGACCCTTTGGACAGTTTAAAGATCATTATAAAGCCTACAGCAGTGCATAAATTTTAGTTGGATACTATAAATTAAATTCATTTGGTAGTTATTTTTTCTAAAAGGTGAAAAGACTGGAAAGACTTAGTCACTTAGGCAAAACATGGAACTATGAGCTACTGGACTGACTCTTCTCAATCTAAGTATGTGTGTGTATTAAAACTCCAGGAGAAAATCTGGTACCTTTTGTTGATGCTCAATTCTCTCTTCTTCAAGGAGCTGTATGAGTTTTGCATTTTCATCTAAAGCTTTCAAAAGCTGCTGGTCAGGAGCAGAGTTCTGTAGCAGAAGGTGGCTTTGTCTCTTTAGCTTGTTTTGTTCAATGAACATCTGCAAAAGTTAATTATAAAAATGTATATACCAATCATTCTCACACACCTCCTCAACTGAAACTGCAACAAAAGGAAAAGTATGTGGGGTTTTTATTAAAAAGTTAAAGGCAATTTCTTAATTATAGTATAATGATTTTAGAAGTAATGATTGCTATGATTTCATTCATAACTTTTATATAATCTTTAGAACCTTTACCCTTGCCTCAGCACAGTATATATACAAGAGTTTAGTCCTACACTGCAGTTTTTAATAATTTATTATTGCTTTAAAGTACATTAGTACTAACAGTAGCAGCTAATATTTATCAAGAACTTACGCCAAGTACTCTAATAAATATTTTATACACATTATTTTAATCCTTACATCAATCCTGTGAGTCGAATGTATCTGCAATGAAAAGCTAAAATGTACTAAACACTATGGGATAGATACAGTGGCAATCATTTTACATACATTTTATCATCTAATCCTTAGAACACCACCGTCAAGTAGACACTATTATTACCCCACTTTTACTAATAAGGTAACTGAGGCGCCGAGGGGTTAAGCAGCTTTCTCAAAGACACAAGTGAGTAGCAAAATCAGGATTTAAACCCAGATCTGTCTGATTTATAAGCTCACGCTCTTAACCATCTGGCTAATCTCCATCCTCTGCTATCTACTAGACCTAAGATTCTGTCTTAAATTAGTTTTTCCCCAGTGACGAAAGTAGTTAACAGTAAGAGGGTAAAGAGGAGAAGGAAAAAGGTATATTAATATTTACTGAGCATTTTATAAAACAATTTACATATATTATTAACTTAATCTTGACAACTTTACATGATTGAAGGCAACATTATTTTCTATTCACCCATTATTTCTTTTCCTTAATACCCTACACAAGTCAGCCAGTGAGTGATTCCAAGCATGAAATGTTTTTCAAATTCTGATATCAGGCTTATCTTACAGTAGAGCAACAACATTTTCAAGTGAAATTTACATTCTTCCTCCATCTAACACCTCATTTCTCTGTAAGAATAGGTATAGACAGAGCGTGAATGAATGTGTGCACACGCACAAGTGCCAGGCTGGAGAAAAGTGAGACGGGAGGTGTCCACACGCTAGGGAAGAGTAATCAGTATTACATCATAGTATCTTAAACTTGAGATCAATGGTTTAATTGAAATGACTTATTTCAGGTTACTATTATTTTAAAAAAATTATTTTTAATACATTTTTCCCTCTTAAAACTTAACTGGTTCGGGTCCCTTGCTGGTATCTTAGAAAATATCTCAGAGTCAACATGAAAGGCCAGCAAAAAGCAGCTGACGTAAGTGACATTCTCTGGCTCCCCAACAAGTGAGGCCTTTTGCCAAGAGAGCTCAGAGGCCAGGAGCAAACAGAGAGGAAGCAGTCAGCGAGGTTGACCAGGACAGAGGTGGGAGCTCAGCACTAAGACAATGCAGGGCACAGGTGACCATCAATGCCAAGGGTGCTTTATTACTCTCCCTGCTCTGCTTCTCTGTACTCTGGTTCTCTCTTGGGAAAAGGGATAGATCTCCTGTTCTGTGTAACACTAGGAAAACTTGCTTAACTTTACATGATTATAAATTATCTCAACTCTGTTATTGTGGAGAGAAAAGAATAAAGATATGTCTTAGGGGTGCTAACAACATAAATTTCTTTTGGAAAACCCTGTAACAATCCCTAAATTACAATATAAGATGAAAAGAACATACAGAAAAGAAATTCCTTTCAATAATAATGGTAACTTGAAAAATACTAGTCACTAGACTACCTTTTACAGACTTTAAGATACTAAAATAAAACACTAAATAATGCTTTTTCTAAGATGTATTTAAAGAAAATTCAGTTACCAAACACTTATGAATTTGGTTTTTAGCTACGGTAAGAACTTGTTGGTTAGAGTTATTAAGTTGGTCCCTTACCAGACAAATAACATCATTGGTATCAGAATTTCAGAGAAATTCTCCTAAATCTTTTCAAAGAATGAGAAGAAAATGTTGTGTTATTAATATATAATTCATTTTTTCCAAAATGACATTAAAATATCATCATCTGAGTTGTCTGAAAACAACACGAATTACATAATAGTTTCACAGTATATTGGGACTACATGTTGAAAAAGGTATCCACACCATTAAACAGAGAAAAGAAAAACTACACTAAATAGCAAAAACTATATACTCAAAAAGTACAGGGAAGTCATCAAAAATTGAAATTACGTTGAGGAAATACAAAAACTTAACATAGCTAGGAAGACAACTCGTTGTTTCTTCCTTGTGGGGGATCATGTTTTTGATTTCAGGGTTTATTTTTTATTTTTTTATTCATTTATTTATGGCTGTGTTGGGTCTTGGCTGCTGCCCGCAGGCTTTCTCTAGCTGTGGCAAGTGGGGGCTACTCTTCGTTGTGGTGCGCAGGCTTCTCATTGTGGAGGCTTCTTGTTGCAGAACACAGGCTCTAGGCATGGAGGCTTCGTTAGTTGTGGCACATGGGCTCAGTAGTTGTGACACGTGGGCTCAGTAGTTGTGGCACATGGGCTTAGCTGCTCCACAGCATGTGGGATCTTCCCAGACCAGGGCTCAAACCTCTGTCCCCTGCATTGGCAGGCGGATTCTTAACCACTGCACCACCAGGGAAGTACTGGTTTTGGTTTTTAATTGGACAAGTGTGAACAGAAGTAAGGAAGAAATGTTCAATTTTTAATTTACACATTTGAGAATTGTTTGTATGTTTACAAGGTATATATCTTCCTTTTGTAACTAAAAAGGTAAACTAAATTAACTTCAAAAATTGATTTCTGAGCAGAAGCAAGAAGAAATGCAGTCCTGCAGCCTGTGAAACAAAAACCACATTCACGGAAACACAGACAAGATGAAAAGACAGAGGGCTATGTACCAGATGAAGGAACAAGATAAAACCCCTGAAAAACAACTAAATGAAGTAGAGATAGGCAACCTTCCAGAAAAAGAATTCAGAATAATGATAGTGAAGATGATCCAGGACCTCAGAAAAAGAATAAAGGCAAAGATCAAGAAGATGCAAGAAATGTGTAACAAAAACCTAGAATTAAAGAACAAACAAACAGAGATGAGCAATACAATAACTGAAATGAAAACTACACTAGAAGGAATCAACAGCAGAATAACTGAGGCAGAAGAATGGATAAGTGACCTGGAAGACAGAATGGTGGAATTCACTGCTGCGGAACAGAATAAAGAAAAGAATGAAGAAATGAAGACAGCCTAAGAGACCGCTGGGACAACATTAAACGCCATTCGCATTATAGGGGTCCCAGAAGGAGAAGAGAGAAAGAGAAAGGACCAGAGAAAATATCTGAAGAGATTATAGTTGAAAACTTCCCTAACATGGGAAAGGAAATAGCCACTCAAGTCCAGGAAGCTCAGCGAGTCCCATACAGGATAAACCCAAGGAGACACACGCCAAGACACATAGTAATCAAATTAGCAAAAATTAAAGACAAAGAAAAATTATTGAAAGCAGCAAGGGAAAAACGACAAATAACATACAAGGGAACTCCCATAAGGTTAACAGCTGATTTCTCAGCAGACACTCTACAAGCCAGAAGGGAGTGGCATGACATGTTTAAAGTGATGAAAGGGAAGAACCTACAACCAAGATTACTCTACCTGGCAAGCATCTCATTCAGATTCGATGGAGAAATCAAAAGCTTTACAGACAAGCAAAAGCTAAGAGAATTCAGCACCACCAAACCAGCTCTACAACAAATGCTAAAGGAACTTCTCTAAGTGGGAAACACAAGAGAAGAAAAGGACCTACAAAAACAAACCCAAACCAATTAAGAAAATGGTGATAGGAACATACATATAAATAATTACCTTAAATTTGAATGGATTAAATTTTCGAACCAAAAGACACAGGCTTGCTGAATGTATACAAAACCAAGACCCATCTATATGCTGTCTACAACAGACCCACTTCAGACCTAGGGACACATACAGACTGAAAGTGAGGGGATGGAAAAAGATATTCCATGCAAATGTAAATCAAAAGAAAGCTGGAGTAGCAACACTCATATCAGATAAAATAGACTTTAAAGAATGTTACAAGAGACAAGGAAGGACACTACATAATGATCAAGGGATCAATCCAAGAAGAAGATATAACAATTATAAATATAGGTGCACCCAACACAGGAGCACCTCAATACATAAGGCAACTGCTAACAGCTATAAAAGAGGAAATCGACAGTGAACAAAATAGTAGTGGGGGACTTTAACACCTCACTTACACCAATGGACAGATCATCCAAAATGAAAATAAATAAGGAAACAGAAGCTTTAAATGACACAACAGACCAAATAGATTTCATTGATATTTATAGGACATTCCATCCAAAAACAACAGATTACACTTTCTTCTCAAGTGCACACAGAACATTCTCCAGGACAGATCACATCTTGGGTCACAAATCAAGCCTCAGTAAATTTAAGAAAACTGAAATCATATCAAGCATCTCTTCTGACCACAACGCTATGAGATTAGAAATGAATTACAGGGAAAAAAACGTAAAAAACACAAACACATGGAGGCTAAACAATACGTTACTAAATAACCAAGAGATCACTGAAGAAATCAAATAGGAAATCAAAAAGTACCTAGACACAAATGACAATGAAAACACGACGATCCAAAACCTATGGGATGCAGCAAAAGCAGTTCTAAGAGGGAATTTTATAGCTATACAAGCCTACCTCAAGAAACAACAAAAATCTCTAATAAACAATCTAACCTTACACCTTAAGGAACTAGAGAAAGAAGAACAAACAAAACCCAAAGTTAGCAGAAAGAAAAAAATCATAAAGATCAGAGCAGAAATAAATGAAATAGAAACAAAGAAAACAAAACCAAAGATCAATAAAACTAAAAGCTGGTTCTTTGAAAAGATAAACAAAATTGATAACCCATTAGCCAGACTCATCAAGAAAAAGAGGAAGAGGACTCAAATCAATAAAATTAGAAATGAAAAAGGAGGAGTTACAACAGACACCGCAGAAATACAAAGCATCCTAAGAGACTACTACAAGCTACTCTATGCCAATAAAATGGACAACGTGGAAGAAATGGACGAATTCTTAGAAAGGTATAGACTTCCAAGACTGAACCAGGAAGAAACAGAAAATATGAACAGACCAATTACAAGTAATGAAATTGAAACTGTGATTAAAAATCTTGCAACAAACAAAAGTCCAGGACCAGATGGCTTCACAGGTGAATTCTATCAAACATTTAGAGAAGAGATAACACCCATCCTTCTCAAACTCTTACAAAAAATTGCAGAGAGGGCTTCCCTGGTGGCGCAGTGGTTGAAAGTCCGCCTGCCGATGCAGGGGATACGGGTTTGTGCACAGGTCCAGGAAGATCCCACGTGCTGTGGAGTGGCTGGGCCTGTGAGCCATGGCCGCTGAGCCTGCGCGTCCAGAGCCTGTGCTCCGCAATGGGAGAGGCCACGACAGTGAGAGGCCCGCGTACCTCAAAAAAAAAAAAAAAAAAAATTGCAGAGGAAGGAACACTCCCAAACACGTTCTATGAGTCATCATCCTGATACCCAAACTAGACAGAGATACTACAAAAAAAAATTAAAGACCGATAACACTCATGAATATAGATGCAAAAATCCTCAACAAAATACTAGCAAACAGAATCCAACAACACATTAAAAGGATCATACACCATGATCAAGTGGGATTTATCCCAGGGATGCAAGGATTCTTCAATATATGCAAATCAATCAATGTGATACACCATATTAACAAACTGAAGAATAAAAACCATATGATCATCTCAATAGATGCAGAAAAAGCTTTCGACAAAATTCAACGCCCATCTATGATAAAAACTCTCCAGAAAGTGGGCATAGAGGGAACCTACCTCAACATAATAAAGGTCATATACGACAAACCCACAGCAAACATCATTCTCAATGGTGAAAAACTGAAAGCATTTCCTCTAAGATCAGGAACGAGACAAGGATGTCCATTCTCACCACTATTATTCAACATAGCTTTGGAAGTCCTAGCCATGGCAATCAGAGAAGAAAAAGAAATAAAAGGAATACAAATTGGAAAAGAAGTAAAACTGTCACTGTTTGCAGATGACGTGATGCTATACATAGAGAATCCTAAACAGGCCACCAGAAAACTACAAGAGCTAATCAGTGAATTTGGTAAAGTTGCAGGATACAGAAATAATGCACAGAAATCTCTTGCGTTCCTATACACTAATGATGAAAAATCTGAAAGAGAAATTAAGGAAACACTCCCATTTACCACTGCAACAAAAAGAATAAAATACCTAGGAATAAACCTACCTAGGGAGACAAAAGACCTATATGCAGAAAACTGTAAGACACTGATGAAAGAAATTAAAGATGGTACAAACAGATGGAGAGATCTACCATGTTCTTGGGTTGGAAGAATCAATATTGTGAAAATGACTATACTACCCAAAGCAATCTACAGATTCAATGCAATCCCTATCAAATTACGTGGCATTTTTTACGGAACTAGAACAAAAAATCTTAAAATTTGTATAGAGACACAAAAGACCCCGAATAGCCAAAGCAGTCTTGAGGGGAAAAAATGGAGCTGGAGGAATCAAGACTCCCTGACTTCAGACTGTACTACAAAGCTACAGTAATCAAGACAGTATGGTACTGGCACAAAAACAGAAATATAGATCAATGGAACAAGACAGAAAGCCCAGAGATAAACCCACGCACCTATGGTCAACTAATCTATGACAAAGGAGGCAAGGACAGACAATGGAGAAAAGACAGTCTCTTCAATAAGTGGTGCTGGGAAAACTGGACAGCTACATGTAAAAGAATGAAATTAGGACACTCCCTAACACTATACACAAAAATAACCTCAAAATGGATTAAAGACCTAAATGTAAGACCAGACACTATAAAACTCTTAGAGGGAAACATAGGAAGAACACTCTTTGCCATAAATCACAGCAAGATCTTTTTTGACCCACCTCCTAGAGTAATGGAAATAAAAACAAAAATAAACAAATGGGACCTAATGAAACTTCAAACCTTTTGCACAGCAAAGGAAACCATAAAGAAGATGAAAAGACAACCCTCAGAATGGGAGAAACTATTTGCAAATGAAAAAACAAAGGATTAATCTCCAAAATATATAAATAGCTCATGCAGCTCAATATTAAAAAAACAAACAACCCAATCCAAGAATAGGCAGAAGACCTAAATAGACATTTCTCCAAAGAAGATATACAGATGGCCAAGAAGCACATGAAAAGCTGCTCAACACCACTAATTATTAGAGAAATGCAAATCAAAACTACAATGAGGTATCACCTCACACCAGTTAGAATGGGCATCATCAGAAAATCTACAAACAACAAATGCTGGAGAGGGTGTGGAGAAAAGGGAACCCTCCTGCACTGTTGGTGGGAATGTAAATTGATACAGCCACTATGGAGAACAGTATGGAGGTTCCTTAAAAAACTAAAAATAGAATTACCATATGATCCAGCAATCCCACTACTGGGCATATACCCTGAGAAAACCGTAATTCAAAAAGACACATGCACCCCAATGTTCACTTCAGCACTATTTACAATAGCCAGGTCACGGAAGCAACCTAAATGCCCATCAACAGAGGAGTGGATAAAGAAGATGTGGTACATATATACAATGGAATATTACTCAGCCATAAAAAGGAACAAAATTGGGTCATTTGTTGAGACGGATGTATCTAGAGACTGTCATACAGAATGAAGTAAGTCAGAAAGAGAAAAATATCGTATATTAACGCATGTATGTGGAACCTAGAGAAATGGTACAGATGAACTGGTTTGCAGGGAAGAAGCTGAGACACAGATGTACAGAACAAACGTATGGACACTAAGGGGGGAAAGCGGTGGGGGGGAGGGGGTGGTGGTGGGATGAACTGGGAGATTGGGATTGACATGTACACACTTATATGTATAAAACTGATGACTAATAAGAACCTGCTGTATAAAAAAATAAAATTCAAAAATTAAAAAAAAAGAAAAGCACTGTCAAATACTCAAAGTTTGGCAAAATGAAAATAGGAAAAAAAAATTGATTTCTACAGCTCTACACTGTACACACCAACAGGGCAAGGATCATATTTGCTTTCTTCACCATTATATTCCCACTATCTACACACTGTCTGGCTTACCAGATGTTTGCTGAATGCACTAAAGAACAAAATGCAAAAGTGGTACTTCTCTAGTTAAGCTAAGTCGTGTAGTTATCTGTTGAAAACCTGAGAATTTGTAAACCGTGAAAAGGGAAGATATACTAGTTCTAATCTATCTTTTCTTCTCACTACTGTGTAGATCAAACCTAGATATTGTACAATCATTGAGCACTGTTGCAAATACTTATGCTACCAGTAATGTAAGTGCCACCGCTCTTGCTTTCCCTCCTCAAACTTCTCTCTCCTCATTCTGGGTTAACATGTCAGTATTATTGTTTCCACCAATCACTACCAAGTGGATGGCAGACTGAATCATTTATTCTTTTTTTTTTTTTTTCCTGTGGTACGTGGGCCTCTCATTGTTGCGGCCTCTCCTGTTGCGGAGCACAGGCTCTGGACGCGCAGGCTCGACGGCCATGGCTCACGGGCCCAGCCGCTCTGCGGCATGTGGGATCTTCCCAGACCGGGGCATGAACCCCTGTCCCCTGCATCAGCAGGCGGACTCTCAACCACTGCGCCACCAGCGAAGCCCTGAATCATTCATTCTTAAAGGAATCTTACTTCTTCCATCTATCCTCTCTGCTACTGCATGGCCTTCAAGTTTTTCTTTGAGCTGCTTTGTATTCTAACATCATTCTACAAACAAGAAATGGAAAACTGAAAATGTCTCTCAAAATAAGACCCTAGCATTCAGGTCAAAATCAGCTAACATTTTCAGTTTTGCAATGGAGGCATCTTCACATTATCTCTAGTCTCCCTCCCCTCAACCATTTATTTAGTTCCTTTTTTTTTTTTTTTTTTTTTTTTTTTTTGCTGTACGCGGGCCTCTCACTGTTGCGGCCTCTCCCATTGCGGAGCACAGGCTCCGGACGCGCAGGCTTGGCGGCCATGGCTCACGGGCCCAGCCGCTCTGCGGCACGTGGTATCTTTCCGGACCGGGGCACGAACCCGTGTCCCCTGCATCGGCAGGCGGACTCTCAGGGCCACCAGGGAAGCCCAAGTTCCATTATTTATGTATGCTGCAGCTTTTTCCAAAGGGCTCTTACACACTTCAATTTTTTTTTCTTCCTTCCAGGAAATAAGAGAACAATACTTACTCACCTTTCATTAAACTCTCTGAGTAAAATGAATCATAATATTTGAAATCAGATCCTCTCGGCCTAAATCTTTTGTATAGTTCATTGCTAGCACAGCTACATTCAAGCACAGAAAAACTCCTGCACAAAACCATAATCTGATCTTCAAATGTCATTCCCATAACCCCATGCTTTGTCTTCCTTCTACACCTAGAATACGTCCACCTAAGAATGTTTTATATTTCCTTAGCTACTTTCCTTGAACCTACAGTATGCACACAGATTCAAAATATTTACACATGATGGAAATCTCATGCAGATCAGCTCCATATCATGAGCTGTTACAGTTCAGCCAACTGGTGCCTCATCATTTCCCTGGAAACCAGTCCCAGAGCCATGGAATACCCAATAACCACATGGCAACAAAGTTAAGGCCAGAACATGAGAAGCTCAAAGCTTATCTCTAACATGAGAGGCAAGTCATTACTCTGGTGAAAGGCTCAGATAATGGATGTGTAACATGACAATGTTCCACAGCAAGCAGAAGAATCAACTCACATAATGAGAGCACTGAATAGCAGCTGAAGAGAAATACTAATACCATGATATTGTTATTTCAGATGGTATACTGAGATGTAACCTAGATTCTTGAGGTCTTGAGGCTACTGGAAACATGCAAAAATCCTGTACTCAAGCTGGACTTTCCCTCACAAGTTATGGGATGGGTATCCCTAAATATAATTTCTTTCCCCGACATACCATTTTTTAGTTTACAAAATTCTTTTGAAAAATTGTGCCATTTGATTTTAAAATCCACTTGGTTAGGTTAGTAACATCACCCATTTTATAGATGGTGAAAGTGAAGCCCAAAGAGGCTGAGGGACTGCTAATAAGTGCTAGTAACATACAGCTACTAACTGAACGACATGGCCAAAATTTAAACCCAGATCTTCCGACACCAAGTTCAATGAATTTGATACTATTCCACAGCTCCCTAAATCAGGTGATTCGTAATTCAAAGTGACTGCTTATTCAACCTCAAAAAATATTTTAATATGTCACCTGCAAAGTTCTTTAAAATATAAAAATAAAATACAAAGTCTCTGCAAGATATTTACCTCTTGTGCAAACGACTCTGCTTTCTTTCGAAGGTCCTTCTCCAGTTCCAAGTTCACTTGCATTTCCTCATACTCTTCTACTGCTAGCATGGACACTTGAGAAGACAAGGAAAAGAAAATGGACAATACGCCACACAGATTATCAGGAATACAGATGAAAAATGGTGACGAAAGATTCCTTATTCAGGCATATAAGCACCCACATTCATTGCTGGTTGGAGTATAAATTGGTAAGACCTTTTTAGAGGGCAACTTGGCAATATGAATCTAAAATCTAAAACTATTCATACCCTTTGACTCAACAATTCCACTTTTAGGAATGTATTTATTCTTCTAAAAGAATAAATCATGCACATATACAGAGATTTAATTGCAAGGGTGCTCTGTGCATCATTGCTGAAAACAGTGAAATAATCTAGATGGTCTAACACTGAAGGATCAGTTAAGTAAAGTATGCTGTGTACAAGAAATATTCTGCCATCAAAATTACATTGTAGAGGCATATTTACTGAATGGAAAGACATTCATGATATATTTTTAAAATGAGTTCATTTTTGTTTTTTAAAAGCCACATACAAAACACGTCAACAAGGATTTCACTGAAGAGGAAACACGTGAAAGGCCAATTACCATCTGCATTAGTAACCAAGGAAAAGGAAAGTAAAACCATAGCTACCTTTTTATACTCACCAAAGAGGCAACTGGCAAAAATTTAAAAGTATAGCTATATCAAGCTGGGAGAGAATACAGAACAATGGAAACAAATACACTGTTAACAGGAGTATAAACTTATAGATCTACTTTAAAAATAATTTGGCATTATGTAGTGAAATTGAAGATAAAATTTTACCTTTGGCATATATCTTAGTGAAACTCTTGGATATGTGCACCAGAAGACATGTATAAGAATTTTCATAACAGCATGACTTGGAATAGCAAAAAAAAACTGGAAAAAACTCAAACATTCACCAAATGGATACTGGATAAATGAATTTTGGTATAGACATTGAATGAAATATTATACAGCAGTGAAAATAAACATACCACAGCAATACCCTTCAACATGATGAACCGGACAAACACAAAAAGCAGCAGAAGGACATATGCAAAATGATATCATTTATATAAAGTTCAAAAACATGCAAAATTAAACAATATGCTGTTTAGGGATATATATATATATCTGACAAAACTATAAATAAAAGCAATGATAAAAGTCCAAGGAAGGAACACAAGTAGAGACTGATGTCCAGGGGCTTGTAAAGCACCGATGGGCAAAAAAGGTATTTCTTTTGTTGGTATTTTATTTATACTCCATATACATTATAAACATATTTAATAAACAACTCAATGTACATATATAGGTTTTCTGATTGAAATATAGTTGATGCACAATATCATATGTTATAGGTGTACAATATAGTGATTCACAATTTTTAAAGGTTATGCTCCATTTATAGTTATTATAAAATATGGGCTACATTTCCTGTGTTGTACAATATACCCTTGTAGCTTATTTTATACATAATAGTTTGTACCTCTTAGTCCCCTACCCATAAATTGCCCCTCCCCCCTTTCCTCTCCTGGAAGAATAAATACTAAAATGTTAATAGTGCTTATCTCTGGACTGTAAGGGTTGAGTTTTCTTTTTTTTTTACTTTTCCCATATAAATCTATACTTTCCACCAAAAAATATGTTATTTGGATAAAAAGAAAAAATGTACATATGTAAGTTATTTCAAAGTGTTCTCCATGTTTATAAAGAAGAGAAACAGCCTTAGATCCATATGGGCCCAGAGTCAGAGCTTTGAATTAAAGAATCACTGTGGACAGAAATCTTCAAAGGGACGATACTGTCAAATAGGAGCAACATGAATTCTTTCCTACTTTTTGATATTCTGTGACCTATTCTGTTAAATAATGATGTAGACGGGACAGAGGGAGTGATGACGCCATTACCAACTAGGAACCACATAGGTGGACAGCACACTAGTCTCTCCACTGGCTTCCAGCAAGGCACTTTCAATCCTGAGCTGAGTCATGTCAATAAAAACCTTTAAAAAGGCTCTCTTAATGGCAGCTTTCACAAACTGTTCCTCCAGGGCACTTCAGTCCTAACTGATTAAGGACTGGTTTGCCGCGTAATGACACAGAATTTCAAACTCTGTACTCAGTCAATCTACTGCCTCCTCAGAGGAAAGACTAATAGTCTTACTCAAGTAAAGCAATGAAGTGGTGGTTTGTAATGTGAATTACAGGTCCCTGAGAGCTAAACGATTTTCAAACCTATCTTAAAAAAAAAAGAAATTTCACAAACAAAACAAAGAAGATTATGACTATCTGAAGCCCTGGGCAAGATAATTAACTTTCTATTCTATGTCCAAAACACTATAATAAAAAGTGAATTTTCACATGACCTGGCCCTCTTGGATTCTGAAAGAAATTCGGTTGGCCCTAGTCATGTATTTATTTATATAATCTCTCTCTGCCTAGATAAGGGTCTCCCTGAAGGCAAGGTCCATGATATTAACCTCTGCAGAGCCCTCTGTTTCTAGCACAGTGCATCATGACTGAAAATTCTTCTACACCTTTTCTATCTTCTTAAATGCATAAAAGGCAGAGGAAATGTTACAACCTAGTGCATCTCCCACAGTTAGCTACAAGGTCCTTTATTTACTAAAAAAAAAATCTCAATTCATGAATGACACAAAGATGGAGAACTACCACCAATAACAATAGGGAAGGCCCTGGGTCTGAAAGGTTTCCTTTTAGTGTTTGGTGAAAGACAGTGGGCTGAGGGAAAAAAGGAGAACAAAAAGCATAGTAAGTCCCCTCCCTTAAGAATTATGTTTGCAGAACTGCACTTTGCTCCTTTGCCCTAAACCAGGGGACATAAGAAATGGTCCCATGAGACTTGATGCTGTGTTTTATGACAAGTATGACGGAATCAAATTACACAGAATTTTCTCTAGAAGTAGCCTCTGGAGAAAGTTCCTTCTCACCATGAGACCAGGTCTGCTTCTCCTGACCAACAGGTAAATTTTTATGTGATTCATAAAAATGATCATGAATCTCTCATCACTCTGGCTCCTAGAGAGCTCAGAGCCAGACTTCAGGCACACAGGCAGGAAATGTGCAAGAACTCGGAGTAAGTAATAAGCACTTTGTACATTAACATATATTCTCACTTTCCCTTTGTCCCATTTTCCATATCCTCTTAATTTAAAATTTTTTCATATAATGTTGCATGTATTTATGTAGATATCCTAATCTCTTCTTGATCGAGGAGAAGTTTACCAATTAACCTACCAGATATATAAACACTGAGGGGATAGCCAATATGGCCATGGTCCCAAGATATATGTAGAACAAAAGAGTATTTAGGTTTGAAGTTTCAAAATGAGTGGGTCATGAATTCCTCAAGCAAAAGCACTTTTAAATGTCCCCAGACTCTCAGGTAGGTGGAAAAAGAGCAGGAATGAGAGAGTCTCATTGCTAGAAGTTAGGAAAACACAATATAGAAGATTTTTGCTACAAGAATCTTTAGACACCAGTACAAAACAACACAAAATATATATAAACAAAATAAATTACATATATATTTGAGGGAAAAGACTGGAAATACATACCTCTATTGCATTTTTCTAAGACTTTTCTCTGTTCAAGAACTTCCGAATTTAAAACATCTTTTTCTTGTTTAACTTTATTTACCTAAAAATGTGATATTTTGAGGGGAGAAAACATCCAAAATTGTAAAACATGATATATGATGATGTGTGATACTTAAATTGCTGTTCAACTTTCAACACGATGTTACATTAAAGCAGTAATTGGCTTCACTGTGCTAGGCTTCTATCAAAATGTTTTTAAAGCCTCAAAGTAACTATTTAATTTAGGATGTACATCCGGAACTTCTTTACATATTCCAAATAGTACTGGCATTGGTCCCTAAATATGGCAGTGTTCTAGCCGTCCAGTGTAAATGATTGACATTTTTAATGCAAAAATCCAATTAGACTGCACCCAGAAAACACTTGAATCATTTAATCAGAGAGCCAATATTCAATTTTGGTATTCATTTTAAACTCTGATGACATTTGGCTTAATTTTGTAAAACATACATAAATTTTGAAAATAAAAAAGACTTTGAACTTTGACTTTTGGCTTAAACAAAATACATATGAAAATCTCCCCCCACACAAAACTTAAATTTCTGAAATAATTTTTGGCATCTATCAATAGGAAAAAAGAATATCATAGTATAGTTTTAAAAAAAAGAATGTAAAGTTACATGTACCAAGTGGATAAATCTCAAAAGCATTATGTTGAATTAAAAAAGCAGGTTTATATAGTTTAAAACACTCAAAATACTAGGTATTGTAGTAAAAATGTAAATATATGCATTGAAATTATAAAAAACAAGTTCAGAATAATGGTTGTTTAAGGAAACAGTGCAGGGAGTGAGGAGAATGCAGTTAGGGAGAGATGCACACAGGTTTCAATACTATGCTAATGTTTTATGTATTAAACTACATAGTAGGCATATGGAGGTTCGTTATTTTGTTTTTTACACTTTTCAGATGTCTGAAATAGTCATAATAAAAATGACTTCTGAAATGGCTTCCAATAACACCTCTAAGTGGGAGGGGAGAGAATCATCAATAAATAATTATAATTGAGGATTGGAATGCATCAAAATGTCTTTCTTTCTCTCCTATGGTTATACTCAAGAAACAAGCTAAGGTAATGGTCCCTGAAAGGGACCCTGAATCCATCAGCACTTCCATATGGTCTGTGAACTGGTTTCCTTTAGTATAAGCTATATCGTTGTTTTTGGTTTAAATTAGTAACCAGTATACAGTTCAACGCTTCTAGAATGTCATCATCCTTCTTCCCACTCACACTTACTGCCACAATAAGTAAAAGCAACTGGGGCTGGGAGGTTGGTGGTCATTGCTTTCCAACCTTTTTCACATTATGGCCCTTAAGAATATGTGTATAGGAACTGGGGTAACTGAAAGAGGCTGCTCACTGAAGGGGTCAATACCCTGGCATACCTGTAAGCCATTTGAAGGATATCAAGGTGCTATACACATCAGTTGGGAAGCCTTGGGCTTCAGACTCTGAGAACCACTGATATAAGTTAAACCGAGACTGCAAAGGCAGATCCTTGAAGCCTCATGCAAAGAAGGCTAATTATGTGCTCCTGCTCTTAAAGACAATTCAAAAGGAAAAATAAAAAGATTCTCCAAATACCCACTTGAACCCATTCTACCATCTATCATATATGCCTGTGTTGGAGGTACAGAGGGGCATAGCCTTTCCCAGCTGAGTCAGCCCTCCATCAGAGAAGAAAAATCATTCTTCACCAGCAGCAACAAAGTGTATGACTTAAATGCAGATATCACTGTCACAAATCTGCCTCACAGTGAAACACACGGGACAATAGGAAACACTTCAATGCTATTTTACTATTTTATTTCTTGAGCTAGACTGTGGGTACATGAATGTTCATGATCTTATTTTCTATACCTTTTTGTATGTCTGAAATAGTGGGGACAAGAGAAGATTAAAATTGGTACATGGTTCTCATGTCAGAAATTAGCTTCCAACAGCAAGTTTTTGACTTAGCCTGTCCCCAAACACCTTAAAAGACTAAAGGTCTTGCCTTTCGGGCCTAAGATACATACTTCTTCAATTACTTCTACAAGTTTGCTCTTGAGATTTTCCAGTTCAATGGCTAATATCTTCTTTTCCTCCTGAACAGATACAATTTGATCTCGAAGTTCTGCATTTTTAAAGAAAAAAATAAGAAAAAAAAAGCCTTATTTTTAAAAGAAGAAACCAATCTTGTCAGAAGAATTGAAAACGCCAATCCATGTGCAGCTTATGGTCAAAGTTATTCCACAATTAAAAGGAAAATGAAGTAGCAAAAGACAATGGAAATATCACTTCTCCCCCCCCGCCCCACCAAATATAGCTATGTTTCTAAAATTTTGTATCAGGCACGCTCACTATGTTAAATATACTAGATCATGTTTTCTCTGCAATATATCAAACCTGTATTCTAGGAAACTATCTGGCATTTTAGAAGTAGAATTTTTTTAAGCTTTCAGCAAAACAAATTAAGGCACTGTACTAATTTATTTTTTATTTTTTAATGGCCATGGGCTTTTGTCACAATGCAATACAAACAAACTGGGCAGCTAATAATTTGGAGATTTTGATTTAAAGAAAAAAATCCTGACTTGCTGCCAATTTACAGCCCTTAAACATTATTTGAACTGACTCAAAATAAAACCTATTTGAAAAAGGGTTAATTCTAATAATTTTCTCTCCAGGGTGTTGGTGTTTTGTTTCTTAATTTACTTCATATTTCATATTATTGAGATTTAATGAAAACTGTATTACTAGAGTGAAAATACTAGCAACTATAAGTGCAAAAACTTCTGGTGTTAGATTAAAGTTACTTCTACCACTCAAATGTTAAAAAAAAAAACATGGATTAGCACAGAGTACTTAAATTTATACCCAGGCCCACACACTTTTGCCACTTAGCTTTTAAGTGCTTTTAATTTCTTACCCTTCTCCAAGGATAGTTAGAAACCTGCTATGTGGTTATTTATTTATAAGTTAAATCAAACTTTTTACATGAACCCAGCTTAACTGAAGGGTTCTCAGAGACTTTTATTTTTTTTGCGGTATGCGGGGCTCTCACTGTTGTGGCCTCTCCCGTTACGGAGCACAGGCTCCAGACACGCAGGCTCAGCGGCCATGGCTCACGGGCCTAGCCACTCCACGGCATGTGGGATCTTCCCGGACCGGGGCACGAACCCGTGTCCCCTGCATCGGCAGGCGGACGGACTCTCAACCACTGCGCCACCAGGGAAGCCCCATCAGAGGCTTACTTTAAAACCACTTTCTTCACTGGCTGACTAATCTTAAAGAAGAACAAGAGACCATACCATTCAAGACCTAACAGAAGGGAGAAATACAAACAAAAGGAAAGCCTTTAAACTTCCTCTCCCTTCCTACCAACATAAATATGATTTTGTCTTAAGTTAGGGGGTAGAAAGTCAGGTTAAGATGGCTTTCTTTTTACTTTCTTCTTTATACTTCTTGCTGAAGTTTTATCTACCAAACAAGCAAACAAGTATTGCTCCTGACAGGTACAGTAAGTTAAAATGCTCCAATAGTTACTGAGCCCCAAACTGTTTTCCTACATCCTTAACAATATATAGGGGTGTGTGTGTGTGTGTGTGTGTGTGTGTGTGTGTGTATTTATTAATAAAGTTAATGTGTATTTAATAGATGTATCATGTGATCTTGCCTTACAGCACTACTTGGGGACCACCACAGTTGCTTAATACTACATACTGCTTTTAGCTCATTGCCTGAATCATATGGGAAGTTCTTGGAGGGCAGAGACTAAGCAATTTGGGGAGGTATCTTCCCCAAATATTCCAACAGAGAACCAGACTAACAGGAGGTGTCAGCTAAATATACTTTTATTCATTCTTACTTTCATTTAACAAAAATATCTTAATACACAGTCCTATCCTTTAGAAGTTTATAGGCCAACTGACTGCTTCTGTCAAGACAATGCTTTCAAAAGTGCCTAATCCCAAACAAGAAAGTACTCATAAAGCTATACATCCATCATGATTCTCAACCAGGCCACCCCCTGTGACAAATAGTCAGAATTTTTTCCAAAGTAGGAACCAGGCATCAATATTTTTTGAAATTATCATGTAATTCCAATGTGCAACCAGGGTTCAGAAGCATTATCCTAACAGGAGTCAAAAACATGCTCAATAATTAAGCCAGGGATCCTACCCTTGATTTGCTTCTGACACTGTACTGAGACACAAGTCTCGGCAGCACCCTCAGGGTCCATGGTTGAATCTTCATCATCAATGTTGATCTCTTCAGTTATTACATCTGGCCCCAGCTTGGCCATGTATAACATGCTGATTCTTTTCAATGCTTTATTTTCTTTATTTAACTAAGGCAAATATAAAGACAGTTATTTTAACAGCAGTCAAATGAGTGTCTTGCCACCTAGAGGGGTGGGATAGGGAGGGTGGGAGGGAGATGTTAAGAGGGAAGAGATATGGGGATATATGTATACGTATAGCTGATTCACTTTGTTATAAAGCAGAAACTAACACACCATTGTAAAGCAATTATACTCCAATAAAGATGTTAAAAAAAAATGAGTGTCTTGGATTTTTAAACAATAGACAAATTAAGTGTATTTTTGTCTTGCACATTCATTAACATTCACAGCATGAAGTAACAATTAGAAGAGTCATTAAATAAGGTTTTTTATACTTTTTAATATTAAACTTATTACTTTAAGTAAAACCTATGCCTTATAGCCAGCAGCATGTGAAAATGCTAGTTATAACTGATAAATACAAGAAGAATTAAGATGAAACACCAGTATAGATTAAATAAAATTTCCATTTATTCACAGTCATTAAAAGTCTTAATTTAAGACACTTTCTTTCAAGCAAATATTTTGTTTGATGCTGTGCTGTGAACATCTTTGAAATGTTTGTTTGCCTGGCACTCTCTGTTTTCTGGACACTGACACTCCTCTTCACTGTTCCAAATGATTTCTATGGGAACAGCCAAGTTCTCCCAAAGCACAACCTACCACTTTGGCCATAGCTATAATAATTAGTCCAGGAATTAGGCACATAATCCAAGCTTGGTCAATTAGATCCCTTCTCTAGAAATTTGGAGACTGGAACAGAGAGATGAATTCCTTTCCATGTGTCTGGATATACAGTAGCTACTGGCAACCACATTACACTACTGAATTGAGGAATAGAGAAAGGCAGTCCACAGCAAAGCCAAAATGGAGCCAATGTGTAGGAGAGACAGAGAAAAGCAACAGACACAGGGTTTGCCACAGGGCTCCAGTCCATTCCTAAAACGCTCCTAGCTCATGGATTCTATGGGATTCTCCAATATCCCTCTGAACAAATTCCTACTTTTCTTTCCTTTTCCTGCTTAAATTAGTTCAAAATGTGTTTCTATCTGTACATAGAGTTCTAATAATACACGACAGAAGAAAGTTCAAGATACGTTTCTATTATCTCTATCTAATTCACTGCAGATAAAGGAATCCTAACTCAGTAATGTATTTGTTATCCCCTGATGTAAAAATGAGTTGGTTATCAATTATTGTTACCGTCTTCAGCTCCTGTGTTTATGTGCACATAAATGTTAGTACAAGGCACACACGAAGACTAAAGTTGATCCAAAGTCCACAGAAGGAAAATATGGTTTTGCTTATGTGTTCTCTTCACAAGACTAAAATATAAAAGGTCTTCTCTTATTTGAGTATAAAGTATTTCGTATATTGATTTCTCTAGTATAAAATATAAGATACAGAAATGTGTTTGCATTTACTAAGGGCCGTTGGCCATCAAGACAAGTTCTTAATTTAATAACTGACACTGGAAATAAACACAGACAGAAACAATTCACTGGAAAGCTAAATGCCCTTCACTGCTGTAAACCTTATGCCAGAATAAGATGTTTAGTATCGTATTTGTCTGGCTTTGGTCCTTCATTTGTGATCATGATTAGGACCCTTCAGGGTTTCTCTCAGGGAAAGTCCAGTCCATTTCAATTTGGGAGATCTGATTCTTACCCCAATAATATGGAAACTAAATATACCCCAAGTAGCGTGGTCTGGAACACAAGAGCATTCCCTAGAGCATTCCCTGACCTCTCTGGGGAATCAGGAAGAATCACTTAGAAATGGCTATGAACCATTCCACAGATTCTTCCTGGGAAGGCTGGCGAGATCTATTCAAGGAATCAGACACAGACCTTTATTCCCAGTTCTCCATATTATATTAGAGGATCAGGGATAAGATATAAGACCCATGATTTCCCAATCCCTCTTCCTTCAGATGGAAAATTCAAGTAAACATTGTTTGTGTGTTCTTTGAACCATGAATGCTAGAGCATGGCACTAGACGCTCAAGGACCATCGTCAATTCTCAAATGATGACATCTTTTCTGAATGCAAGGAGAAAAGAACAATTTAAGAAAAACTCAAGTGAAAAAACTCAAGACTTAGTTTGTAATTCTGCCTCCTAATAGTTAAACTAATGGTTCCCAACCCTGCACATTACCATTTGTAGAGTTTTTAAAAAAAAACAAACTCCCAACATGCAGGCCCTCACCAGACCAAAATCTCTGGCAGTAGAGCCGAGCATAGCACTTTTTCAGGGCTTCCCAGGTGATTCTAATGTACACCAATACTACAGATAATTGACACAGAGGAATGCAGTACTTGAGTATGCATTTCTATAAAATTAGTATAGCAGAGTTAAGAACTCAGCTCTGTAATCAAATTCTGTCTCTGCCTCTAGAATAATCTAATCTTTCAGTGTCAGTTTTCTCATCAGCTAACTAAGGATAAAAATAGTCTCTATCCCATAATATGAAGATTAAATGAGAGATACATATATAAAGCATTTAATATAGTGACTGACATACAGTAAAAATTCAGCAAATATTAGCTATTAGTAACAAAAGAGGTTTAGTCTGTGTGTCTAATTTTCCTCTGGAAGTCATTTATCAGCTAGTTTTCTTCAACCAAGGTATTCATCTATACAAAGTTTTTTCCCCCAGGATTCTCATGAAAAACTGAAAATACTAATTTTTGCCATCTGGTGCTCCCCAGGCCACCATCGAAGTAATATTTAATAACCTAACAGTTAACAGTTCTGCCCTCAAAAGAGTTTTAATGCCTCTATCAAGCCAGGCACCAAAGTCTACCAGCTACTATTTGGCTGTAATACAATTACTCTATTCAACAGTTACTATCTCAAGAAAAAAGCCAAACAAAATTGCAAACGTCTTATCTAAAACAACATTTTCACATTCTTAAAGAAGAAATATAAGACTTATACACATTAAATCTTATAACCATACTAAGTGGAAATTTTTGAGAACTATGAATTCACAAATTTGGGCTGAGAAATTTCACTGCAGTTATTATTCATCAAGTTATATAGGTTAATGGCATGCTACTTGGGTTTTAGAATCCTTATTAGTTACAAGGCAAAAATAAATCTTTCGTAACCCTACAGTAACAGAATCTTATACTATATTCAAATTTAAATAGGGTTTTTATATTGAGCACAGTTTAATGAATATTTAAAGATACAAAATAAGCAAGTTAAACAGACTTGGATCATACGATTTAAATAACTGGTCTATAATTATCAGTTTAACTTTCACATTTTAGCAAAGGAAAGCATCCACACTTGCTTTTAAGGAAATAATGCAGTCAAATTGTATTTCTGACCCACCTCCTAGAGAAATGGAAATAAAAACAAACAAATGGGACCTAATGAAACTTAAAAGCTTTTGCACAGCAAAGGAAACCATAAACAAGACAAAAAGACAACCCTCAAAATGGGAGAAAATATATGCAAATGAAGCAACTGACAAAGGATTCATCTCCAAAATACACACGCAGCTCATACAGCTCAACATCAAAAAAAAAAAACAACCCAATCCAAAAATGGGCAGAAGATCTAAACAGACATTTCCCCAAAGAAGATATACAGGTTGCCAACAAACACATGAAAGAATGCTCAACATCACTAATCATTAGAGAAATGCAAATCAAAACTACAATGAGGTATCACCTCACACCTGTCAGAATGGCCATCATTAAAAAATCTACAAACAATAAATCCTGGAGAAGGTGTGGAGAAAAGGGAACCCTCTTGCACTGTTGGTGGGAATGTAAATTGATACAGCCACTATGGAGAACAGTATGGAGGTTCCTTAAAAAACTGAAAACAGAACTAACATATGACCCAGCAATCCCACTACTGGGCATATACCCTGAGAAAACCATAATTCAAAGAGAGTCATGTACCACAATGTTCATTGCAGCACTGTTTACAATAGCCAGAATATGGAAGCAACCTAAGCATCCATCAACAGATGCATGGATAAAGAAGATGTGGCACACATATACAGTGGAATATTACTCAGCCATAAAAAGAAACGAAATTGAGTTATTTGTAGTGAGGTGGATGGACCTAGAGTCTGTCATACAAAGTGAAGTCAGAAAGAGAAAAACAAATACCGTATGCTAACACATGTATATGGACTCGAAAAAAAAAAAAAAGGTTCTCATGAACTTAGGGGCAGGACAGGAATAAAGACGCAGACACAGAGAATGGACTTGACAAGGGGAGGGGGAAGGGTAAGCTGGGACGAAATGAGAGAGTAGCATTAACATATATACAGTACCGTATGTAAAATAGATAGCTAGTAGGAAGCAGCTGCATAGCACAGGGAGATCAGCTCCTGCTTTGTGACCACCTAGAGGGGTGGGATAGGGAGGGTGGGAGGGAGATGCAAGAGGGAAGGGATATGGGGATATATGTATACATATAGCTGATTCACTTTGTTATACAGCAGAAACTAACACAACATTGTAAAGCAATTCTACTCCAATAAAGATGTTAAAAGAAATTGTATCATAAGCAACATTCCATTTGTCATTAATTTGACAGCAAACACTTTTGAAAAATAAGAATTTACAGAAACTCTGCTGCTTAGAAAATGAAAACTACTTCCAAAAATGACAATTAATACTTAAATCAGGATGTGCTACTTTCATTTATTGATCACACATATAATGAAGTTTCCAAACTTTGCATTCAAAGCTGTAGTATCTTCCACATCCAATGAGCACATCTACAGCGTTTAATTGAATTGGGTATTTTTGGTTTGTTTTTTATTTTAAAGTTCCTGAGTTCACACTGTATCCTCAAAAACAAACCGTAAGTCCATTTCCAAAAGAGCTTCTTAAAGAATAGAAGACAAACTGTAAGTTAAGGATCTATTGTCAATACTAAATTGTAAAAATGACCCTAGAGATTAGTAACACACTGGTTCATCAGCAGGGATGAATATAACAGTCACCTGGCAGCTTTTTCAACATTCACATGTCTGGGCCATACTCCCAGAATCAGTGGGTCTGGGGTATTCTTAAGAAATCAACCCTGGTCTACCCTGACAATTATGACATGATAATTGCAGGTTAGAGAGGTGAATTCTCTTGCTCAAAATCAACTGTTAAATAAAAAAGGGGGGAATAGCAATAAAATAATTTTGTAAGGGGACCAATGATTAAAGTCATCATAAAGAAAGTCCATCCCATTCTCACTTTAGTCCTAATTCTAGTTCATCCTGTCATTTAAGATGACACAATGGCAGTCCAGGGAACAGAATTAACTTGGCCAAAGTCACATATGTCCAAAATTATACAATTAGGAATAAAACCTGTACATACTGCCTCCCAAACCACTGTTTTCCATAAACTGCCAGTCCTGAGAGGTAGCCAGTGCTCTCACTTTGGATGTCCTATTGCAACAGGGATTGTTAATAACAAGAGAAAAATACAGAAACTATCCTTAGCCACTACAAGATTCAGAACAACTAGTATGCTCTGAATACATTTTTTCTACTTGGTCCAAAAATAAAGGAAATGAAAAGAGAATTCCAACAGTATTATCAACCAGTGAACTCTAGTGATATAGAGAACAGAAATGATATGAGAGCACCCATGTTATCGTTGCTTTTAAAGCAATGGCCTCTATTGCTATATATTCTTCAGACAAATAACAGAAAAGAAGCTATATACACATACTTATATTCTTAGTTAGGTTCTGCCTGCATATCTTATGAATTCTAATGTAGTGCTGTTATGCCAACAATTAAGCAAATACCTCTAGCAAGCACACTGCTAATGCATACAAATTAAATTGACTGACTTATTGATCTACAGAATTTCAGTTGCATCCAAAGAAATACTCTGCATGTAGGTGATGGGGGAGAGGGGAAAGAAACAAAACCAGCAACACTAATGAAATTTGGCTGAAAATTGCTGTAATCCATTTTCTGATGAAGTGGTTCAGATGCATTTTACCCAACCCAAAATACATAAGACAGAGATTAAAAACATTCTATAATAATAATGTACTTCTGATGAGACAGAATATAGAAAATTACACACTTGGTAAATTCATCAGCTAGAAGCAATCAGTGGAGCACTGGAGGTCACCCTTAGCAGGCCCTCACTTTGCTTTCAAAAATAATCACCTGAACTCTAAGGTCTGAGGCTGACTTTTTCATCTGATTCAAACAGGAAACACTCATTGCTCTTTCATGTCACTCTAGGTTAGTTTCAAACTTGGTTAGCATTTTAACCAAATGCACAGACATTTGGAAAGTTGAGTTCAACAGACCACTCTGGGACCATTTTCACAGGCAAAAACCACAAATGCTGAAATACACACACACAAATACTTTTTTTTTTTACAATCAAAATAATCTTTGCATTAAGACAGATATTTACATAATCATATTCCAGGATTCTGAGACCTCTGATGAGAGCAGACAACTGATTAGAGAACTAGAAAAGCAGAAAAGGACAGAGGCCAGTGTTTGGAAAAGCAAGTTGAAATTTAAAAGCTCAGGTAGAATTCCTTTATTTGAAATGTCTCACCTTTGTTGCCAAAGCTTCAGCACTTTCTCGACAAGTCTTCTCTATTTCAAGATGGTTCTGCATAAAATTCACTTCCTCTATAACCATGTGAGAAACTAGGAATGAGGGGGAAAAAGTCTCAGCATTCAGAGATTAGTCAGCTATTCCAGAAGCCCACACATCTTGTCCCATGATTAAGAATACTGCAATTCTTTAGCTAGCCAGATCTTTAGCTATCATGAAAAAAAAGTGTTTAAGACGCTGCCCTGATTAAATCTTAGCTAATATTTGAATGCAGAAAGAGAAACGAAGACAACGAAGAACTTTTATCGCTATTACACACATTTTGAGAAAGCTACTGAGGATTTTTTAAGTGTCTCTTTTCTATGTAGCTGTATACATAACCATAGACATGTCTGCTAATTTAAACAAAAGAACCTCTCTTACATTAAAAGGGGCAAACATGATTTCCTTTTCTTAGCAGGATGTAACCCATGCGCCTACTAAGGAAAATTAGCTAAAGAGAAATGTTTAAAAATAAATCTTACGTTGATCTCATATGTGGAATAACAACATGGCAGCTTAACTAAGTTAAGTATTTCAATAGTAGTCTTTATTACTGACAAAGTATTTAAGAAACTCCAGGGCAAAAAAGTATAGCAACGAGATTTATGTACTACGTGATGATGAAAGCAGATGCTAATAAATTGCTTCTTACATCACAGACTGTCAGGAAGATCAAAAGAAAAATAAAATTTTACTTGATATTTAACCAATGTTTCAAAAATAGCAATTTTCAGACTTTTTGTTAGCTGGTTTATATAAAAGAGATTCAAAAGTACAAAATAATTTAGAACTTGAATTATACTCTGAAGATCAAGTAAGAAAAATGCCAACTCCTTTCACCCATATTTCTAGTTAAAAGAAAATGCTCAGAATGTCAAACTTAACCCTAGACATGTATACTTACTGACATTTGTTTGGCTTAAAAAAGAAAAATGAAGGGCACCCAAATGTGAAACCCAACAAAGTTAGGCAAAAAGCACTGGGCTCACATAACACAAAGAGAGATTACTTTTGCTTCATTTAAGCTTAATTAACCTGCAATTATGATTAAACTCAGGGGAAAAAATTTCTCTCCAAATTAAATACAAAAATGTATTACTTCCTAAGTCTGTCCGAAGTTCTTATT